>NC_041386.1:491976870-491985883 GCF_002162155.2 Triticum dicoccoides
GGGCCGGGCTCTGCAGACGTAGAATGGTGGATACACCTACATCACGCCTCCCTACTTGCTGTTCGTGCGCCAAGGGGGACTCCTGAGCATCGTGACTCATGAGCCTAACTTGTCACGTAGCCCTCACTCCTTTGGTCCCATCCTGGTTTCCGGTCGGGGCTAATGCTGGGTGAGGTATGTGCGGGGCCGGGCTCTGCCGGCGTAGAACATAAGCAAGTAGGAAGGAAAAGTGTAAATTCAAGGAATTCAAAAGCAAAACATTACAGTCCACACTGTTATCTCGATACCAAACGCAAGTTTGAGCGCCTCCTCGAGGCATGATACATGTGCAGGAATTAAAAGCAGGACAGGAGCCACAGCGGAGCCACTTGTCGGCGGTGGAGCAGCGCGGAGTGGGTTTGCCTCACGGAGCAGCGGGGTCGGCAGCGCCTTGCTCCGGCTTGGTGCTGAAGGCCCGGAACTTCCCCAGCAGAGCCTCCGCGCGACCCTTCACGGCCTCGGCAGCAGCGGCGGCACGCTCGCCGCTTGCTGGCTCCAGTAGGCTGTCGAGGTCGATGCCGGGATCGCGAAGGTAGATGTGGGTGAGGACCCGCGTCAGCGCTGCAGAAGATAGGACACGCGCCTCAGCCTCGGCCGTGGGGCCAAGGCCAAGGGCGACATCTTCAAGAGCATGAACCAGGAAGGGAAGAAGCTTGGCGGGGCCGTCCTCGACGCCTGCCAGCGGGCTCTCCAGGCTGCTGTAGTAAAGCATCCTCAGCGAGGAGCGAGCCTTAGCCTCCAACTCCGTGAAGGCCGCGCGGTCCTCGGCAAGAACCAGGGCCTTGCCGTCCAACTCGGCCTTCCTCGCCCCCAACTCATGCTCCAGCGCGCCTAGGCAGTCGCGGCGCTTCCTGAGCTTGGCCTCCCGGACCTCGACGGCCGCCTCGCGAGCCTTCATGCCTTCTTCCTGCTCTTGGCGAAGGCGGACCTCTTTCGCGAGCTGATCCCGCAGGCCTTGCAATTCGTCCTCCAGCGCCTTGCAGCGACCACGGATGTCGACCACCTCCCCCAGGGCTGCATCACAAGCAGCCTTCGCCTCAAGGATGGCCTGCTTCTCCTCATCGCATGCCGTCGAGGCCTGGACCAGCGCCGCCCGAATCCAAGCGTCGGAGCGAACCCATCCAGAAGCCAGCTCCAGGCGCCCGGCCACTAAGCGAGGGTCGGCGCCAAGAAGATCCTGCCGTAGTCGGTCCAGCTCGGCAACAGCATGGTCCAGAACGGCAGAAGGAGTTGGAGAGACAGCAGTCGGTGGAGTAGGAAGAGAAGGCGGCAGCACGGCCGCAGCATCCTGAGGCAGAGTCTGCCGCGCCCCCATAGCTGTGGTGGCGGCGGCAGGCGAGAGCACCTCGGGAGCCACTTGGGCCACGGGGGCTGAGCTCGCCCCAGCCGGCTCAGCCAGGCCTCGCGAGGACGACCGGGCAGGAGAAGCCCATGTGTCGCGGTCACTCTCCTTCGCGGGTAGAGGCCCTGTCACGGATAGAACCTCGGGAGCCCCCTTCGGCTTCTTTGCTGCGGGCGCCAGCCTATCCAAGAGATGCGGACGTCAAGCCTCAGCAGCAAAACAAGAGATAAAGACAGGAATCGAATGCTTACGGGTCGTCGCCAGCGAGCTCAAGCGGCCTCCGGCCAAATTTGAAGCCTGAAAGCCGGCTGGAAGGGTCAACCTCGGGAAGCTTGGAGGCGGAAGATGCGTCTGCGGTCCACCCTGGGGCCGGGGCAGACCCTCGGGAGATCAGCCCAGTCCTGTCCTTCTTTGGGATCAGGGGCGAGCTCCCACTGTCCTGCTCATCATCGTCTTCATCGTCATCCTCGTCATCATCGCTCAGAGAAAGGCAGAGAACGCGGGACCTGCGCCGAGGGAGAGGAGCCCTCGACTCTCCGTCAGTCGCCTCGGAGTGAGGCCCTTTTCCCCGCTCCCCTCCTTCCTCCTCTTCGCTGGAGTCGTCGGAAGGCACGTTCACCTATTCCTCGGGAGTTTCCATGGGCACGAGCCCATCCCCGTTGAAGGCGGGCATGGACTCCACTACCTGCTCCCAGTCGCCGCGGAGGAACAAGGGCGTAGGAGCACCCACCAACCTCGCCACATCGCCCCCGACCAGAGATTGAAGGACGGCGGCCAGATCTCCGTCAGCCAAAGCCGCGGGGCTCGGATGGGGCCTCCACATTGGGAGCGAGTACTGCCGGAGCGGAGCCAGCTGGTGCTCCAGGAATTCCCTCAGCAGCGACGCGCCGGTCAGCTTCGCCACCGCCATGTTGGTCGGCCTCAGATCCGCGTCCATCTTCTCCAACGCCAGCTTTGCGCGAGGGTCCGCGAGCTCCGCCCGGCCCCAATTGCTGGAGCTCGTGGGGTGCTCCGTGGGCAAGATCAGCCGAGGGTGAATGCGAACGGCATCTACCAAGACCCACTTGCTCTTGAAGCCCTCAATCCTTTTCCCGGGGTTCGAGATGGCAGTGGCGCCGCCGTACGCGACAAAGCTCGCGCACGCGGAAGCAGTACCGCAAGAGGTCCAGAGGTAGAGTAGTGGCGCAGCAAGGCCACTGAGGGCTGCACCCCTACGTGAGCCTCGCAGTATTAGGCGAAGATTGCCAGGAGAAGGACGGAGTTGGGGTGGAGATGCAGAGTCTGTAGCTTGTAATGGCGGAGGACAGAGAAGAAGAACTCGGAGAAGGGAGGCACCACGCCAGCAGCAATGGCACTTACGAAGAGCGGATAGAAGGTGCTCCCTTGACCCTCAGGGGTGGCGGAGCCGGCCTTGAACACCTTCGCCCTGTTGATGCCCCGCGTCACCGCCATCCGGCGCAACCAGGCAAGGCTCGCCTCCGACACATTCGGCGAGTCCAGGGCAGGCGAGTACCAAGCTACGGTAGGGGACTAACGAGGCACCATGGCTTCCTAGGTCACGCGGTCGGAGTAAATCTGGAAACTTTGGAAGAAGGAAGGAGAGGCGCAAGAAAGGGGATCTGAGCAGCAACCGGAGAAAGTAAAAAAGCAAAGCCTAGGCAGATGCCGCTCCTTCCTCAACTCGCACGGTTGCTAAGGCGCCCACGTCCAATCAACCGCCATGCGGCGCCCAAGGCCGCAGGCTATTAGGGCCCGCAGCGCTTCGCCCTCATCCTTCCGCCTCCCTGCATGGCCAAGTCCGGGCGCGCCTTGGGCCCGGGGGCTAATGTCGGTGTTCTGGGAACAGGGGTCCCCAGACTTGCCTACCTGCGGCCTGTGGCGTGGCTCAAAGGGGGGCCCAGCACGGCCCATCTTCACCAACACAAACCCAAGACCCTCGCGAGGGGCCAAGCCTCGCGGGGCGAACGACGCGGAGCTTCCTCAGGCACGGCCTCGTCAGGCTGGCTCACAAGGAGGCGGGGAAATTAAGGCGGGATACCTCATGAGGTGCCCGTGATGCAAGCCATGATGACTCAGGGCGCCAGGTAGGTGCCAGCCCACGCAGCGTCCTCCTTTCCTCTTTGGTGAAAAGGGGGCAAGCGCAGCCGCGGAGTACCGAGGCATCAGGCAAAGGTTGTCATTTCGGTGCAACGATACCAAGACCAGGAGGACTACGAGACGGAAGTCACCATGGAGCCCAAGACGGCGTCATCACCAGAGCTTTGCGCAGGCGAAGACTACTTTTGTCAGGATGGCTGATACTTGCTGTCCCCTTTCAAATTAGCCCGCCATTGTTGGCTCCCTTCCCGCTCGATATTTGGGAAGAGGACCAGGGCCTCTATAAATAGGACCAGCCACCCACATAGCAAGGGGGTGGGTTGGTTCGTTCGTTCGTTCGTTCGTTCGGTCGGTTAGAGAGAGAGAAAGAGAAAGGCGACTGAACTCCTCCCAGCAGTTCATCTCCCCGGCCAAGAACAGACCCTCGCGAGGCTGTTCTTCCTTGTATCGTTCATCATCATCAGCCCAAGAGGCAATCCACCACACCACACACTGGAGTAGGGTATTACACCACATCGGTGGCCCGAACCAGTATAAACCCTGTGTCTCTTGTGTTGTTCTTCCCATAGTTTTAGATCCTAGCGTGGCGGAGGGGTGCAGGTAGGTAGGAGGCAAAAGCTCCGCGCGCACCCAAGTGTTCGAACCTCAAGGGTCTGTCGGAACCCGAAATCCGACATTCTCCTCCATGATCAGATCATAGAAACTTTATTTTCTTGTTATGATGATTTTCCACTTCACTCCGAAATTCTTTGAACTTTTCAAATGCTTCAGACTTATGTTTCAATAAGTAGGTATACCCATATATGCTCAAATCATCTGTGAAGGTGAGAAAATAACGATATCCGCCGCGAGCCTCAATGTTCATTAGACCACATACATCAGTATGTATGATTTCCAATAACTCTGTTGTTCTCTCCATTGTTTCGGAGAACAGAGTTTTAGTCATCTTGCCCATGAGGCATGGTTCGCAAGTACCAAGTGATTTATAATCAAGTGATTCCAGAAGTCCATCAGAATGGAGTTTCTTCATGCGCTTTACACCAATATGACCCAAACGGCAGTGCCACAAATATGTTGCACTATCATTATCAACTCTGCATCTTTTGGCTTCAATACTACGAACATGTGTATCACTACTATCAAGATTTAGTAAAAATAGACCACTCATCAAGGGTGCATGATCATAAAAGATAGTACTCATATAAATAGAACAACCATTATTCTCTGATTTAAATGAATAACCGTCTCGCATCAAACAAGATCCAGATATAATGTTCATGCTCAACGCTGGCAGCAAATAACAAATATTTAGGTCTAAAACTAATCCCGAAGGTAGATGTAGAGGTTGCGTGCCGACGGCTATCACATCGACTTTGGAACCATTTCCCACGCGCATCGTCACCTCGTCCTTAGCCAATCTTCGCTTAATCCGTAGCCCCTGTTTCGAGTTGCAAATGTTAGCAACTGAACCAGTATCAATTACCCAGGCACTACTACGAGCATTAGTAAGGTACACATCAATAACATGTATATCAAATTAATATACCTTTAACTTTGCCATCCTTCTTCTCCGCCAAATACTTGGGGCAGTTCCGCTTCCAGTGACCAGTCCCTTTGCATTAGAAGCACTTAGTCTCAGGCTTAGGTCCAGACTTGGGTTTCTTAACTTAAGCAGCAACTGGCTTGCTGTTCTTCTTGAAGTTCCCCTTCTTCCCTTTACCCTTTTTCTTGAAACTGGTGGTCTTGTTGACCATCAACACTTGATGCTCCTTCTTGATTTCTACCTCCACAGCGTTTAACATTGCGAAGAGCTCAGGAATCATCTTATCCATCCCTTGCATATTATAGTTCATCACGAAGCTCTTGTAGCTTGGTGGCAGTGATTGAAGAACTCTGTCAATGACACTATCATTAGGAAGATTAACTCTCAGTTGAGTCAAGTGGTTGTGGTACCCAGACATTCTGAGTATATGTTCACTGGCAGAACTATTCTCCTCCATCTTGCAGCTGTAGAACTTATTGGAGACTTCATATCTCTCAATCCGGGCATTTGCTTGAAATATTAAGTTCAACTCCTGGAACATCTCATATGATCCATGACATTGAAAACGTCATTGAAGTCCCGGTTCTAAGTCGTAAAGCATGGCACAATGAACTATCGAGTAGTCATCAGCTTTGCTCTGCAGGTGTTCATAACATCTGGCGTTGCTCCTGTAGCGGGTTTGTCACCTAGCGGTGCTTCAAAGACATAATTATTCTATGCAGCAATGAGGATAATCCTCAAGTTACGGACCCAGTTCGTGTAGTTGCTACCATCATCTTTCAACTTAGCTTTCTCTAGGAACGCATTAAAATTCAACGGAACAACAGCACGGGCCATCTATCTACAACAACATAGACATGCAAAATACTATCAGGTACTAAGTTCATGATAAATTAAAGTTCAATTAATCAAATTACTTAAGAACTCCCACTTAGATAGACATCTCTCTAATCATCTAAGTGATAACGTGATCCATATCAACTAAACCATGTCCAGTCATCACGTGAGATGGAGTAGTTTTCAATGGTGAACATCACTATGTTGATCATATCTACTATATGATTCATGCTCGACCTTTCAGTCTTAGTGTTCCGAGGCCATATCTGCATATGCTAGGCACGTCAAGTTTAACCCGAGTATTCCGCGTGTGCAAAACTGGCTTGCACCCGTTGTATGTGAACGTAGAGCTTATCACACCCGATCATCATGTGGTGTCTCGGCACGACGAACTGTAGCAATGGTGCATACTCAGGGAGAACACATATACCTTGAAATTTAGTGAGAGATCATCTTATAATGCTACCGTCGAACTAAGCAAAATAAGATGCATAAAGGATAAACATCACATGCAATCAATATAAGTGATATGATATGGCCATCATCATCTTGTGCCTTTGATCTCCATCTCCAAAGCACCATCATGATCACCATAGTCACCGGCTTGACACCTTGATCTCCATCACAACATGCCCTGCAAAAACAAGTTAGACGTCCTCTACTTTGTTATTGCAAGTTTTACGTGGCTGCTACGGGCTGAGCAAGAACCGTTCTTACCTACACATCAAAAACCACAATGCGGTATAGTGATTGCTTTTTGATCTTCAGAAAGAACCCTGTTCATTGAATCCGATTCAACTAAAGTTGGAGAAACTGACACCCACCAGTCACCTGTGTGCGAAGCACGTCGGTAGAACCAGTCTTGCGTAAGCGTACGTGTAATGTCGGTCTGGGCCGCTTCATCCAACAATACCGCTGAATCAAGAATCAACTAGTGACGACAAGCAATATGTATATACCCATGACCACAACTCTTTTGTGTTCTACTCATGCATATAACATCTACGCATAAACTTGGCTCAGATGCCACCCTTGGGAACACATTAATTTCTAAAATTTCCTACGCACACGCAAGATCATGGTGATGCATAGCAACGAGAGGGGAGAGTGTTGTCTACATACCCTCATAGACCATAAGCGGAAGCGTTATAACAACACAGTTGATGTAGTCGTATGTCTTCACAATCGACTGATCCTAGTACCGCAAGTACGGCACATCCGCGATCTGCACACGTTCGGCTCGGTGACATCCCATGAACTCATGATCCAGCAGAGTGTCGAGGGAGAGCTTCGTCAGCATGATGGCGTGATGACGGTGATGATGGTGCTACCAGAACAGAGCTTCGCTGAAGCACTGCTACGATATGACCAAGGTGGATTATGGTGGAGGGGGGCACCGCACACGGCTAAGAGATCAATGATCAACTTGTGTGTTCTAGGGTGCCCCTGCCCTCGTATATAAAGGAGCAAGGGGGAGGCCGGCCGGCCCTTGGGGGTGCGCCAGGAGAGGAGGAGTGATACGTCTCCAACTTATCTATAATTTTTGATTGTTCCATGCTATTATATTATGAACTATGGATGTTTTATATGCATTTATATGCTATTTTATCTGATTTTTGGGACTAACCTATTAACCTAGAGCCCAGTGCTAGTTTTTGTTTTTCCTTGTTTTAGAGTATCGTAGAAAAGGAAAATCAAATGGAGTCCAATTGACCTGAAACTTCACGGAACTTATTTTTGGACCAGAAGAAGCCCACGGAGTATCGGAGATGGACCAGAAGAGTCCCGGGCTGCCCACGAGGGCGGGGGGCGCTCCCACCCCCTGGGCGCGCCCCCTGCCTCGTGGACAGCCCAAAGATCCACCAACGTACTTATTTGTCGGAGTAATGGGCCACGGGTAGGCCAACCCGAGCCCCAGAACCTTTCAAGACATCGGGGCAGGCTGCGCCCTCAAGACCCCAGGACAAAGAGCCGCCTTCTGAGGAGTCAGCGGCAAGACGGCTGACTGCCCGCTCACGGCCGAGTCCCAGGGACGGCTTCAGGATAAGCCGACTCCTGAACTGGCAACTTCCAGAGAAGCCGGCTTCGGGGAGTCGGCCCGCGACTCCAACAAACCCCATGACCTCATCGAAGGGGGCGGGGCAGGGGCGTGGCTACAGTGAAGCCCACTCCCGCCCCTTATCAAGGGCAGGCATGGCCACAGCACGCCGTGCCCAGGAAGATCTCCGTGCGGCGTGGCACTGTTGCCGTGCCGGCCCTGACATCAGCACCACAGGACCGAATCCTGCGCTCACGACAGCTTGTCTGTACGACCCGGAGGTAGCAGGTCCCACCAGTTAGTGAGACCCCGGGAGACGGCGAGAGGACCACCAGTCGGATCTGTCGGGAGTCAGCCCCGGGAAGTCGGCCGAGCCCTCCCATGGGCCTGTCACACCCTAGCTAGTCATGCATTAGAGTGTTGCATCATGTTTACTCTTTCATCAGAAATTTGAAATGGGGATCTGTGAAACCCTCAGAATCATTTTGAAAATGATCCAAATAAAAATTTCTCCAAAAGGGTCCAAGAAAATGCTCATGTTGCACTCTGAAAATATTGGACAGAGATAAAAATCAAACCAATATTTTTAGTGGCTCATGGACATTTATTTTGGGCATTTGGAATTAATGTATAAATATTTGCTTTGGAAATATATTTCTATATATATTAATATATGTCCAAATATTATGCCAATTATAAAGGAGCTCTGGAATAATATATCTAGCCCCTGCAAAAATTGGCATAAGTTAAATAAATGATTTAATATGTTATTTAAATCAAAACAAATGTCAGAAATTAGAAAACAGAAAAGAAATAAAAGGGAGAAGCTTACCTGGGCTCCTCCACTGTGCGGCCCAGCCAGCTGGCCGGCCCAGCCAGCAGCCGGCCCAGCCCACCACTGCAGCCCTCCGTCGTCTTCCTCCCCTCGCCCCGAAGCTGCTGCGTGCTCGCGCGCGCACGGCCGCGCGGCCACCTCCTGCTTGCCGACGAGCTCCTGGCCGCGTGGACGACTCCCGCAGGCCGTCCCGATCCCCCCCTGCTCTCTCTCACTCTCCCCCGGCTCTCCCCTCCTCTCCCTCGCTCTCTCTCTCACACGGCCGAACACCACCGTCGCCGC
>NC_041386.1:491986543-492011303 GCF_002162155.2 Triticum dicoccoides
CATCGCCGCCACGTCGCCGTTCCCCTCTTCGGGCTCCGATCATCGTCGCCGTCGAATTCGTCGTCTCCAGCGCGTCCCCGAGCCCGCTAACCACCTCTGCAGCTCCGCGGTGAGCCCCCGGATCGTTTCCCCCTTCTCCCCTGGTCTCTTTCGACCTCTAGGCCCTAGCCCCACCTTGGCCGAGAGCTCCACGCCGCCGGCGATGTCGCCGTCGTGGCCACGGTCACCGTAGCACCCAACCGAGCGCACTATCGTGCTCCCCACCTCACCAGGAGCACGCAGCGCGCACTAACGCCTCCCCAAGCCCCCTGCAACGTCGATTCCGACCGCACCCGAACTCCGGCAGCCGCAGCCGAGCTCGCCGCCGTCGACTCCGGCCACCCCAGGGCCAGCCACGGCCACCGTCCGACGCGCCGTCGAGCTAGCTATCCAACACACCTAGCCGCACGCCGTTTGGAGCACCACAGAGGAAACCCGAGGCCCCTGCACGCCGCGGACCTCGCCGGCGACTAACCGCCGGCGGGTTTGACCTGTCCGACCTGAGGTTTGACCCCCCAGGGTCACTGACGCGTGGGCCCTGTCGGACAGTTGGTTAGTTAGTACTAATTACCGTTAGTCAACCCCCCCCTGACACTGACAGTGGGCCCCAGCGCCACTAATCCCTAATTAGGATTAATTTAAACCTGTTAAACCCCCCCTGTCACTGACGTGTGGCCCCCACACGTCAGGTTTGACTTCAGCCAGCCGCAGTTGACCACTGACGTCATGCTGACGTCATGCTGGCGCAATAATTATAATTTCTGGAATTAATTAAATCAGGAAATTCCAGAATATTATTTAAACTTCAAAAATTCATAACTTTTATTCTGTAACTCCAAATTGGACAAATTATATATGAAAAATGATCAGAAAAATCCAATCTATCCATCTGTACTATTTTCATGCATGATCAAACAAGTTAAATTGATGTTTTAAGCAGAACAAGGAAAAGCACTTTAAAAGGCCATATTTGAATTTGAAATTTGAATCTTTGATTCAAATTTGTTCAAACCCTTCTGGCTTTAGTTGCATTAGCCCAATACACTCATATTGCCATGTTTCATGCATGCATCATATTGTTGCACATTGTTTGGTGATGTTGTGTATCGGTGCTCTCTGCGGCAGGTTCTGTCCCCGAAGAGTACCCTGATTACCCTAACGAAGGACCGTATCAGTGCATCGAACCATCAGGCAAGCAACCAACCATTTGATCATATCGATACAATCCCATGTTCTCGCTCCTGCTCTCTTTTACTGCATTAAGACAACGCGTTTCAAACTGCTGTGTGCTACGGTAGTTGAACCCATTTCCTCTGCATGACCTGTCATTGCCACAGTAACTAGATGAAACCCACTAGCATGTGTAGGAGTTGCTTGAGCCATATGTATGTGTTGTTCCTACCTTGCCATGCCTGCTATGCTTAGAGTCGTGTCAGGTCTGGTTCATCTGGGTGATGGGCTAGAGTGAAATGTTTATGTCGGTAATGAGAGTGGTGTGGTGAACACGATTTGGTAAAGGTATCGATGAGAGGCCATGTAGGAGTACATGGTGGGTTGTTTCATTGAAGCCGACCTTAAGCACTGAGATCTGTATGTGTGATTTAAGAATCAGCTACTACCATGCATTGGGCCCGAAACCAATGGACCCTCTCGGCTTCTTATTCACCCTAGTTCTCCGTCCAGGAGTTGCAAGTAGTTTCTGGTGTTTGTAGCCTACTGGAGGCCGTGGACAGCGCTGACCGTAGGGGTGGGCTGTGATGCGGTAGGTACGTGGCACGGTGTACCGAATACCCGTTATGTATCTCGGGAACCCTGTTCACATCGTTCGGGGCCGTATGGGAAACCTCGGCCGGACTCCCTGCGGATGGAACCTGGATAGGCGATAAACCTGGACTGGAGGCTTAGGTGATTAGGTAGGTCGTGGCCGACACCCACGTTGGGCTTCCGCTTGAAGGTTGCCGAGTACATGTCGTGTAAACGACGGTAAGTGGTGAGAGCGTGTATGAAGAAGTACACCCCTGCAGGGTTAACATGATCTATTCGAATAGCCGCGTCCGCGGTAAAGGACTACTTGGTTGCCTATACAGTTCATAGACAAGTAAATGGAAACTACTAAAAGCCTCAAGATAAGTGTGAGTGCCGAGGATGGCTCTTCTGTAGGAAGACGGAGGTGGATCCTCGGTAGTGTATTGAAGTGGTGAGTAGTGGACTCGTGTGCGCAAAACCATTTCAAGTTGGAGTCTCGTAGGATAGCCTAGCCAAGAGTCAAAGCTGGCTTGCTGCAATAACTCCACCAACCCTTCTTGATACTATGCATGTATGTAGGATCTGATGTAAGCCTTGCTGAGTACCTTTGTACTCATGTTGCTATAATCTACATTTTTACAGAAGACGCTGCATCCCCTTCTGATGGGTTCTATGTAGACGTTGACATCAACGAGTAGGCTAAAGACCCAGGTGGTGATCCTGAGCTTGTGAAGGACCAAATAGTATAGTTAGGCTTTCCAAGCCTCTTTTATTTTACTAGTTGTCTGTACTCAGACAAGTTACTTCCGCTGCTGGTTTGTATGACTGTATGACTTGTATGTGGGGTCGTGAGACCCGTACCTTTGTGTATGTTATGTATGGCTCCCTGAGCCTTAAATAAAGTACTTGTGTCATAGAGTCATGTTGTGATGCTTCGTTGTATTTGCACATATCGAGCATATTGTGTGTATGATTGAAATGCTTGGTATGTGTGGGATCTGACTATCTAGTTGTTTATCTTTAGTAGCCTCTCTTACCGGGAAATGTCTCCTAGTGTTACCGCTGAGCCATGGTAGCTTGCTACTGCTCTGGAACACTTAGGCTGGCCGGCATGTGTCCTTCTTCGTTCCTGTGTCTGTCCCTTCGGGGAAATGTCACGCTTTGAGTACCGGAGTCCTGTTAGCCCGCTACAGCCCGGTTTACCGGAGTCCTGCTAGCCCAGTGCTACAGCCCGGACCCACTTGCTGATGACCGACACGTTCGAAGCTGGGTCATGGATGCCTGTCCCTGTAAGTCTGTGCCACTTTGGGTTTACGACTAGTCATGTCAGCCCGGGCTCTTTATCATATGGATGCTAGCGACACTATCATATACGTGAGCCAAGAGGCGCAAACGGTCCCGAGAAAAGGTAAGACGACACCCGTGGGAATACCGTGCGTGAGGCCGCAAAGTGATATGAGGTGTTACCAGCTAGATCGATGTGACATCGAGTCGGGGTCCTGACAGGGCCCCACGTACCATTAATCAAGATGTGATGGGGAGTGGCAATAGTGATCGCCTGCCAGGCGGTGGGAGTGTTGCCATGACCCCATGACCAAGCCCGCGTCATCAGAAGCACGGCTACAGTAATCAGCAGCCGGCAAGACCCGCCCGCGGCGGACGCGGCCTGTCGGCTCCGTACAGACCAGTCGGCGGGGCCTACCAGTCGGCGGGCCCCAGCAGTCGGCAAAGAAGTCGGAGGCCAGAGGCACTAACGGCTGGGCCCGCACCCAGTCGGATTACCATTGTACGCCTGAGGGGTAGGCCTATATAAACCCCCGAGGGCACCCATGCAAAGGGTTGGAACCCAATAGCTCTAGACGATATCAGATAGAAGGAGAGAGCTAGCCTTTCCCTCTCCTACCTCCAAGAAACAGCTCAAGGATCAACCATGTAAACACTTGGCCATAGTGATCATGCGGAGACCCCGCAGAGCAGTAGTAGGGGTATTATCTCCCCGGAGAGCCCTGAAGCTGGGTAAGATTCGCCGGCGTGCATGTCTTCGCCTCATCCCGTTTCCAGGCACCGGCGACGTTCTACTCGTCCCCACCATGATAAGCCATCCATTGGCATATGTCGCACCAAACCCCCGACATTTAACGCCCACCGTTGGGCCTAGTGCACCGCCGTCCGGAGACCTATTCTGGACGGGAACCCTTTTCCTCCCTGACGAGCGCAGCCAGCCAGGCACGCTAGACGAAGTTTGCACTGACGCGTTGCGCGGCGTTGAGATCGCCTGCGCAGCCAGCTCCTTGGCCGCGCTTATCGGCGAGGTTCGCCTCTTCGACGAGCCAGCATCCAACACAGGCGCGGGCGGCTCCGAGAGCCTCTTCACGAGCCTCCTCAATCAACTCCACATTTCCGGCGAGCCTGCCGTAGACTTGGAGTTTGTAGGCTCCACTGACCCGATGCTGGTCGACTCCAACACCGCGTCGCTCGACGCGTTCCCCACCAATGTGGCGGTCTACAATGAGCCTCTCCCTCGCGCGGAGAGCGACGGAAGCACCGCCACCGAGGTGCTCGTCATCAGCCATGACGAGTCCCCCGGCGGAGGAGCGCACGACTCGCTCGGCGCGGCGGTACAAGACCTAAGTGCGCCCATTCTGGAAGACACTGACGCAGAGACGATGGAAGCGCGCCGCCGTCAACTCATTGAAGGCGCGAAGAAGCTGGCCAGCATGAGACGCTTGTCAGAAGCCTACCAGCGGGAGATGGATCACGCCGTTGGCAGCTCACCGGCCCCGGCAGGGCCCAGCTGCCTTGGCGCGGTCCAGCAGCGCGGGGTAGCCATCTCCAGCCTGTTTGGGGCCAGCCGCCCCATGTACGCTACACCAACGGAGAACATCCGAGCCGCCAAGGCAGCGGCGGATGAGCTGGACAATTTCGAGGGCGAAGAACGCTGCCTCATGATGGAGCGAGTCCAGCGGCTCCTCGACGCGGCCGCCGCGCAGAACAAGGTCGGCTGCCGCACGAAGGCGCCGCAGCGGCCAAACGACGACCCTCACCGATATCAAGGCGCGACGTCCCGGACGCCGACTGGCGGCGCCCGAGGAAGAAGAGACAAGGAGCTGGCTGTCAGCCACAGTCGGACTCGCATTACCATAGAGCGCGACCGAGACGGCCGCCCGAGAGCAGTGGAACGATGGGACAACCGTCCACCTCCCCCTCCCCGCAAGGAGAGGCGAGTTTCCCCGCCGCCTGTTGACCATCCGACTCTTGGTGACCGCCTTGGCCGCCGAGAGGGAGTTGGAGAGAATGACGCCCGCCACCGGATCGACCGACTTCACCGGTCCCTGGCGCTGGAAGAAGAAGATGAGCTGGGTCCGCCTTGTTTCGGGCCCCGCATTCAGGACGAGCCCTTTCCCAGAGGGTTCACGCTCCCAAGAGACACGCCCAAGTGCACCGGCTCCATGCAGCCGGAAGACTGGCTGGTCGACTACTCCACGGCTGTCGGCATAGCAAACGGCAACAAGCGTGTTGCCGTAAAATACGTTCCGCTCATGCTTCAGAGGACGGCCCGGACATGGCTGAACAGCCTGAGGCCCCACAGCATCAACAGCTGGGTTGACTTCATCAAAGCATTCATCCACAACTTCACCAGCACGTACAAGCGTCCCCCCAAGACTCGACAGCTCTCCTTGTGCGTGCAAGGTCCTGACGAGTCGACTCACGACTACCTCACGCATTGGGCTGAGCTCCGGAACTCCTGCGAGGGCGTGCATGAGGTGCAAGCCATCCAGTACTTCACAGCCGGGTGCCGAGAAGGCACCCTCCTCAAGCACAAGCTCCTCTGCGACGAGCCAGAAACCCTCGACGACCTGCTGATCATAGCGGACAAGTACGCCACGGTCGACTCCTCCATGAAGGCGGAGATTCAAGTCAGCATAACTGGCAAAGTGGCCCCTCAAGCTCCAAGGACTCCGGCGGGAGACGCCAGCCGGCGACAACCGCAGGGCGACCACAAGCGCAAGGCCCCACAGCTGGCTTCCAGCAGCCGGCAGGTTGCGACCGTTGAAGCCCAGCAGCCGGATGGGAAGCCCCCGCTCAAGCGACAGAAAGGCGGCAAGACAAACTGGTTGCCGGCCTTCTCCTACGAGCAGACCCTGGATGGACCTTGCAAATTCCACAGCGGCGTGAAGCCGTCGAATCACACCACCCGGAAGTGCCACTTGCTCACTAGGATTGCCAAGGGAGACGGCCTCCTGCCTCCCCCGCCGGCTGGGCAGCCACCTCCACCTCCGCCCCAGCAGCTGGCTGCCAGGCCAGTCGGCACAGTGCAAGACGAATACCCTGAAGAACACGGAGCCTACATGGTGTTTACCAGTATGGCTGATGATCGGCGCATCAGGCGGTTGCAGCGACAGGAGGTGAATGTAGTAGCCTCAGAGACGCCAGAATTCATGCACTGGTCCGAGAAGCCTATCAGCTGGAGCCAGGTTGACCACCAAGAGGTGATGCCAAGTCAGGGCTCCTATGCCTTGGTCTTGGACGCCACCTTTGCCACGGATAGACAAGCTGCGCGTTTCTCGCGAGTTCTAATAGACGGAGGTAGCAGCATCAATATCCTGTACAAGTACACCATGGAGAAGTTAGGAAGCAAGCAAAGATAGCTTCAGAACAGCCGGACAGTGTCCCACGGCATTGTTCCTGGGCTCTCCTGCTCACCGATCGGCAAGATCCTGATGGACATCCTCTTTGGAGACAAAGATCACTTCCACCGAGAGTCTGTTTGGTTTGAAGTAGTGGACCTCGAGAGCCCATACCATGCGCTACTTGGCCGACCCGCCTTGGCCAAGTTCATGGCGGTCCCCCACTACGCCTACCTCAAGATGAAGATGCCCAGTTCCAGGGGAATTCTGACTGTAGCCGGCGACTACCGGAAGTCGTCTGCCTGTGCGACTGAAAGTAGTCGGCTAGTTGAGTGCCTGGTGATCGCGGCCGAGAAGCGGCTCCTGGAGCGAGTTGCGGCGATGGCCGGCCATCAAGCAGAGGTATCGCCCAACCCAAAGGAGTCGGAGGCTGAGGGTTCGTTCAAGCCGGCCAAAGAGACAAAGAAGATACCCTTGGATCCGGAGCACCCAGAGAGGTATGCTGTCATAGGTGCGAACCTCGACAGCAAATAGGAAGGCGAGCTCGTTGATTTCCTCCATGAGAATCGGGACATCTTCACATGGTCCCCCAAAGACATGCCAGGTGTACCGACGGAATTCGCCGAGCACAAGTTACATGTCCGATCTGATGCAAAGCCGGTCAGGCAGCCCCTGTGCCGCCTATCAGAAGAGAAGAGAAGAGTGGTTGGAGAATAGATAGCCCGACTCCTAGCAGCAGGCTTCATTATGGAAGTTTTCTTTCCGAAGTAGCTGGCAAATCCGGTCCTGGTACTAAAGAAGAACAAGCAGTGGCGAATGTGTATTGACTACACGAGCCTCAACAAGGCCTGCCCCAAGGACCCATTTGCTCTACCAAGAATCGATCAGGTGATAGACTCCATGGCCGGATGCGAGCTGTTGAGTTTCTTGGATGCATACTCAGGATATCACCAGATCAAGCTGAACCCAGCTGACAGATTGAAGACCGCCTTCATCACGCCGTTTGGAGCATTCTGCTACCTCACCATGACATTCGGCTTGAGGAATGCCGGTGCCACCTTTCAGCGTTGCATGAAGAAGTGTCTCCTCAAACAGCTTGGCAGGAATGCCCACGTCTACGCGGACGACGTGGTGGTGAAGACAGAAAAGCATGGAACACTGCTGGAAGACCTCAAGGAGACCTTTGAAAACCTGCGCCGATTCCAGATCAAGCTCAACCCCGAGAAGTGTGTCTTCGGGGTACCAGCCGGCCAGCTCCTTGGCTTCCTGGTCTCTGAACGCGGCATAGAATGCAACCCAGTAAAAATCAAGGCCATTGAGAGAATGGAGGTACCCGGCCGACTGCTGGATGTGCAAAAGTTCACCGGCTGCTTGGCGTCCATCAGCCGATTCATCAGTCGGCTGGGCGAGAAAGCTCTCCCCTTATACCAACTCATGAAGAAGACCACTTTTTTCGAGTGGAACCACAAAGCGGACGAAGCTTTTCTCCAATTGAAGAAGATGCTGACTACTCCACCCGTCCTGGCGGCTCCGACTCCCAAGGAACCTATGCTCATGTACATCACCGCCACCGGCCGGGTAGTCAGCACGGTCATTGTAGTGGAACGCAAGGATGAAGGCAAGGCGCTACCTATCCAGAGACCGGTATATTACCTGAGTGAGGTGCTGTCAACCTCCAAGCAGAACTATCCCCACTACCAGAAGATGTGCTATGGCGTACACTTTACTGCCAAGAAATTGAAGCCTTACTTTCAAGAGCATCCAATCACGGTGGTCTGCACGGCCCCGCTCGCCGAGATCATTGACAGCCGAGATGCTTCCGGCCGAGTGGCCAAGTGGGCCATAGAGCTGGTTCCCTACACCATCTACTGCCAGCCCCGCACCGCCATCAAGTCACAAGCACTGGCCGACTTCCTCGTCAACTGGGCCGAGACCCAGTACCTACCTCCAGCGCCTGACTCCACCCATTGGCGAATGCATTTCGACGGCTCCAAGATGCGCACCGGCTTGGGAGCCGGTGTCATCCTCACCTCTCCTGAAGGCGACAAGCTCAAATACGCACTGCAAATCCATTTTGCCGCCTCCAACAACGTCGCCGAGTACGAGGCACTCATTCACGGGCTCCGGCTTGCCAAAGAACTTGGCATCCGCCGGATCTTGTGTTATGGCGACTCAGACTTAGTGGTCCAGCAGTCATCTGGCGACTGGGACGCGAAAGATGCAAACATGGCGAGTTACCGTTTCCTCATGCAACAACTCAGTGGGTATTTCGAGGGGTGCGAGTTTCTCCATGTGCCAAGAAACGACAACGACCAAGCAGATGCCTTGGCACGAATCGGCTCTACCCGCCAAGCAATACCATCTGGCGTCGCCCTTCAACGCCTCCTCAAGCCGTCCGTCAAGACTTCACCAGAATCAGACTCCATCTTCATATCGGCTCCTCTCGAAGACGTCGGATCCGACTCCAGAGCCCCGACAGGCGGCACGAGGATTTCGGCAGATGGCTCCGGAGCCGCCACAGTCAAGGCCAGCCCAGGGACTGCGGTGGCGGACTCGAAGACTCCAGAACTCGACCCAAGGGCCGCCCCAATCGGCCTGGGGACTTCATTAACCCAGCAAGCAGTTGTTGACTCCAACCCGTCGCCCCCCAGCCTAGCTGCCCTCGTCCAAGTCGCAGTTCTGGCAGTCGAAGAAATAGCAGCACCCTCATGGGCCTAGCCCATCCTCAAATTCCTGGTGAACAAAGAGCTACCAATTGATGAGACCTCAGCTCGACAAGTACAACGCCGGGCGGCAGCCTATACCATAGTCAACAGAGAGTTGGTCAGACGCAGCGTCACTGGTGTCTACCAGCATTGCGTAGAGCCAGAGCAAGGCCAGGCAATTCTCAAAGACATCCATCAAGGTGAATGCGGCCACCATGCAGCTTCAAGAGCACTCACCGCCAAAGCCTTTCGGCACGGTTTCTTCTGGCCGACTGCTTTGGAAGAGGCCAAGGAATTGGTCCAAAAATGCAAAGGATGCCAAAAGTTTAGCTCCAAGCCGCACCAGCCGGCTTCTGCGCTCAAGACCATCCCCATTGCCTGGCCTTTTGTAGTTTGGGGTCTAGACATGGTGGGACCATTCAAGACAACACGAGGTGGTTTAACTCACCTACTTGTCGCAGTGGACAAGTTCACCAAGTGGATAGAAGCGAAGCCAATTAAGAAATTGAACGGTCCAACTGCTGTGACTTTCATCACCGATATCACAATTCGGTACGGCATACCACACAACATCATCACCGACAACGACACAAATTTCGCCAACGGCACCTTGGCCCGTTTCTGCGCAACACAGGGCATCCGACTGGACCTAGCGTCCGTCGCCCATCCGCAGTCAAACGGTCAAGTGGAGCGAGCAAACGGCCTCATCCTGTCTGGCATCAAGCCTCGACTGATCGAGCCTCTGGAGCGCTCGGCTGGCTGCTGGCTCGACGAGCTGCCAGCCGTCCTCTGGAGTCTGCGCACGACTCCAAACAAGTCAACCGGCTTCACGCCCTTCTTCCTCGTCTACGGCGCCGAAGCCGTCATCCCAATGGACATAGAATTCGACTCCCCACGAGTCACCATGTACACTGAGGAAGAAGCAGAAGAAGCACGACAAGACGGCGTCGATCTGCTGGAAGAGGGCCGGCTGTTGGCACTCAGCCGATCCAGCATCTACCAGCAGAGCCTGCGCCGATACCACAACAAGAAGGTCAGGCCAAGATCTTTCCAAGAAGGCGACCTTGTGCTCCGGCTGATCCAGCGAACAGCCGGCCAGCACAAGCTGTCGGCACCTTGGGAAGGCCCTTTCATCATCAGCAAAGTACTGGGCAATGATTCCTACTACCTGATTGACGCTCAGAAGCCCCGAGCACGCAAGAGGGACGACTCCGGCAAGGAGACAGAGCGTCCATGGAATGCAAATCTCCTCTGAAGATTTTACAGTTGATGCAGTATGTACCATGCTACCTTTTGTATTAAAGTACTAAGACTTCGGGCCCCCCGAGACGAGCTCGGGGACTGCCCTCTTTTGTCTGTATGATAAAAATTATGCCTACAAGTATGTTACTCTTTGTCATGCCGCTTGGCACCGGGCTGGACAAGTCGGCCCGGGGACTTGCCGCCTTGCACTATGAAATGCTTCCTGCAGCCGGACAAGTAGTGTGTAACACCTAAACCGTCTTCTGTTGGAAGCCGCAGCTCGCAGAGCGACTGTACGGTGGGCAGAGGTAAGGTAGAATGGGCGTTCGCATGAAAAATGGTTAAGGACGCAAAGCATAAAACATAGCTCAAGACGGTTTCCAGCTTTTTTTCTTTTCTTTTTTCTCGCAAACTGACCCTCGAATAGTCGGATTGCCGCTTCCTATCCAACTTGCTCAAAAACTCTTTAAAACAGCTAAGTACTTGCTTTCCCAAAGTAGCCAAGCACTTGATCCAGCGACAGTCCGCAGAGCGGCTGTCCGATTGGCAAGGTAGGCAACTAAGAGAAAGCGGCAAAGGAAAAAAGCCAAAAGAGTAATGAGCAAGAAAAGATAGAACTCGGATAAATATATTTACATAACATAGGCCCTTGGCCGAATCTTCGAGCAGAAGCTCAAAATACACCCCGCGGGTGGAATTGTGCGAATTAACAAGTTCTTCAAAGACTACTGAAGCAGATAAAATAAAAGATACAGCGGCAGCTTAGGAGGCAGCAGATGGATTCGGAGGGTCGGAGGAGGCGCCAGCGTCAGGCGTCGGGGCAGCCGGCTGCCTAGTCTCGGCTTGATCACCTCCGGCGGCAGTCGACTCGGTCGCACGCGGCTTGTTGCTGGAGGCGCGATCGAGCGGAGGCTGGCCATCTGCTCCGTCTTCTGGTGCCTCTGCCTTGCCTCCATCCTCCGCCTCGTCCTCCTCCTCGACGCTGGAGCCAATCACCTCCGCCGAGTCCTCGCCGTAGTCTGGGTTCATCCCAAACCAGTCCGGCGGTACCTCCTCGCTGTCTTCAGACTGCTCGGGGACAAAGATGCTGGTGTCGGTGTACTCGGTGATCGCCACAACACGCTTGACGAGGGCGTCTTCCGCAGCCGCCAGCTCCGGCTGGGCCTCCGACCGAAGCGTGGCCAACCGGTCTAGATCCAGCCCCGGATACACTGCCTTGACGAACTCCAAGGCACGGCGTGCTCCAACTCGGGCCGAAGAGCCCTTCCAGGCCTCAAGATGACCAACCACGACCTCTAGCGAGCTGGCCGTCAGGCTGGGGGTGCACGGAGCCAGCATGTCCGGCCACAGGGCGGCAATCGCCTGGGCACCAACACGCTGAAGCCAGTGCAGCATTCGGTGAGCTGGCCGAAGGCGAGCCTCGATGCTCAGGATGTGCTCGTCAAGAGTTCGGGGGGCGTCGGCGGCAATCTCTGCGCCTTCCGCCCTCCGACCTTCACGGTCAGCCTCGATGGCTTGGACGGCGGCCTGTGAGTGCAAAGGAAAGAAGTCTGCCAAGACAAAAGAAACAAAGAAGCAAGTCAAAAGCTAGGAATCGGCACGATTTATAATTGGCAGCTCAAAGATAAATATGGAGACTCACCATCAACGACGTCTTCAATTTCATGGAAGCCAGAAGCCAGCAGCGCCTCCTTGTCAGTCCAGGAGGAGCGCTCGCTCGCGAACTCGGCCAGGAGGGCGGTTTCCGCTTCCTCCGCCTCCTTCTGCGTCTTCGCAAGTAGCACCCTCTGCTCTTCCAACTGAGTGGCCAGCAGATCGCGCTCTGTGGCGAGCCTGCTGCACTCCTCCCCTCTGGCGTGCAAGGCGGAGTTGGCTTCACTCAACTGCTGTTGAAGAGCAGCGTTGGCTCCTAAAGAAAAGGAAGAAAGATAATAGTCATCAATAAAGTAGGTTGCCAAGGAGATCCGGCCCGACTGCTCAGCAGTCGGCCCGAATCTCGGGGACTACAGCCCGCGGGTGCGCCAGCGCGCCCCCGCAGAGAAGAAAAAGGACTTACTCTGGCTCTCCGCCAAGTCGGTGGTCTGCTTGCCTAGCTCTTCAACGTTACGGTTAAAGGCAGTGACGCGGAGGTTGTGGTAATCCTGCGACAAGCATTTCAGACAAAGTTAGTACACAGAGTTCATCAATTGGAGTTCCGGGCCGCCTGCTCAGCAGCCAGCCCGAAACTCGGGGACTAGACCTAGTGGGAGCGCGCCAATGGAACAAGAAAACAAAGACCAAAGGAAAAAAACATACCCGGACGGCTGCTCGCAACGCTAGGAACGCCTTGGTGCAACTCTGGAGAGCGTCACCCTCAGCATGAAGCTTCGCCTGGACGTCCAGGAGCGCCTGGTTCAGCAGCCCTGTGCCGCCTCCTTGCACCCACCCAATAGGTGCGGCGCTCGTCGCTTCTGCGTCTGGGATCGTCGAGCTGGCGGTGCCGGCTTCCAGGGGGCGGGGTGCCGAAGTCGCCTTCTCCAGACGGCGGCGCGTTGGCGAGCCGACTTGGAGGAGTAGCCTCGGCACGGCCTCATCTTCGGTCGGCGACACTGGAGGGTCCGCTGGCTGCTTGCCTTGTGCACCTGCAGACGGCGGCGGAGGCGGTGGCGAAACATTCACGTCCGGCGTAGAGGGGTCGCCGCCTTCCCTCTCCACGACGGGGTTCTCCCCGCCGGCTTCTCCAGTCTGCCCCGTGAACTCCGGAGGCGGCGGCGCAGTGTTTAATGGGGTGACAAACACCGCCGATTGGCGGCGTGCGGCTTCCTCAGCCTGCCGCTTCGTCGCGGCGGCGGCTTCGGCCTCCGCCAGTCTTTTCTTGGCGGAGGCCTCCGCCCTGTCAGCCTCCGCCTTCTCCAGGCGGAGGGCCTCCTCTTCGTTGCGCTTCTCCCATGCATTTTGCTCCGTCGCCTCCCGGAGGTCAGCAGCGGGGTCAATCTGCCGAGTGGTCGCGGACGTCTCCGAAGACCCCATGACGGAGGCGGCGGTGACCCTCTCAAGAGTGAGGAGAGACCTGAACCAAGAGGAGCAAGCGAAGACTCAGACAAAGTCACAAAGAAATAACAAAGCTTTGAGGAAAGAATACTCACGCGGAGACCAATGGCAGCTTCTTCACTTCCTTACGGAAGCGGATGGCCTTCACGGCCGCCTCGTCCCGCCGGGTCGCCGCAGCCGAGCCCTTGGGCTTCTTCGGCCGACTGCCGAACAAGGTCGGCATGGCCCTGCGCTTCTTCCCGCCACCCGGAGCGCCCGGCACAGCAGAAGAGCCCGCGCCAGGCTGGCTTGCTCCTGGCCGATGGCGAGGGGCGACTTCTCCCTCGGCGTTGTCTTCAGGCCAGTCGGCGAAGGTAGCTGAAGGCCTGAAGTCGCCTGTTGTTCCTCCTCCTCCCTCGGTGTCGTCTTCCAGAGCCGCCCCCCCAGATCGGGGTCGTCGATGTCGCTCTCCGCCCGGTCGGCGAGGAACTCGCAGGCCGGCCCCGAAGTGCCGGCTGGCGGGTGGAGGAGAGGATTCTGACCAAAGCCGACTGGTCAAAACAAACTCGGCAAGAAAGAAGACAGTCCAAAGAAAGAAAGAAAGGGCAACTCACCACGGGCGGGGGGTTGGCGCGGGAGTACGGCTCCTTGCCGAACCGCAAGTCCTCCAGGAGCTTGTTGTCCGAGAGGTAGTTCACCATGAAGGCCACCTCCTCGTGAGGCATGTCCTTGGTGCACATCCGACTCGGGTCGCGGTGCCCGCTCATCTGGCATATCATGTGGGGGCGGCCTTGGAGCAGAAGAACTCGGCGCGCCACGAAGGCGGCCAGCAGGTCTGGACCTGTCAAGCCCTCCGACCGCGTCAGCACTCGGAGTCGCGCGACGGCGCCGACTCCCGTAGGCGTCAGCGACTTGGCCCGGTACGACCAGTTGGGCAGTCTCCCAGCCGGCGGGCCGGCTTCGAAAGCCGGCAGGTTGACCCAGTCGCCCCTCGTGGCGACGTTCCTGACGTAGAAGTAGGATCTCTACCACATCTTCACTGACTTTATCAGCGAGATGGAGGGGAAGGGATTGTCGGCCCCCGACCTTCGCACGACGATGAAAGTGCCGCACTGAGTCGGCACGCCCGCGGCCTGGGTGCCGAGCTTGGAGAAGAAGAACTCCCCCCAGAGCTCGAGGGTGGGGAGGACTCCGAGGAAGCCTTCGCACAAGGCCACGAAGGCGGACAGTAGTACCACTGCATTGGGGGTAAGGTGGTGCGGCTGGAGGCCGTAGAACTCCAGGAAGGAACGGAAGAAACTGCTCGCCGGCAGCCCCAACCCGCGCAGGCAGTGCGAGCGGAAGATAACCCGCTCGCCCTCCTGTGGCGCGGGGGAAATCTCCCCCTTCGGCGCAAGATACACCTGCACGCGATCCTCGCCGGGGAGCCGAAGAGTCCGGCGGAGGAACTCGATGTGGTCTTCATGAACTTCAGAGCCGTCCCAGGTGCCAGAGCGCACTGGGGGAGGCGCCGCGGCGGTGGAAGAACTCATCTTGAGCTGATCGAGGCGGCGTTCGCTGGAGCTTGGGCGTGCGGTGGAGCGAAGAAGAAGAGGGAGGAGAGCGAGGAGCAGTGAGGAGGAAGAGAGCGAGGAGTAGTGGGAACGAGGGGCGCGCGTGCCCCCCTCTTCCCCCTACTTATAGCCTCGTGGGCTACGAAGCCGAGGGGGCGGACTTGGGGATTTACTGCGCCCACGGCCCCACGTCCCCCACGTTCCACGATAAAGATACTGCGTGCAGTAACTCCACAGGAACCCAAACCGTCCGCCGGGGCCGCAGCAGATCCGCTCGGGCGCCAAGGCGCGGTAGTGGCGGGCCCCGCCTATGGGCCTGTCCCGTCATGCGCGTAGGCTGGCAGGACAGCCTAGCCACGTGCCATCGCATGACAGGCCTAGAATGGGCGGTGGCCTGGAAGCTTAGCCAGCACACTACTTGGATCCCGCCGCGACGTTCGAAATATTGAGTGAGTCCGAGAGCAAATCCGACTCTTTCTAGGCGGCCCGACAGAAGTCAGTCAAAGACCATGTGTCAACCACCCAGAAAGAGAAACTGCTGAGGCTGCTCGGCCGATCGACCGCGGCGCCTCACCAGCTTCGGGGACTACTGTCGGAATAATGGGCCACGGGTAGGCCAACCCGAGCCCCAGAACCTTTCAAGACATCGGGGCAGGCTGCGCCCTCAAGACCCCAGGACAAAGAGCCGCCTTCTGAGGAGTCAGCGGCAAGACGGTTGACTGCCAGCTCACGGCCGAGTCCCAGGGACAGCTTCAGGATAAGCCGACTCCTAAACTGGCGACTACCAGAGAAGCCGGCTTCAGGGAGTCGGCCCGCGACTCCAACAAACCCCATGACCCCATCGAAGGGAACGGGGCAGGGGCGTGGCTACAGTGAAGCCCACTCCCGCCCCTTATCAAGGGCAGGCATGGCCACAACACGCTGTACCCAGGAAGATCTCCATGTGGCGTGGCACTGTTGCCCTGCCGGCCCTGACATCAGCACCACATGACCGAATCCTGCGCCCACGACAGCTTGTCTGTATGGCCCGGAGGTAGCAGGTCCCACCAGTCAGTGAGACCCCGGGAGACGGCGAGATGACCACCACTCGGATCTGTCGGGAGTCGGCCTCGGGAAGTCGGCCGAGCCCTCCCCTGGGCCCCACGCACCATTAATCAAGATGTGATGGGGAGTGGCAATAGTGATCGCCTGCCAGGCGGCGGGACTGTTGCCACGACCCCATGACCAAGCCCGCATCATCAGAAGCACGACTACAGTAATCAGTAGCCGGCAAGACCCGCCCACGGAGGACACGGCCTGTGGGCTCCGTACAGACCAGTCGGCGGGCCCCAGCAGTCGGCGGAGAAGTCGGAGGCCAGAGGCACTGATGGCTGGGCCCGCGCCCAGTCGGATTACCATTGTACCCCTGAGGGGTAGGCCTATATAAACCCCCCAGGGCACCCATGCAAAGGGTTGGAACCCAACAGCTCTAGATGATATCAGATAGAAGGAAAGAGCTAGCCTTGCCCTCTCCTACCTCCAAGAAACAGCTCAAGGAGCAACCGTGTAAACACTTGGCCATAGTGATCATGCGGAGACCCCGCAGAGCAGCAGTAGGGGTATTATCTCCCCGGAGAGCCCTGAAGCTGGGTAAGATTCGCCGGCGTGCATGTCTTCGCCTCATCCCGTTTCCAGGCACCGGCGATGTTCTACTCGCCCCCACCATGATAAGCTATCCTTTGGCATATGTCGCACCAAACCCCCGACATTCTTCCTCCTGTATATATCCATATACCCTAAAAACTTCGGGGAACAGAATAGATCGGTAGTTCCGCCGCCGCAAGCCTCTATAGCCACCAAAAACCAATCGGGACCCTGTTACGGCACCCTTCCGGAGGGGGGAACCCTCACCGATGGCCATCTTCATCATCCCGGCGCTCTCCATGACGAGGAGGGAGTAGTTCACCCTCGGGGCTGAGGGTATGTACCAGTAGCTATGTGTTTGATCTCTCTCTCTCTCTCTCTCGTGTTCTTGAGGTGGTACGATCTTGATGTATCGTGAGCTTTGCTATTATAGTTGTATCTTATGATGTTTCTCCCCCTCTACTCTCTTGTAATGGATTGAGTTTTCCCTTTGAAGTTATCTTATCGGATTGAGTCTTTAAGGATTTGAGAACACTTGATGTATGTCTTGCCGTGCTTATCTGTGGTGACAATGGGATATCACGTGATCCACTTGATGTATGTTTTGGTGATCAACTTGCGGGTTCCACCCATGAACCTATGCATAGGGGTTGGCACACGTTTTTGTCTTGACTCTCTGGTAGAATCTTTGGGGCACTCTTTGAAAGCTCTTTGTGTTGGTTTCAATAGATGAATCTGAGATTGTGTGATGCATATCGTATAATCAGACCCATGGATAATTGAGGTGACATTGGAGTATCTAGGTGACATTAGGGTTTTGGTTGATTTGTGTCTTAAGGTGTTATTCTAGTACGAACTCTAGGATAGATTGAACGGAAAGAATAGCTTCGTGTTATTTTACTACAGACTCTTGAATAGATCGATCAGAAAGGATAACTTTGAGGTGGTTTTGTACCCTACTATAATCTCTTCGTTTGTTCTCCGCTATTAGTGACTTTGGAGTGACTCTTTGTTGCATGTTG
The DNA here is from genome assembly GCF_002162155.2 of Triticum dicoccoides. Classification (NCBI taxonomy): domain Eukaryota; kingdom Viridiplantae; phylum Streptophyta; class Magnoliopsida; order Poales; family Poaceae; genus Triticum; species Triticum dicoccoides. The sequence goes on from NC_041386.1 coordinate 492,004,111, forward strand.
AGGGATAGTTATATGATCCAATTATGTTATTATTGTTGAGAGAACTTGCACTAGTGAAAGTATGAACCCTAGGCCTTGTTTCCTAGCATTGCAATACCGTTTACGCTCACTTTTATCATTAGTTACCTTGCTGTTTTTATATTTTCAGATTACAAAAACCTATATCTACCATCCATATTGCACTTGTATCACCATCTCTTCGCCGAACTAGTGCACCTATACAATTTACCATTGTATTGGGTGTGTTGGGGACACAAGAGACTCTTTGTTATTTGGTTGCAGGGTTGCTTGAGAGAGACCATCTTCATCCTACGCCTCCCACAGATTGATAAACCTTAGGTCATCCACTTGAGGGAAATTTTCTACTGTCCTACAAACCTCTGCACTTGGAGGCCCAACAACGTCTACAAGAAGAAGGTTGTGTAGTAGACATCAAGCTCTTTTCTCGCGCCGTTGCCGAGGAGGTTAGCGCTTGAAGGTATATCTTTAAATCTTGCAATCGGATATTTTTGTTTCTTGTTTTAGCACTAGTTTAGTTTATAAAAGAAAACTAAAAAATGGAATTGAGTTTGCCTCACACGCTTCATCTTTTTTATATCTTGTGAGAATGATGGAAAGGAAAATTGTGATCAAGTGCTAGAAGAAGACGTCTATAAAATGTTTGGCACTAAATCTTTGAATGATGAGCATGATTGCAATGTTATTAGTATGAACTCTTTGAATATCCATAGTACTAATGATGGTTGCACTAGTCATGATGAGAATGTCTCTTCTAAGCATGTCGATTTTTGTGGAGTGCATAGAGTTTGCAAGTACACACCAATTAGGGAAGATAGATTTTGAACTTTGCAATGAACGTGGTCATTTAACCATCCGATGCAAATTGTTTCATGATCTAATCGTGTCCAAAAATTGTGATGAATTGATTTCCCTTGCACATCATAATGAACTTAGTTTGCTTATGGGTTATGAAGAAATGAAACGTATAACTAACTATCTTCCAGTATTTGCCCGTGATAAACTTCTTGATTTTGATCTAGAGGAAATTTATAAGTATTGTGTGGTGAATTGTATTGAAAATCCTTATATTGACAATTACATAAAGGAAAGAATACAAATAGAAGATGAAGAGAATACTGATGAAAGGGAAGAGACTTCCCAATATCCTCCTATTATTTCTTATGATGAATCAGGTAACGAGGGGGAGCCTTCTATTCAACCAATCTCATCAATAAGGAGCTCCGAAAAGAGGGTTAAACCCACACATGATGTGAAGAAGAAAAAGAAAAGTCGGAGAAGAAAAGGTAAAAAGGTATCCCTCCCAAATGATGTTGCTCCTATTACTCCTTGTGATGATGATAATTGCTATACTATTGGTGTTGTCCATACTATTAATGATGAGATTGATTATGCTTATGATATGAAAAGGCCCAAGCTTGGGGATGCTATGTTTGATGAATATGATGTTTTTGAGAATATATTTGCTGCAATTAATGTTTGCCCCAGGCTTGGGGATGCTACATTTAATGAATATGATATTTTTAGTCTCCCAAGTTTTGATATGCAAATTTATAATGATGACAGCATGCCTCCTACTTATGATTATTATATTGATGAAAGTGGGTTTGGAAGAGTGTCAACTTTAGGAAGTAATGATCCAACTATTTTGGAGGATGTTGAATCTTATTATGATAATTATTAAAGTGGATTTGGAGAGGTCATGACTTTATTTAGTGATGATTCCACTATCTTGGAAGAGGTTTCAATCGATTATGATGAGAACAAAGTTGCTACTTATGATAATTATTGTGATGATACATATGCTACAAAAAGTAGTGATGGTTATATTTATAAAAAAATCATGATTATGATTACCCTTTTTCTGAACATTACTCTTTTAATATGGAAACAATTTATAGTATTCGAGTCTCTTATGATACTCCCACTATTCCAAATAAGAAGAAATTTGCTTATGTGGAGAGTAATAAAAATTATATGCTTATGCATCATGAAAAGAATGATTTATGTGATAGTTATTATGAGGGAGGAATATGAGCTTGTAGGAGTAGCAATAATATCAAGTTTCCTCTCTATGTGTTGAAAATCTTGAAGTTATGCTTGTTTTACCTTCTTATGCAAGTTGATTCTTGTTCCCACAAGTTGTTTGCTCACAAAATCCCTATGCATAGGAAGTGGGTTAGACTTAAATGTGCTAGTAATATTCTTCAAGATGCTCTCTTTATGTTACAATTCTTATCTTTTATGTGAGCATCGTTGAAATCATCATGCATACGTAGGGGCATTAAATAATAGCGCTTGTTGGGAGGCAACCCAATTTTATTTTAGCTCCTTGCTTTTGGTTCCTGTTTAGTAATAAATTAATCATCTATCATCTGTCATGATTGTGTTTTTTATGTTTAGTTTAGTGTTTGTGCCAAGTAAAGCCTTTAGGATCTTCTTGGGTGATTGTTATTTGATCTTGCTGTAAAAAACAGAAAGTATGCACTCACGAGAATAATTTTCATTTCTTACCAGATAGCGATAAAATACCAATTCCAAGTGAAGTATATCATTAAACAAATTTCCTAGGATTTACTAATTTCTAAGGATTTTTGGAGTTACAGAAGTATTCAGAACCTACAGATTACTACAGCCTGTTCTGTTTTTGACAGATTCTGTTATCTATGTGTTGTTTGCTTATTTTGATGAATCTATGAGTAGTATCGGAGGGTATGAACCATAGATAAGTTGGAAAACAGTAGATATTACACCAATATGAATCTAGAATGAGTTCACAACAGTACGTAAGTGGTGATTTATTTTCTTATACTAACGGAGCTTACGAGTTTTCTGTTAAGTTTTGTGTTGTGAAGTTTTCAAGTTTGGGGTAAAGATTCGATGGACTATGGAATAAGGAGTGGCAAGAGCCTAAGATTGGGGATGCCCAAGGCACCCCAAGTTAATATTCCAGGACAACCAAAAGCCTAAGCTTGGGGATGCCCCGGAAGGCATCCCCTCTTTCATCTTTGTTCATCGGTAACTTTACTTGGAGCTATATTTTTATTCATCAGATGATATGTGTTTTGCTTGGAGCATGAATTTATTTTGTTAGTATTTACTTTCTGTTATTTAGAACAATTTTTTACATCTTTTATTTCAATAAAACTGGCACTGATAGCCTTCACTATGTCTATTTTACTAGTCCACATGTTGCTGTTTGAAAACAGAAAGTTTACCGCTGTTGCAAAAATTCCCTAGAAAAGTCAGAATGTGATAAAATGTTGAAACATTTTGCATAATAATCTCTGATAAATTAACTACAGCGGTAATTTTCTTTCATAATTTTTGGAGGTAGGGAAGTCTGGATCTTGCTGCACTCTTTACAGATTGTCCTCTTTAGGCACATTGCTGTTATGTTTGCATTGTTTGCATATGTTTGTTTCTTTAATGATTCTATTTGAGGATAGGACTATTAAATATGCAGAGACATTTAGTATGAAATGTTGAATAATAATTTTAGTGATTTGCTATAGTAGAGTATGATAAGGTTTTTGCATTGGTTTATACTGACTTATCTCACGAGTCCTTGTTGAGTTTTGTGTGGATGAACCTTTTGAGATTTAGGGAGACCGTGATATGAGATGAATTAAGGAGACACAAAAGCTCAAGCTCGGGGATGCTCAAGGCATCTCAAGATAATATTTCAAAAAGTCTCAAGCGTCTAAGCTTGGGGATGCCTCGGTTGGCATCCCACCTTTCTTCTTCAACAACTATCGGTTAGTTTCGGTTGATCCTAAGTTTTTGCTTCTTCACATGATGTTTGCCATTCTTAGAATGTCATTTTACTTTGTTTTGCTTGCTGTTTGAATAAAATATCAAGATTTGAAATTATTAAATGGGAGAGTCTTCACATAGTTGCATAATTATTCAACTACTCATTGATCTTCACTTATATCTTTTGGAGTAGTTTGTCATTTGCTCTAGTGCTTCACTTATATCTTTTAGAGCACGGTGGTGGTTTTATTCTATAGAAATAATTGATCTCTCATGCTTAACTTATATTATTTTGAGAGCCCTAAACAGCATGGTAATTTGCTTTGGTTATGAATTTAGTCCTAATATGATGGGCATCCAAGAGGGATATAATAAAAACTTTTATATAAAGTGCATTGAATACTATGAGAAGTTTGATACTTGATGATTGTTTTGAGATATGAGGATGGTAATATTAGAGTCATGCTAGTGAGTAGTTGTGAATATCAGAGATACTTGTGTTAAAGTTTGTGATTCCCATAGCATGCACATATGGTGAACCGCTATGTGATGAAGTCGGAGCATGATTTATTTATTGATTGTCTTCCTTATGAGTGGCGGTCGGAGACGAGCGATGGTCTTTTCCTACCAATCTACCCCCCTAGGAGCATGTGCGTAGTACTTTGTTTCGATAACTAATAGATTTTTGCAATAAGTATGTGAGTTCTTTATGACTAATGTTGAGTCCATGGATTATACGCACTCTCACCCTTCCACCATTGCTAGCCTCTCTTGTGCCGTGCAATTTTCGCCGATACCATATCACCCACCATTACCTTCCTCAAAACAACCACCATATCTACCTATTATGGCATTTCCATAGCCATTCCGAGATATATTGCCATGCAACTTTACACCGTTCCGTTTATTATGACACACTCCATCATTGTCATATTGTTATGCATGATCATGTAGTTGACATCGTATTTGTGGCAAAGCCACCATTCATAATTCTTTCATACATGTCACTCATGAGTCATTACACATCTCGATACACCGCCGGAGGCATTCATATAGAGTCATGTCTTGTTCTAAGTATCGAGTTGTAATTCTTGAGTTGTAAGTAAATAAAAGTGTGATGATCATCTTTATTAGAGCATTGTCCTAGTGAGGAAAGGATGATGGAGACTGATTCCCCCACAAGTCAGGATGAGACTCCGGACGAAAAAAAGAAAGGCAAAAAAAAGAGAAGGCCCAAAAAACAAAAAAAATATGAGAGAAAAAGAGAGAAGGGACAATGTTAATATCCTTTTACCACACTTGTGCTTCATAGTAGCACCAAGATCTTCATGATAGAGAGTCTCTTATGTTGTCACTTTCATATACTAGTGGGAAATTTTCAATATAGAACTTGGCTTGTATATTCCAATGATGGTCTTCCTCAAAATGTCCTAGGTCTTCATGAGCAAGCGAATTGGATGCACACCCAATTAGTTTCTTTTTGAGCTTTCATACACTTATAGCTCTAGTGCATCCGTTGCATGGCAATCCCTACTCACTCACATTGATATCTGTTTGATGGGCATCTCCATAGCCCGTTGATACGCCTAGTTGATGTGAGACTATCTTCTCCTTTTTGTCTTCTCCACAACCACCATTCTATTCCACCTATAGTGCTATGTCCATGGCTCACACTCATGTATTGCGTGAAGATTGAAAAAGTTTGAGAACATCAAAAGTATGAAACAATTGCTTGGCTTGTAATCGGGGTTGTGCATGATTTAACTATTTTGTGTGATGAAGATAGAGCATAGCCAGACTATATGATTTTGTAGGGATAGCTTTCTTTGGCCATGTTATTTTGAGAAGACCTGATTACTTTGTTAGTATTGTTGAAGTATTATTATTTTTATGTCAATATTAAACTTTTGTCTTGAATATTATGGATCTGAATATTCTTGCCACAATAAAGAGAATTACATGGATAAATATGTTAGGTAGCATTCCACATCAAAAATTCTGTTTTTATCATTTACATACTCGAGGACGAGCATGAATTAAGCTTGGGGATGCTAATACGTCTCCAACGTATCTATAATTTTTGATTGTTCCATGCTATTATATTATCAACTTTGGATGTTTTATATGCTATTTTATATGATTTTTGGGAATAACCTATTAACCTAGAGCCCAATGCCAGTTTATGTTTTTTTCCTTGTTTTAGAGTATCGCAGAAAAGGAAAATCAAATGGAGTCCAATTGACCTGAAACTTCACGGAACTTACTTTTGGACCAGAACAAGCCCACAGAGAGTCGGAGATGGACCAAAAGAGTCCCAGGCTACCCACGAGGGTGGGGGCGGCGCGCCCCCTACCTCGTGGACAGCCCGGAGATCCACCGATGTACTTCTTCCTCCTATATATATCCATATACCCAAAAAACTTCGGGGAGCAGCATAGATCGGGAGTTCTGCTGCCGCAAGCCTCTGTAGCCACCAAAAACCAATTGGGACCCTGTTCTGGCACCCTGCCGGAGGGGGGAACCCTCACCGGTGGCCATCTTCATCATCCCGTCGCTCTCCATGACGAGGAGGGAGTATGTAACGCCCTGGATACAACTTTCCATATTTGTAACTCCGACTCTTGTATTTTCCGGAGATGCCATATGAGAATCCCTTCGTGGTTGGGTTTTTGTCTTTGTTTTGCTTTTGATCATGCCATGCATTTCATATCATGTCATCATGTGCATCTCATTTGCATACGTGTTCGTCTCATGCATCCGAGCATTTTCCCCATTGTCCGTTTTGAAGTCCGACACTCCTACGTCCACCAGTGCCCCCTTTTGTCTCTTTTCGTGAGCGGGAGTTAAACGTTCTCGGAATGGACCGAGATTTGCCAAGTGGCCTTGGTACACCACCGGTAGATCGCCTGTCAAATTTTGTGCCATTTGGAGTCCGTTTGATACTCCAACGATTAACCGGGGAGCCGTAAAGGCCTCGTGTGTGCTGCAGCCCAACACCCCTCCAAAATGGCCCAATAACCCATCCAAACCATGCCCATGTCCTCCGTCGTCGGATCACGATCGCATGGGTGAAAACTACACTTCATTTGGACACTCCAAACTCCCTCTACCTATATAAAGGTCTTCCCCGTCCAAAATCGCAGTCCAAACCCTAGCGTTTTCCTCCTCGCGTCGTCGGACATGTCCAACCACGCCGGACATGTCCACCGGCATGTCATTCCAGCCAATCGGCGGCCGCCACGTCAGCATCACCGCCGCGCCCAGCCACTCCGTCGCCGCCATGCGTCCTCCCCGCGCCTCCCACCTCCCGTGGCCCGCCCGGGTCCGGACGCCGCTGCCGCTCGCCCGCCGTGGCCCGAGTACCGCGTGACCGCCCGGCTACCGTCCGCCGCCGCCTCTCCGGCGTCGCCGCGGCCGCC
>NC_041386.1:492011717-492020824 GCF_002162155.2 Triticum dicoccoides
CCGCGTGCAGCCGCCTGCGCCGAACGTCGCCGACGTGTGCTGCCCGCCGCCGCCTGTCTTCGCCCTCCTCCCTAACGCCGTTCATCTTCTTCCTCCACTCCGGCCACTTCTCCGGCGATGATCCAGCAAGATCCGCTCCGCCGTCAACCAGGATCAGATCCAGCCGCACCGCCAACCAAACACGGCGCCCCGTCCTGATCTGCTCCGTCCCGGATATCCTCGTCCTGCGTTGACTTTCGCGAGGTTGAAATTCCACTAAGTCCTTTTTCTGTTACGTTTTATGCCCCTGTTCATCATGTCATAACTTGTTGCATACTGCTCCGTTTCATGCGCATGATATATCAAAATGTTCATCATGATATGCTCTGCATTTTGTTACATTATGGCATGCTTGTTTGAGTCGATATTGATGCCCAAATCACTGATGCAAGAGTGCTATAAAATGTTAGCTCCTGTTACTTATCAGTTTATGAGCATTTGTCAATTTTGTCACATTTGTTGTGTGCTGCATATGGGCTTGAGCTCTACATGTGTTTTGGTCTATGCCATGCCATCTTTACAGGGGTGTATGACATGCATTTTTGTGATCAATGTGGTGACTAGCACAAGCATGCATGCAAAGTAGCCTTCGTGATATTGCTGATTTCAGGGACTTAGGATTTTGCTAAGTCCTTGGTCTGCTGTTATTTCTATGCCATGTAACCATGTTGCTACAGTGAGATACATGCATTATTTGAGTTGTTTCAGTAAGGATGACTTGGACATATGGTTATGCTCTATCCATCCATGCCTCTGTTTGCAATTATGGAGTGCCCTAACATGTCTTAATCTTGCTCTACTTTTGCTATAAAATGTTCTTGGCAGATTGTTTACATGTTAATCAATTTTGCCATGGTTGTTGTAGTTGATCCAAGCATGCTATGAACTTGATCTTGCCATGTTTAGCTTCTTGAACATGTCTTCTTGCTATTGCTATGCTTATATTGTCATGAAATTCCTTGTGGTGAGTGAATCGAGCTCGCAAAGAGGCCTTCATAATTCTGTTTATGCCATGCTTAGTTTTCTGCTAAGTCTGAATCTGTTAATGAAACTTGCTATGTGTTACTTGGGTGCGATAATATCTTCTATGCCTTTTTGGCTCATGGTCAGTAAGGGACTTTTGTTCTATTTTTTGAGTAGATTCATACCATGCCTTTGTTGGCTATGATACGTTCCTGTAGCATGTGGTTAGCTTGCTCTAAACATGTCTTCCTGATGTTAATTTCCTGGCATGTTGATATTTTCACTAAGTCTGTGATGTTGATATCTTTTGCACTTTTGCCATGCTTGTTTGAACCTACTCTTGTGTGATTTAGCCGTAGCTCAGTGTTCATCTTTTGTCAAGCATCTTGAGTAGATCTCTGTCATGTGTTTTGTTGCTTTGTTGGAGTGCAGTAGCTTAGTTTCTTGTTGAATTCTAGTTGGCATCGTGTTGTTAATCGCACAATTGTGCCATTATTGTTTTGCTTGCCATTTGCAAATCGTGCATCCGTTTCTGGTGATCTTTATATCGATTTCGACCGAAATCATCTCATCTTTCCAGCGGCACACTTGGTTTGCCAAGTTGATGCCTGGTTCAATCTTTCCTTTCCAAAGCACGCGTATGCATTGCATATCACATCCCGCATGTCATGTCATGTTTTGCATCATGTTGATTGTGCATTGCACCGTGATTGATTGTTGATCCTTTTGCTTATGTTCTTGCTTTGGGTAGAGCCGGGATACGAGTAGGTGATCGAGGAACCTTTTGAGTACGCTTACGAGGATAAAGCTTTCATCAACTCTGAGAACTTCGCAGGCAAGATGACTATACCCTCGAAATCACTTCTATCTTTGCTTGCTAGTTGTTCGCTCTATTGCTATGTCGCAACACCTACCACTTGCTATATCATGCCTCCCATATTGCCATGTCAAGCCTCTAACCCACCTTTCCTAGCAAACCGTTGTTTGGCTATGTTACCGCTTTGCTCAGCCCCTCTTATAGTGTTGCTAGTTGCAGGTGAAGCTGAAGTTTGTTCCATGTTGGAACATGGATATGTTGGGATATCACAATATCTCTTATTTTAATTAATGCATCTATATACTTGGTAAAGGGTGGAAGTCTTGGCCTTATGCCTGGTGTTTTGTTCCACTCGTGCCGCCCTAGTTTCCGTCATACCGGTGTTATGTTCCTTGATTTTGCGTTCCTTACGCAGTTGGGTGTTATGGGAACCCCTTGACAGTTCGCTTTGAATAAAACTCGTCCAGCAAGGCCCAGCCTTGGTTTTACATTTGCCTAACAACCTATCACCTTCCCTTGGGTTCTGCAGACTCAAGGGTCATGTTTATTTTAACCCCCCTGGGCCAGTGCTTGTCTAAGTGTTTGTCCGAACTAGAGCACCGTGCGGGACCGTCCCTTGGCAACTTGGGTTATGTTGGTACCCGTACGCTTAGCTTATCCGGTGTTTCCCTGAGAACGAGATATGTGCAGCTCCTATCGGGATGTCGGCACATCGGGCGGTCTTGCTGGTCTTGTTTTACCATTGTCGAAATGTCTTGTAACCGGGATTCTGAGTCGATCGGGTCTTCTCGGGAGAAGGAATATCCTTCGTTGACTGTGAGAGCTTGTGATGGGCTAAGTTGGGACACCCCTGCAGGGTTTGAACTTTCGAAAGTCGTGCCCTTGATTATGGGCAAATGGGAATTTGTTAATGTCCAGTTGTAGAAAACTTGAAACTAAACTTAATTAAAATGAATCAACCGCGTGTGTAGCCGTGATGGTCTCTTTTCGACGGAGTCCGGGAAGAGAACGCGGTCTTGTGTTATGCTTGAACGTAAGTAGCTTAGGATCACTTATTGATCACTTTTAGCTTCTCGACCATTGCGTTGCTTCTCTTCTCGCTCTCATTTGCGTATGTTAGCCACCATATATGCTTAGTGCTTGCTGCAGCTCCACCTCACTACCTTTCCCTACCCATAAGCTTATATAGTCTTGATCGCGAGGGTGTGAGATTGCTGAGTCCCTGTGACTCACAGATACTTCCAAACAGTTTCAGGTGCCGATGATACCAGTGCAGGTGACGCAACCCAGCTCAAGTGGGAGCTCGATGAAGATCTTGTTCGTTGTTTTGTTTCGTTTCTGTTGATCAGTAGAGGAGCCCAGTTGGCGTGATCGGGGATCTAGAATTTGGGGTTGTCTTTCTTTATTTTGGTTCCGTAGTTGGACCTTGATTGTATTCTGGATGATGTATGGTATATTTATGTATTGTGTGAAGTGGTGATAGTAAGCCAACTCTTTATCACTTTCTTATTTAGTACATGGGATGTGTAAATATTACCCCTCTTGCAACATGCCTACCATGTGGTTATGCCTCTAAGTCGTGCTCCGACATGTGAGAGATATAGTCGCATCATGGGTGTTATAGAGTAGTTCACACTCGGGGCTGAGGGTACGTACCAGTAGCTATGTGTTTGATCTCTCTCTCTCTCTCTCGTGTTCTTGAGGTGGTACGATCTTGATGTATCGTGAGCTTTGCTATTATAGTTGGATGTTATGATGTTTCTCCCCCTCTACTCTCTTGTAATGGATTGAGTTTTCCCTTTGAAGTTATCTTATCGGATTGAGTCTTTAAGGATTTGAGAACACTTGATGTATGTCTTGCCGTGCTTATCTGTGGTGACAATGGGATATCACGTGATCCACTTGATGTATGTTTTGGTGATCAACTCGCGGGTTCCGCCCATGAACCTATGCATAGGGGTTGGCACACATTTCCGTCTTGACTCTCCGGTAGAATCTTTGGGGCACTCTTTGAAGTTCTTTGTGTTGGTTTGAATAGATGAATCTGAGATTCTGTGATGCATATCGTATAATCATACCCACGGATACTTGAGGTGACATTGGAGTATCTCGGTGACATTAGGGTTTTGGTTGATTTGTGTCTTAAGGTGTTATTCTAGTACGAACTCTAGGATAGATTGAACGGAAAGAATAGCTTCGTGTTATTTTACTATGGACTCTTGAATAGATCGATCAGAAAGGATAACTTTGAGGTGGTTTCGTACCCTACCATAATCTCTTCGTTTGTTCTCTGCTATTAGTGACTTTGGAGTGACTTTTTGTTGCATGTTGAGGGATAGTTATATGATCCAATTATGTTATTATTGTTTAGAGAACTTGCACTAGTGAAAGTATGAACCCTAGGCCTTGTTTCCTAGCATTGCAATACCGTTTACGCTCACTTTTATCATTAGTTACCTTGCTGTTTTTATATCTTTCAGATTACAAAAACCTATATCTACCATCCATATTGCACTTGTATCACCATCTCTTCGCCGAACTAGTGCACCTATACAATTTACTATTGTATTTGGTGCGTTGGGGACACAAGAGACTCTTTGTTATTTGGTTGCAGGGTTGCTTGAGAGAGACCATCTTCATCCTACGCCTCCCATGGATTGATAAACCTTAGGTCATCCACTTGAGGGAAATTTGCTACTGTCCTACAAACCTCTGCACTTGGAGGCCCAACAACGTCTACAAGAAGAAGGTTGTGTAGTAGACATCAAGGAGTCCTCCTCCTAGTAGGAGTAGGACTCCCCTTTCCTAGTCCTATGATACATCTCCAACGTATCTATAATTTATGAAGTATTCATGCTATTATATTATCAATGTTGGATGTTTTATATGAATTTATATGCTATTTTATATGGTTTTTGGGACTAACCTATTAATCTAGAGCCAGTGACAGTTTTTGTTTTTTCCTTGTTTTTGAGTTTTTACAGAAAAGGAATATCAAACGGAGTCCAATTGACGTGCCAATTTTTGAGGATGTTTTATGGACCAAAAGAAGACCCCCCGAGTAAAAGAGTTGGGCCAAAGGAGTCCCGGGGCGTCCACGAGGGTGGGGGCACGCCCACCCCCCAGGCGCGTGGGCCTGCCTCATGGATGACTCGGGCACCTCCTTGACGTGAGACCGATGCCAAAAATTCCTATAAATACAGAAACCTCCAGAAATTAACCTAGATCGGGAGTTCCGCTGCCAGAAGCCTCCGTAGCCACCAAAAACCAATCTAGGCCCTCTCTGGCACCTTGCCGGAAGGGGCCATCATCACCGAAGGGCATGGAGGAGGATCCCGAAGGGGCCATCATCATCATGAAGGCCAAGGACCAGAGCGAGAACCTCTCACCATCCAGGGGGAGGCCATGGAGGAGGAAGCACAAGAAGGAGAACCTCTCCTCCTCACTCTCGGTGGCACCGAAGTGCCAACGGGAGGGGAATCATCGCCGTGGTGATCGTCTTCATCAACATCACCATCCTCATCTCTTTTACGCGGTCCACTCTCCCACACCCCGCTGTAATCCCTACACTACAAGAAATATGTCAACTTGTGACCAGCACTATTGGTCACTGAATGGTCACTGTTTTCAATTTGTGACCTTTTTGTGACCAAAAACATAAGGGCAAAAGCTGGCAGTCGTAAACTGACTATAGCGACCTATCTTCTGGAATGGTCATAGATGTTTATGACCAAAATACGTCTACTGTGGCGTTTTGGTCACTAGCAACCTCCCCAGGCCACGTAGGCATCCAGCGTGGCAATCTGATGTGGCACAAGATTCAGCCCGGTCCAATTCGATTTTCTACATGGGCCTAGCCCAACAATTCGGCCTATTTGTGTTTTTTATCATATTAGTTTTGCCTAGGTATATGGGCCAAGCCCAACAATTAAGCCTTCTCATTTTGGGGTCGTGGCCTTTTCTGCTAGAAAGTTTTAGTTTTTTGTAATATAAAAAAGGTCCACTAGTCAAATGGGTCCCAGATGTCAGGTTCAGGTACGTGGGTCCCAGCTAGCAAGTTCATATTCTTCATATTTCAATTTAACAGTAAATAAATAACCAATATTTAAATTGGCACAAACAAAACACACACATAATACTCCAAACATTATCAGCCAGATTCAGTACGGAGCTCCTATTGTACAAATAACATATACTTTACAAGCTCTACACATAATAAGCTCTAACATATACAAGCTCTACAAGCTCTACACGTGATACGGTGTCCTGGTGTTAACCCTGTAGCTCTACAAGTGTCTTCAATCTTCTTCAACATGGAGCTCCTTTGGTAGCGAGCACAAACTGGGCACCTGCATCATCACAGGAAGGCAATTTTAGATCATAAAAATGAATGTTCCAAGCACAGTTTAGAGAAAAGAACCAAGTAAATTTGCCCTCAATCATACAAACAAAGTTTAGAGAAAACCAAACATGAACAAGCACTTATTATGCCGTTTTAAAGTTTTTAATACATTTATTTTCTATTAGCAAAACTGAATATGCTGCTTCCTGATTCATGCCTGCATAGTCCAGCTAGCTACACCAGTTTGCTCTCATGCAAAAATTAGAAAGAAAAAAAGAACAAATAAATCAACACAGATTTCTCTAACACATACAGTAACTTGCTGATATAACTTGTATAACTTGTATATTTGTCAACGGAAAACGGGATGCAAAATCATGTTTCAGTCTAGATCAATCTATCCACAATTAGTCTAACACATACAAGTTATACGGTATGTGTTAGACCAGCAACGGGATAGCAGCAAGCCATCAGGCAACAACACAACAGAGCACCACAAGCAGCAGAAGAGCACAAGCACAAAAAGAGAACAAGTGAGCTCGAGGCACTGGCTCGAGGGGGAGACTGGGAGAGAACCAGAGGAGCTCACCTGCCTGAAGATGAAGACGATTCGAGGAGAAGTTTGGGGGCACACGGCAACCCGAGGAGCAGTAGATCGAGGGCCGGCGGAGAAGGGGTCAATGTCAAGCTTGGGGGTGCGAGGCGGAGAAGCTCTGAATATGCAAATCTGTACACAGCAAGGTCACAAAAGAAACAAAGTTAATTTGTGATTTGTAACTATCACTAGCAACACTAGAAACAATGCAAGCACAGAACATCATCATGTTGAGCTCTGAAATTAAGTGCAACAAACCATGCATGGGGACACTGAGAAGAACACCAGAAGATAGCCACATATGATCAATTTAACCAAATGGGATAGATCAGGGATAAATGCACACCCATAATAAAAAGTGGAATCAGGGATAAATGCAATGGATGTTGGCTTGTCAACCATAGTAGTTTAGGGACAACAGTGTAAACCCACACAAATGCTAGTAATTCCAGCATATCAAGGACCATTTTATCAGGTTCATGTGTCTACTATCAAGAGATGACTGTATCATTTACACCACTCATTCCTACATCACTCTAAGCATCGGAACTGACAAATATTGTGGTCTAGTGACATCGGTTGCTTCGAAGCACACAACATCGTACTACCAGGAACTGATCAATGCACATATTGCTAGCCACTATTAGTGACACACAACAACGTATTATTGAATTTGTAACGATTCATAGATAAGCAACTTCTATTTCAACTTGTCATGCAAAATCGTGAGGCAGCAAATAACTACAGCAGTGGCATGAGACGCATGGGATAAGCAACAACTGGTTCATACAGCGATACGACATAGATCACATCAAGCAGCATGATGAGAGGGGGGCAGGGGAAGTACCAGCAGCCCGGGGCGGGCGGGGGCAGAGCTCGAGGTCGAGGAGTGTGGGCGGACGGGGGTGGAGCTCGAGGTCGAGGAGCACGGCCATCGTCATCTGCGCCAGCTCACCCCTTCATCGCCAGTTTACCTAATATTAACCATCCAATGCCACTGTAAAGACCTGAAATACATGCAATGATTTAACAGGATATTTTTGTGCAGAGCAAAGTAGCATATGGGCATCAGAAATATGTTACTTTAGAATGCAGAGCAAAGTAAACCTCTCAACTCCACTAGTTATTATTATGAGTATAATGATCCCCTTTGATACCATCATACATGAATTAGAATAGAATCTCTAAAGTATGTCAATCAGGGACGATAATCTGAAGCAGGCACAACAACAGAATGAAGTGAAATCTTTATGCAAGCCCATGTATTTTGGTATAAAGAAGCATTGACGCAATTAAAAGCAAGCTTCTAGATCTATGTTTGGATGACAAAAAATTGTACAAGCTGAGTTATTTGATGAAATAATCCAAGCCTTTAGGCTCCTACTGGATATGCTCTTAATGTAGACAGTGCGTAGAACCACTATGGACAGTTGGACACAATCACAGTAAGATCTTATCTAATATAGATGTATTGTCTTTGTCAGGATCACAAGCTATATGGATCATGATGGACTGTTACTAATAGCTGAATGGCAATCTAAGAAGTCAGACACTACCAGTTCTAGGCTGTCAACACAGCAAGCAACATCGCAATCCTCTCAACACCACTAGTTATTATTATGCATTGGCATCAAAGGGGATCGAAGATTTAATCACTAATCACAGATCACGACGGAACAACCAAACAAAGGAAGATCTCTACTCGTCTAGTAGCAAGCAGGCAAGCAACCAAACACCTGCAGGGCGAATGCGTACCGAATCTGAACTGCTGCTCAAGCCTGAGCCCGACGAGCACGAGGCTGAGCATGTTCGCGAGCAGGTGGACGACACCGGCGTGGAGCCAGATGCAGGTCACGAGTCTCCACCCCTAGTGCTTGTGCACCACCTAGTCCCACACGAGGGCGCCCTGGCTTTTGCAATCTCGAGACAACAATATGAGCCCCGGAGCATAAGAGATGACGAATATCTTGTTGAATCGAAAGATTCGAAGTGGAGGATCACTCACGTGGCGGAGGAGGGCCCGCGTCAGCGACGTGGGCGCCAGGTCGGCCTTGAGGGGCGCTGTGGCCTCCAGGGACGATGAGGCCGCCGTTGTCGCCGCGAATCTGGTGTCGTCGAGCTCGGATGAATGGGCGGCGCGATAGGAGGGGAGGAGAGGAGAGGAGGGACGATGGACGTCACACGCTCGGAAGGAGTGGTGGTGGTGGCGGCGCGAGGAAGGGGAAGGGAGAGAGGAGGGCGTGGGGGTGGCCATGGACGGCGGGGAGCTTCGCCGGAGGGAGGTGGTAGCCGCGATCTGGAAGGGAGGAGGTGGCGGCTGTGATCTAGAAGGGACGAGCATGGATCCGACC
>NC_041386.1:492021470-492029452 GCF_002162155.2 Triticum dicoccoides
TGGGAGAGAAGGGGAGGGGAGGGGTTGTCGGCGACCGGGGTTGGGGGAGAGGACGGCGGTGGCGGCGGCTGGGTGGTTGGGGATCGAGATATTCAGACAGAGGAGGAGCGAGAGGGTTGGGGGTGGCGGCTGTGGGACGAGAGGGGGAGAGTGGATCGGGGGAGAGGACTGGATCCGGGAAGTTAGGGTTTGGGTGAGAGGGTGAGGGGGTGAGGACTGCCGTTGGATCCAGAAGCATCCGACGGTGGTTGATGCATGATCCGCGTGATATGTGTATGGACCAATCAGAGCGTGCCAAACAATTTGAAGATTTTTTGACCATATAAATTGGTCACAACTGATTACATACAAATTTCCATTTCATTTTTCAATGCTCAAAATGAGTTTTTTTGAAATACCTATCAAATATTTGTTCAAATGATGGCATATTTTGCACAAGTTTACATCTTAGATTGGCAAACAACATTGACAAAGGGAGTTTTTATTTCTTTTTCATGAAAAAACATTTTCCATTTTTTGAGTGCCCGAAAGGAGGTTTTTTGTGAAGGACCTACCAAATAATTGTTGCAAAATTGGACCAAATCATTTTTCTAAAATATTAGGCCATATATAATGCACAATTGACCAAATGGTTAGGTGTCAAAAGTTTCGATGCACCTCTCATGAAAAAGACAAATTTCCGCCGATTCAGCTGAAAGCGGGTCAAATTTGAACTGCAGCTGCCTCATAGTTTGCTATTTATTTTTTCCAAAAATAGTTTCTAGGTACATAAGTATCTATTTAATCAGAGAAACACCAAAAAATTCGAAGATTCAACCACTAGCTAGGAACAGTCATTCCCGCCGTTTCGACCGCATTTTGAAACGGGCATAAAAAATTCAAAACAATTCAAAAAATTGGGAAACATTTGCATTGTGTCATCATATGTGGCCATGTTCCCAGGAAAAATAACAAACTTGTAATACGGCAATTATTTTAAAAAAGTGTTCTTAGAAACGAGCTATCACGTGTGGAGATCAATGGCTTTCAAGCCAAATGATCAATCTTATGGCAACATTCATGGCATAGTTTCTTCAAATGATCTCATATTTTGCACAATTTTACATCTTAGATTGGCAAACAACATTGAAAAAGGGAGTTTTTATTTCTTTTGCATGAAAAAACCATTTTCCATTTTTCGAGTGCCCGAAAGGAGGTTTTTTTGTGAAGGACCTACCAAATAATTGTTGCAAAATTGGACCAAATCATTTTTCTAAAATATTAGGCCATATATAATGCAAAATTTACCAAATGGTTAGGTGTCAAAAGTTTCGATGCACCTCTCATGAAAAAGACAAATTTCCGCCGATTCAGTTGGAAGCGGGTCAAATTTGAACTGCAACTGCCTCATAGTTTGCTATTTATTTTTTCCAAAAATAATTTCCAGGTACATAAATATCTATTTAATCAAAGAAACACAAAAAAAATTCCAAGATTCAACCACTAGCTAGGAACGGTCATTCCCGCCGTTTTGACCGCATTTTGAAACGGGCATAAAAAAATTCAAAAAAATCAAAAAATTGGGAAACCTTCGCATTGTGTCATCATATGTGGCCAAGTTCCCAGGAAAAATAACAAACTTGTAATACGGCAATTATTTTACAAAAGTGTTCTCAGAAACGAGCTATCACGTGTGGAGATCAATGGATTTCAAGCCAAATGATCAATCTTATGGCCACATTCATGGCATAGTTTGTTCAAATGATCTCATATTGTGCACAAGGGTGCATATTGGATTGCAAACAATGTTGCCTAAGGAAGTTTTCATTTTCTTTGGACGAGAAAACCATTTTCCATTTTTCGAGTGCTCGAAAGGAGGTTTTTTTGTGAAGGACCTACCAAATAATTGTTGCAAAATTGGACCAAATCATTTATCTAAAATACTAGGGCATATTTAACGCACAATTGACAAAATGGTTGGGTGTAAAAAGTTTTGATCCACCTCTCGTGAAAAAGACAAATATCCGCCGATTCAGTTGGAAGCGGGTCAAATTTGAACTGCAGCTGCCTCATAGTTTGCTATTTATTTTTTCCAAAAATCATTTCTAGGTACATAAGTATCTATTTAATCAGAGAAACACAAAAAAATTCCAAGATTCAACCACTAGCTAGGAACGGTCATTCCTGTCGTTTTGACCGCATTTTGAAACGGGCATAAAAAAATTCAAAAAAAATCAAAAAATTGGGATACCTTCGCATTGTGTCATCATATGTGGCCAAGTTCCCAGGAAAAATAACAAACTTGTAATACGGCAATTATTTTAAAAAAGTGTTCTCAGAAATGAGCTACCACGTGTGGAGATCAATGGATTTCAAGCCAAATGATCAATCTTATGGCCACATTCATGGCATAGTTTCTTCAAATGATCTCATATTGTGCACAAGGGCGCATATTGGAATGGCAAACAATGTTGCCGAAGGAAGTTTTCATTTTCTTTGGAGTGCCCAAAAGGAGATTTTTTGTGAAGGACCTCCAAAATAATTGTTTCAAAATTGGACCAAATCATTTTTATAAAATACTAGGATATATTTAATGTACAATTGACAAAATGGTTGGGTGTAAAAAGTTTTAATCCACCTCTCGTGTAAAAAGTTTGCTATTTAGTTTTTCCAAAAATCATTTCTAGTTACATAAGTACCTATTTAATCAGAAATACATTGTTTGGTGGCGATACGTCGAGGTTCGGGCAGTGGCCGAGGGCCCCAACTCTAGAGCGCGTAAACTCGCATGACCACCGCATGGTCATCGCGTGACCGTGGCGTTGCCATGTGTTCTGGGCTGCCTAGGCATGTCTAGTGGGTTGGGAACTCCCAGGTAGGTGCTAGGAAGAAAATTACAACATAAGATTCTCACGAGGAGACCGATCGATACTCAAACATGAATTAGCAGCCAAGTGTTTGATTAGCGGTGCCGGAAATGTACATGGCTAATGGGCGTGTGTTTTGGCTGAGGATGATCAGTTACTAAGAAGACCATCTTCACAAATTTTCAGCTCAAAAGGAGGAGCCTAGGTGGTACTTGCTTTGCAAAGTACCACACTAGACATAAATACGAATGTTGAAGCTGGGCTCAAAATAATGAATGGATTGAGCTACCATTTGGTGGAGGATGGTTATTTGGGCATAGGAAAGCACTGTAGAAAATGGATACTATTTGGACATGCCAAAGTGGTACTTACTTCACAAACTGTTGTTCTGAACAGAATAGGAAAATGAATATTTTTGAATTATTTTTGAACTAGGCAAGGAAGGTTTTTTACATATTTGACGAATATATGACCCAAAGAATTTATGAGATTTTTTGGGGAATTTTGGGAATGACAGAAATATAGGTTGTTTCACAACCTAGGGCAAAAACTGCCACATGGACATGACACATAGGCAAAACTGATGAGGTGGCGCCTAGTCATAGCAACCCACCACAATTTACAAGGTTATGACCATCTATATTGGTCATGATCAGCTAGAAATAAGGCAGCAGACCAGTGCTATCTGCTTTATGACCATTTCGTGTAAGGAAATTACGACCTTTCTGACCAAAATGGTCTTTATAGTTTAGGGTTTGGAGCCCCCCGAGCAGCTTTTGACCAATTGGTCTGAAATGGTCATAGATGTATGACCAATTCTTCCAGGGTCACTGACAGAAGGTCACTAGTTGACATATTTCTTGTAGTGCTACTTGAACATGGTGCTTTATGCCACATATTATGATCCAATGATGTGTTGCCATCCTATGATGTTTTGAGTAGATATCCTTTGTCTTTGGGTTGATTGATGATCTAGATTGGTATGAGTTGTATGTTTTACTTTGGTGTTGTCCTATGGTGCCCTCTGTGTCGCGCAAGCATGAGGGATTCCCGTTGTAGGGTGTTGCAATACGTTCATGATTCGCTTATAGTGGGCTGGTGAGTGACTGAATCACAAACCCAAGTAAGGGGGTTTTTACGTATGGGAATAAAGAGGACTTGATGCTTTAATGCTATGGTTGGGTTTTACCTTAATGATCTTTAGTAGTTGCGGATGCTTGCTAGAGTTCCAATCATAAGTGCATATGATCCAAGTAGAGAAAGTATGTTAGCTTATGCCTCTCCCTCATATGAAACTGCAATAGTGATTACCGGTCTTGTTAACAATTGCCTAGGACAATTCGCACACCGATCCACCATTATTCCACACTCGCTATTTATAATATTTAGTAATATATTCTAACTTTATGCTAACATCACCTACTTTTATATTTTAGCTCTCCGATATCATACAAAGTTATCCACTTGATACCCACAACGTAGTTTTATATCTCATTTCTAGTTGGAAGCAAACGTTTGGTGTACGTAGAGTCGTACCAGTGGCAGATAGGGCTTGAGAGAATATTGATCTTACCTTTAGCTCCTTGTGGGTTCGACACTCCATACTTATCACTTCCACCTTTGGAAATTGCTACGATGATTCCCTGCATTTGGGGATTATCAAGCTCTTTTCTGGCGCCGTTGCCGGGGAGCAATAGTGTGGGGTTGATATTCTCATGGATGCTTGTTTGCTTTCTTCACTAAGTAAATTTTATTTTTCCTTTTTGTTTCTTCTTAGTTGTGGGTGAAACATACATTTTTTTAAAAGAATGAAAATACAAAAAAAATATCACTTGCCTCTTGAGGGAGTCCTGGACTAAGGGGTCCTTGGGCGTCCGGCCTGTTATCCATGGGCCGGACTGATGGGCTGTGAAGACATGAAGGCTGAAGACTGCACTGTGTCCGGATTGGGCTCTACTTGGCGTGGAAGGCAAGCTTGGCGACCGAAGATTCCTTCTTATGTAACCGACTCCATGTAAACCCTAGATTCCCTTGGTGTCTATATAAACCGAGGGGGATGGTCCGGAAAGGACACCACATATACTCATTACCATACCCACATAGGCTAGACTTCTAGGGTTTAGCCATTACAATCTTGTGGTAGATCTACTCTTATAATACTCATATTCATCAAGATCAATCAAGCAGGAAGTAGGGTATTACCTCCATAGAGAGGGCCCGAACCTGGGTAAACAACGTGTCCCCCGTCTCCTGTTACCATCGATCCTAGACGCACAGTTCGGGACCCCCTACCTGAGATCCGCCGGTTTTGACACCGATATTGGTGCTTTCATTGAGAGTTCCACTATGCCGTCGACGAAAGGCTCGATGGCTCGCCTTGCCATTAAAGACAACATTACCGCAGGGGTAGTTTTGGCCTCGGGCCAAACCCTCCGGCTGGGCGACTTTACTATGACTGCCCGTTTGGCCGTGGAGCCGACAATGACCTCTCAGGCCATCGAAAATCTCCTTCGCATCAACTCCGAGCACTCCAAGCAGATGGATCTGGTTGAGTTTTCGTCCTTAAATGAGCTCCTAGATCGCATCACCGCTTTGGGAATTGTCACAGATTACGATCATATCGGGCCTAAAACCGATCAGGGAGAAACTGAAACTCCACCGGTCACCCACCAAATCGCGACAGTCCTGGAGCAGGACGGCGAGTCTTCTTCTATATTGAAGACGGACTTTGTTCGGGTCGCCGTTCATGAAGAGCCGGATACTCACCCGCGAAAGGAAGCAACCAGCCCTTCGAACATAGCATCGGACGACGGTTCCAAACAATCAGAAGATATTCCGGAACCCGGACTGTCTAGTCCGGAAGGTCGTCAGACTCCGGACAACCGGTTAGGTCGGGGTTCAGATTTAATTCCACCCACCCACCCGGACATAGAGGCTCTCATGAGAATAAAACAACAATCTCAGGAGAAGGTCCACCACCTTTGGGCCAGATTCGTCCTTGTCAAGGACAAGGTAAAAGATTGCCATGACGAGGACGCAATAGCAGCGTTCTGCAAAAGCTGCATGGACGAAGGAATCCTCAACGCCATCAATCACCGCCGCATACTAAAATTTGCTTAATTAGCAACCATCATACAAAAATACTGTGTGATGGAAAGCGCCTGGGAAACTCGGGCAACTCGCTGGGAACCACCAGCCCCAACCCAACTTCCCCTACAGGCGAAAAGGGCGTACCCTCGTGGCACGCCCAATCCAACAGTCAAAAAACACAAAGCCACTATAAGGCACGACACTGTTCTGGAAGGGTGTCTCGATGGCCCATGCAAAATACATACAACAACAGATACCATGGCAACCCACAACCTTAGAGCATGTTGGATACTACGACAGGTAGCCAAGAGCGGCAAGGACATCATTATCAAGGACGCCCCAGAACAACACCCCCCCAGAAGACAACGACCCAAGAGTATTGACAGTCTTCGAGACATTCGCTTCAAATAACAAGGGCAAAAGGGCACTTCGTGAGCTCAATGAAGTCTACCAAATCGCTGTAATAAACCCATGGAACGACATGGCTATAGCATTCAACACCGGTGATGAACCAAAGTACAGAACAACACGAGCACCAGTCGCATTAGTCCTCAGCCCCATCGTGGATGGGTTTCGACTCACCAAGGTCCTCATGGACGGTGGCAGCAGATTAAATCTCATTTATGAGGACACACTCCATAAAATGGAAATAGACATGAGCCGCATCAAACAAAGTAACACAACCTTCCAAGGAATTATTCCTAGTCGGGAGGCGCGGTGCGCGGGCAAAATCACACTTGACGGGGTATTCAGATCGCCGGAGAACTATCGATCCGAAGAAATAACCTTCCAAGTGGCCCCTTTCAGCAGCGGATATCACACCTTGTTGGGGTGGGATGCTTTTACACGCTTCGAAGATACACCTCACTTCGGATATATGAAGCTCAAAATGCCTGGACCAAATGATATAATCACTCTCGTCAGTGATCCGGACATAGCACTCCGTGCTGAAAACAAAACCGCATCCCCGGCCCTGGAGGCGCTATTCGAAGCCCTCGCGGTCGAAGAATTAACCGCACTACACTCCACAGTGGATGATGTGATCCTCTACAAACGCCCCAAATCCACCTCGTTCAAACCGGCAGAAGAAATAACCTATCGGGGAGGCTGATTCCACCAACACCTATGGGGACCGGGCCCCTTTCGGTTCGGAGGGAGGCGGAGGTTGCACAAAGAGCGGATCGAGGCGGTACATGCGAGCGGTTTTTACCCAGCCTCGGGCCGCACGGATGCGTAAAACCCTACTGCTGCTTGTTTGTGTGTATTGAATCCTTGCTCAGGAGCGATGGACGCTGCCAGACTGAGCGTGGGAGTGTTCCTGGTGTTTCGAATGAGCCGAGCCGGCCGACCCCCTTTCTACGTTGCGCCTGGGCCTCCTTTTATACTTTCAAGGGGTCACCGACAGGTGGCAACGTAGACTAGAAGGGTAAAAATGGAAAAGGATGCGGTAGGTACAGCTACCGCTACTATAGACACAGTGCACCCTACCTAACTCTGATGGTAGGGGACAAGGTCATTGAATGCCTGTCTGAGTTGCCTAAACAGTGCAAAAAGTGACCGTTAGGAGCGCCACCGTTTGCCACGATGGCCTTCTCTTCATCTCCGCTTGCCACCGCGCACCCCTAGCTGCACAGCCTCCTGCCACGTGTGCTTGGGAGAGTCCTAGAGCGACACGTTAGCAGGTGTGCTGGAGCGCGGGCACGAAGTGGGGGTTTCCCGCGGCAAGCTCCTTGCCGCGGTCGTCGTCTTGTCGTGTTTGGGAGCTTGTTGCTCACCGGGCCTTGCCGGGACGCAGGGCGCGTCGCGGCAAGCTTTCTTGGTATGCCTTGAGTGGCCTTCCCGGCAAGCTTCTCTTGCCGGGGTCTTGTCTCTTCCCGGCAAGCTCCTCTTGCCGGGGCCTGGGTTGGCCTTCCCGGCAAGCTCCTCTTGCCGGGGCCTTGGTTGGCCTTCCCGGCAAGCTCCTCTTGTCGGGGCCTTGGTTGGCCTTCCCGGCAAGCTCCTCTTGCCGGGGCCTTGGTTTGAGCACTTTGTTCTTGAATGGTCTTC
>NC_041386.1:492029866-492069352 GCF_002162155.2 Triticum dicoccoides
GGCGGTCACCCGGCAAGCCTTGCCGTGGGGCGCTGCAACTGCCCGTGCACAAGTTTGGGGTACTAGTGTACCCCTACTCTAGTACACCGACATAACCAAATTCCAGGTCCACCCAACGGACCCCAAGAAGACAGCATCCATCGGAGCTTAGCTGAACCCAACGGTTGATGTCGCACTACGAGAATTCCTGCGCGAAAACTGGGACATATTTGGCTGGCACCCTTCGGATATGCCAGGGATCCCACACAAGTTGGCCGAACATAGCCTCAACATATTAAAGGGATTTAAACCAGTCAAGCAAACACTCCGGTGCTTTTCCGAACCTAAGCGACAAGCCATGGGGGAGGAGCTGGCCAAGCTCATCGAGGCCGGATTCATCAGAGAAATCAAGCATCTAGAATGGCTGGCAAACTTGGTAATGGTACCAAAGAAAGATAAATCCTGGTGCCTCTGTGTCGATTTCAAGGATCTCAACAAGGCTTGCCCTAAGGACCCTTTTCCCCTTCCCCGCATTGATCAAATCATTGACGCCACCGCAGGACACGACTCACTGTGTTTCCTCGAAGCATATCCGGATACCATCAAATCAAAATGAAGGAATCCGATCAAGCGACAATAACATTTATTACCCCATACGGGCCATTCTGCTTCAATACCATGCCCTTTGGGCTCAAGAACACCTGCACCACATATCAACGCATGATCCAAACATGCCTGGAGAAACAGATTGGCAAAATAGTAGAAGCTTACATTGATGACGTCGTCATCAAAACCAGGCACGTGGAAACACTAATAGACGACTTACGTCTTACATTTGACAACCTCAGGGCGTATGACATCAAGCTCAATCCGGAAAAGTGTGTCTTTGGCATCCCCGCTTGAAAACCACTAGGCTTCATCATCTCCAATAGGGGAATCGAAGCAAACCTAGCCAAAATCCGAGCTTTGTCACAATTGGCTAAGCCAACAAACCTTAAACAAGTTCAAAAACTTGCAGGTTGTGTGGAAGCTCAAAGCCGCTTTATCTCCAGATTGGGAGAAAAGGCACTGCCACTCTATCGCCTTCTACGGCGAACCGACCACTTCGAGTGGACGGACGTGGCAATAGCCGGACTGGAAGAAATAAAAACCCTTCTTGCGAGCAATCCAATCCTAGCCGCACCAAACGCCGGCGAATCGATGTTATTATACATATCAGCAACACATCAGGTGGTGAGCGCCGTACTCGTCGTTGAACGAGAACAGGACGGACACAAATCCCCGCTTCAGAAGCCAGGATACTACGTATCTACCGTCCTCACACCATGCAAATCCAGGTACCGTCATTATCAAAAAATAGCATACGCGGTCTTCATGGCATCCCGAAAGCTTCTTCACTACTTCCAGGAGTGTTCGATCACGGTGGCCTCCGAAGTACCACTCAACGACATATAAACAACCGCGATGCTATGGGCCGGATTGCCAAATGGGCCATTGAGCTCCTGCCATTCGACATTACATATAAACCACGTCGAGCTATCAAATCCCAAGTACTGGCCGACTTCATTGCCAAATGGACAGAGGCTGAACTCCCTAAAGAGTATGGCACATACTCCAATTGGGTCATGCACTTCGACGGCTCGAAAATGCTGGCAGGGTTAGGAGCGGGTGTCGTTTTAATGTCCCCTACCAGAGACGTCGTCCAGTATGTTCTCCAAATACTATACACAGACTCCAATAATGCAGCCGAATACTAGGCCTTATTGCATGGTCTCCGGATGGCTGTCTCCATGGGCATACAACGCCTAGAAGTGCGCGGGGACTCAAACCTTGCAATATTTCAAATAAATGGAGATTTCGACGCTAAAGATCCAAAGATGGCAGCGTATCGTAACACAGTCATAAAGATGTCGGCCCGGTTCGAGGGGCTCGAGTTCCATCATGTGGCTCGAGAAAGTAATCAAGCGGCGGATATTCTTGCTCGTATTGGCGCTAAGCGCGACCCCGTCCCACCTGATATCTTCCTGGAAAGGCTCTTTAAGCCATCCGTGGTGTGGCAGGGGGAAAACGGCAATAATAGTCCGGACCGAAACATAACCCCAGATCCCAGGAACACTGACATAACACCGTCAGCGCATCTCATCATGACAGTCATTGCCCCATGGACCGAACCCTTCCTGGCCTACCTTAATAGGAGGAGCTTCCTGAGGACCAGAATGAGGCCCGCTGCATTGTCTAGCGTTCAAAGGCCTACAAGGTTCATGATGGAGATCTCTACAAGAAAAGCGCCACCGGAGTCCTTCAACGATGTATATCCGAGGAAGAGGGGCGACAGATCTTGGCTGAAATTCATGCCGGACTCGGCGGCCACCATGCCACAACTCGGGCCCTTGTTAGCAAGGCCTTCCATACAGGGTTTTATTGGCCAACGGCCGAAGCGGATGCACAGGACCTTGTCCAACGTTGCATTGCATGCCAACTCTTTGCCAATCAAAGCCATATGCCCCCACTGCCCAACAAACAGTCCCCATAACTTGGCCTTTCATGGTCTGGGGACTCGACATGGTTGGACCCCTTAAAGGGGGAAGCCACAAGAAAAAATATCTGGTGGTTATGGTGGACAAAGTCACTAAGTGGATAGAGGCTAAACCGGTCAAAACGGCTGAGTCCGAGCCGGTAATAGACTTCATATTCGATGTTGTGCACCATTATGGTGTCCCACACAGCATCATCACTGACAACAGCTCCAATTTCATAGCCGACGAGGTAAAAACCTGGTGTACTAATCTGGGAATTAAACTAGATTACGCCTCCGTCTACCACCCACAAACCAACGGTCAGGTCGAATGCGCCAACGGTCTTATTATGAGCGGCATCAAGCCCATACTAGTGCGGTCTTTGAAAGAATCAGACAAGCACTGGGTTGAGGAGCTCGACTCCGTACTCTGGGTGTTGCGGACCATGCCCAACCGTACTACCGGGTACACACCTTTCTTCATGGTGTATGGTGCAGAGGCCGTATTGCCCTGCGATATTATTCACGACTTACCTAGACTGCGTATGTACAAAGAGGGAGAAGCCGAGCTCGATCGGCAGGACAGCCTAGATGCCCTAGAGGAGGAACGCGATGTTGCAAAAGCCCGTTCAGCAGTTTACCAACAGCAGGCTCGAAGATATCAAAGTGGAGAAGTATGGGCCAAGACTTACAACGTTGGCGAACTCGTTCTACACCTCCCAAAAAGAAAAAGGACAAACTCAAGCCCAAATGGGAGGGTCCCTTCATAATTGACGAAGTTCTCACCGGAGGAGCGTACTGTCTTTGCGATGCATCAGACAGTCACCTCGAGCAAAACCCCTGGAACGCAGCCAGACTCCGGAGATTCTATGCCTAGTGCTAAACCCCTTGTTCGTCTCCTCCTCCCCTGTAGTTTCCATTATTTTTTCTATCTTTTCCGATTACTTTCTTCTTTCTCGCTTTAAAGCTTTGGTGCGGCTAACGCACACCATCGGCACATACATCTTTAAACATGTACGCCACTAGTACCTGGGGGCTTCTCGGACAGAAGTTCTTGTCATTCCTTGAGCATCAAGCTCCTAACATATGAGTTTTTCCATATGTACCTTTTCTTTGCCATTATATGCATCGATATGATTTAAGTTTTGGACAAGCTGGGTTGCCTTGCTCCTGTGCTTATGCCCTACGTTCCCGTTAGTTCGGCTAGGGCATAAAGGGAGCACCTCTGCAATTGTTACTGCCGGGTCATCCAGATGAGTACCTCAGACTGGGTGAAGCCGAAAGCTAGCGTTCTTAAGGGAATATTCGGTCGGTGAATTAAAGATGTTTTTTTAAAACTCACTCCATTGTGCACCCCCAGAAGTTATACAAACCGTGGTGCTCACACCACAATTCGGACATGCGCATTAAATACATGCACACCCAGGGAAAGGAACCCTTAACGGAACTATTCTCTCTGGAAGATGTTTCTTATGATATCAATGTAATATAACATAGCTAGCCGGATACAACTTGTCTGTTCAAGCAACTATGACCCCTACGCCTAGTTTTCCAGGCATACCCTGGCCTATTCGGCTACGACGGTATTCGGAAACACTCCGCACCTTCGGGACCGGAGGATGAAGCGAAAAGGTCTGCCATGACAAATGATATACAATTCGGCTAGATGAGGAAAGTACATAGTCACTTGGACTCGAAAACCTCCTCTTCTACACCTTCCAATAGGCAGTCTAACTTACAATCCTGTTGGGAATATTCGGCGGCCACCTCTACTTGGTCATACACTAAACTAACGGGAATTTCTTCCCCATTCGACCCTAGCGGTCCGACACGAGCCATGTGATTAGGATCCAGCTTGGTATATCGCGGCTTCACCATAGCCCAGGCCTCTCGTGCACCCTCTCGGCATGCCGATATCTTCCACAGCCGGATACGCCGCCGCACTCCCTTGAACAGCTCTACCAGCTTCTCCATGCTTCCTGGAGGGGGTCGGATGGCCATAAAGCCTTGGCTACACTCCGCATCGCCTGCCGAGCTTGCTCGTGCAACTGCGACAGCCCTTGCAGAAGATCACTCGATGATCCGGACACCTCCTCTTCGGGGCGGTTCGTCAAGACACCTGCAATTACAGCTATATCAGCTACCGTTACCTCCAAAACTGTTATAAAACAAAAGTGGCCACATACTTAATATGCCGCCTCGCAGCTTCTTGTTCTCCTTCACAGAGTTAGCTAGCTGAGCTCGCACATCTTTCAATTCTTTGCCTAGTATGGAGTTCGAGTCCTGGAGATTCTTTTTCTCTTGAACGACTTTTGTCAATACATGCTCGCCCGCTGCTAGTAGCTTGTTGGCTCTGCGTTCTTCGCTTTGAGCGGCGTCCAGCTGCTCTCGTACTTGGTCTAACGACCGAACACAAGGATTAGCACCCAGATTCGCACTATCGGTGTATCATTATGAATTTTGGATAGAAGGAAACTTTACCGGGAGATGCCTTGTATTTCTCCAGTTCGGCATTGGCAGCAAGCAGCCGACACTGACACTTTTCCAGCTCCTGAGCTAGCTGGGTGTTCTTCTCCATAAGCACCTGGTCATACATTGATCCTTAAATCAGTTGTTTCAACTCCTTTTAGTCTCGGGGCTACTGGCATATGGTTATCATAGTCAGACAAAATAAATTTACCTGCACATCTTTTAAATGTTGCTTTGTGGCCCTGTTAGTCCCATCTCGAGCAGCCCGAATGTACGCATCAGCCGAGTTGAAGGCGTTAAACGACTCTTCTAAAAAGCCAGGGTCTTGTAAAATGGCCCGGTGGCACCGATGATTCATCGCACTCTCCACTTCCAAGTTGGTGATGGATACATCATCCGAGTCCTCGACCGGAGGACAGTCCGGCTGCACCTCTGCATTAGTCCCCGTCTTCAAGGCAGGATTTGAATCCTGGCTGCGGGAAGTACGGCCGCTTGAACCTTCGGATATGGTCCGGCGCATCTTCCTCCTGACACATGGATAACAGGAAGGTCACGGTTGGACGTGACTGCGGAGGTGAAGGTTAGCGAATTCATACCTCTTCGATGATGGCACGGCCGTATCTTCGTTTGCTTTCCTCTTGGAAGGCTCGCCCTGAGTGGGGGGTGCTCTCTTCGGAGGTACCCTTGGAGTAGTGCGGCGCGCCGAACCCTTCCCCTTTTGAGCACAAGACAATGCGGTTGGTAAGAAGGAAGGAGAGACCTCTTTTGAATAAGGGGTGTTCAGATCACTTACATGTGAAGCTGGAACAAGACCGGGGTAATCGGCGATGATGGCCACTTCTGTGCCATTATAGCTCGTCTGGTAAAACACCCCCTCCGCAAGCACCACAAATATGTACGGATCCTCTTCGAACCCGAGATCGAGCTCCCGATTGTGGTCCTCCGGCTGTGGGGCGGGACTATAAAATCCCTCGGTGACCTTTCGCCAGTGCTATCATAAGCAAACAAGCTATAAGTTTATCAAAGGCAATTCGGAGATGGAAGGAGTAAAAACAGAGGGGTCGGGCCTTACCCATCTAAGAGGGTTATACACAGAATACCCATCCATAAATTTAATGTGGAGAAATTCCTTTTTCTCCCCTTTGAACAGTTTGGATAATATCTTAGCCAAAGCGGCAGGGGTATCTGGACCTTTCCGGTCGCGGAGAGAGGCGTCGTCCTCCCCATTGTAGTGCCACATTGTAAGCCCTCTGTATTGGAGCGGCTGAACCCCTCGTGCTATGGAAATCGCCATAACCTCGATTACTATGAGTCCAGACTGAGTGAGCTCTTTTATCCTGCTCATCAGCTGACGAACCTCTGCGCCATCTTCCTCTTCAAGACTCCGGGGACGCCAACTGTGGCGTTTCTGCAGCGGGACTCGTGCAAATTCAAGAAGACCCTTTCGAATCGGGTCGGGAAGCGCACCGTCCTCTATATAAAACCATTCGGAGGGCCATTCATCGGGTGCCTTCCTTGGTGTGCTGGATGGATATCCGGTATCGTCGACACGCCATACTTCGGCTCCGCCCACTTCAAATATTGACCCTTTGTGATTGCGCGGGACGAGACAGAACAACTTCCTCCACAATTTGAAATGAGCCTCGACGCCCAGGAAAAGTTCGCATAAAGCAACGTAACCCGCAATGTGCAGAATAGAGGCCGGAGTGAAGTTGTGCAGCTGGAGGCCGTAGTATTCCAGAAGCCCTCGATGGAACAGATGGATTGGAAATCCAACGCCTCTTAGTAGGTAGGGGACAAAACACACTCGCTCTCCCCCGGACGGATTGGGGAACTCCTCTGCCTGAGTCCCCTCATTGAAGAAAGCTAGCCCTGATCGAACATGGACTATATCTGCATGGGGAAGGAATCTCTGCGTTTGCAACTTCGTCAATCGGCTATGAGACACGGAACACCTCTCCCACTCGCCTTTCTATGGGCCGGGACGAGTGGAGGAGCTGGGAGCACTAGCCATGCTGGAATGGTTTATCCTAAGCAGTCTCTGGGGATTTCTTCTGTGTAGCGCTGAATGGATCTGGGATCCAATCTCTTTAAGTAGGCGATGTTCCTCGCATGGATGGGGTGTTATTCGAAAAAATACCCTAACTTTCCACATTCACACGACACGTGGAGGACAAAGATTATTCAACACACAGAAGCCAAGGAGGCGACATTGGATCAATGGTAGAATACATTACTTGGAGATCATTGAATGGGGAACCCACCTTGCAATTCCGAAGACAATATATGTGTCGAGCACCTCGCTATTGAAGACTGGTTCGGGGCTACTGAGGGAGTCCTGGACTAAGGGGTCCTCGGGCGTCCGGCCTGTTATCCATGGGCCAGACTGGTGGGCTGTGAAGACATGAAGGCTGAATACTGCACTGTGTCCGGATTGGGCTCTACTTGGCGTGGAAGGTAAGCTTGGCGACCGAAGATTCCTTCTTATGTAATCGACTCCATGTAAACCCTAGATTCCCTCGGTGTCTATATAAACCGAGGGGGATGGTTCAGAAAGGACACCACATATACTCATTACCATACCCACATAGGCTGGACTTCTATATAAATAATTATCCCCTTATATATATCCTTTATATTACAAAAATAATGTGCCAAGCTTTGGTTTTAGGATGATTAGATTGCTTGTTTACTATGTGCAGAACACAAACAGAAACTTTTGCTATAGCGCATGATTTTACCTTTTTTACTGGAAAGTCAAATGGGTCTGAAACATTTTGCACCTTACTTTTGTACAAGTTTTTCAAATTGTCAAATTTATTTCATAATTTTTGGAGTTACAGAAGTTCACTAAACCTCCAGATTACTACAGACTGTCCTGTTTTAGACAGGTTCTGTTTTTCGTGTGTTGTTTGCTTATTTTGATGCATCTATGGCTAGTATCGGAGGGTATGAACCATAGAGAAGTTTGAATACAGTATATATAGTTCTAATATGAAATTGGATTGAGTTTGAAACAGTACCTAAAGGTAGTGATTTGCTTTATTATACTAACAGATCTCACAAAGTTTTTGTTAAAGTTTTGTGTGGATGAAGTGTTCAAAGAACGAGGAGTTACCAATGTGAGAAGAATAAAGAGAGGCAAGAGCTCAAGCTTGGGGATGCCCAAGGCACCCCAAGTAAATATTATAAGGATACTAAAGCATCTAAGCTTGGGGATGCCCCAGTTGGCATCCCATCTTTCTTTTTCAACAATTATCGGTATACCTCGGTTTTTGTTTTGTTCACATGATTTGTGTCCTTTGTGTTTTTCTTTTTCTTTAAGAACCATGCTAGTATGAGATGCCCCTTCATAAATTTATAGAATACTTCATGTGCTTCACTTATATCTTCTAAGTATGAACTTATAGAATTGCTCTTTGAGCTTCACTTAAATCTTTTGAGTATGGCTTTATAGAATGCTTCGTGTGCTTCACTTATAAATTTTAAGCTTGGATATTGGTTAGTTTATATTAATTGTAGAATGCTCCATGAAATTCACTTAAATATTTTGGAGTATGAATAATACTATCATCTAAAGCGAGTTTGGAAGAGTGTCAACTTTAGGAACTAGTGATCCCTCTATTCCGAATGAGAAGAATTTTGCTTATGTGGAGAGTAGAAAAATTTCTATGCTTGTAGATCATGAAAAGAATGCTTTATGTGATGGTTATGTTGTTGAATTCATTCATGATGCTACTGAAAATTATTATGAGGGAGGAATATATGCTTGTAGGAGTTGCAATAATATCAAGTTTCCTCTCTATATGCTTAAAGCTTTGAAATTATACTTGTTTTTCCTTCCCATGCTAGTTGATTCTTGTTCCTATAAATCATGTGCTCACAAAATCCCCAGGCATAGGAAGTGGGTTAGGTTTAAATACACTAGTCATATTCTTCATGATGCTCCCTTTATGTTTCAATTCTTATCTTTTATGTGAGCATCATTGAAATCATCATGCCTAGCTAAAAGACATTAAAGAAAAGCGCTTGTTGGGAGACAACCCAATATTACCCTTACTGTTTTTGTGTGTTCTCATGATTAAGATACTGTATTAATCATGTATTATAGCTTTTATTTCAATAAAGTGCCAATTAAGACCTTCGGGAAGACTTGGGTGAAAGTTAATGTGATCTTGCTGTAAAAAACAGAAACTTTGCGCTCACGAGATTAGCTGCCATTTTTTTACATAAGTGTGCTTTGATTCTGATTATTTTTGCAGAAGATTAATAGACAAATTCCTCACGTCCACCAATTTATTTCATAATTTTTTGAGTAGCAGAAGTATGGTTAGTGTTCAGATCATTACAGACTGTTTTGTTTCTGACAGATTCTGTTTTCATTGCATAGTTTGCTTGTTTTCTAGTTTCTATGACTTATATTTCTCAATATAAATTGTAGAAATGATATGGTACAGTAGGAACTGTGTGAGAAAAATTATGAACCTTGTCTTTGACAGTACCAAAGTGAATGATTTACTCTTTATCATACTAACCTATCTCACAAAGTTCCGTTGAGTTTTGTGTAATTGAAGTTTTCAAGCTTTGGGTGAGATATCGATATGAGGAGAATAAGGAGTGGAAATACCCTAAGCTTGGGGATGCCCAAGGCACCCCAAGGTAATATTAAAGGAAGACTCAAGTGCCTAAGCTTGGGGATGCCCCGGAAGGCATCCCCTCTTTCGTCTTCAAAACTATCGGTATACCTTACTCGGAGCTATATTTTTATTCGTCACATGATATGTGTTTTTCTTGGAGCGTATTTTCAATTTTACTTGCTGTTTGAATAAAATCATTGGATCTGAATTATTAAATGAAAAAGAATCCTCCCATGGCTAGTTAATTATTTGACTACTCAGTGTCCTTCACTATTATCTTTTGGAGTAGTTTGTCATTTACTCACGTGCTTCATGTATATCCTATGAGTAAATGGTTGAATAATTGAATATCATAAATATGAATTTGTATATGTTTCATATGCTTATACCATGGGGAGTAATGACTTCACATAGAATAAGTATAGGTAGTAAACTTATTGAAAGTTAGCAAACGTAGAATTGGTCACTTGAACAATTCATGAAAGAATATTGAAGGAAGAGAGATTTCACATATAAATATACTATCTTGGACATCTTTTGTAATTCTGAGCACTCATTAAAATATGACATGCTAAAAGGTTGATGTCGGACAAGGAAGACAACATATTGGGTTATGTTTTCTTATAACTGAAATAAAGTATATTGTCTTGGATCATCCAACATGTTGAGCTTGCTTTTCCCCCTCATGCTAGCCAAATTCTTTGCACCAAGTAGAGATACTACTTGTGCTTCCAAACATTCCTTAAACCAGTTTTTCCATGAGAGTCCACCATACCTACCTATGGATTGAGTAAGACCCTTCAAGTAAGTTGTCATCGGTGCATGCAATAAAAATCACCCTCTAAATATCTATGATCTATTAATGTGGAGAAAATAAGCTTTATACGATCTTGTGATGTGGAAGAAATAAAAGCGACGAACTGCATAATAAAGGTTCATATCACAAGTGGCAATATAAAGTGACGTTCTTTTGCATTAAGATTTTGTGCATCCAATGATAAAAGCGCATGACAACCTCTGCTTCCCTCTGCGAAGGGCCTATCTTTTACTTTTATCTTCTACCTTATGCAAGAGTCATGGTGATCTGCACCTTTTATTTTTACATTTTATCCTTTGGCAAGCACATTGTGTTGGAAGGATCCTGATATATATATATATATATATATATATATATATATATATATATATATATATATATATATATATATATATATATATATATCTCCAATTGGATGTAAGTTATCATGAACTATTATTGTTGACATTACCCTTGAGGTAAAAGGTTGGGAGGCGTATCTATAAGCCCCTATCTTTCTCTGTGCTCGATTAAAACTTGGAACCCATAAAAATCACGTGAGTGTTAGCAATTGTGAAAGATTAAATGATAGTTGAGTATGTGGAGTTTGCTAAATCAAAGATCTGACATAGACCCTTCCTGAATATAAGATGAGTTGCAATTGTTTGATGACTGAGAATATATTTTGTTAGTTTCAAGAAAGTTTATGATCTATACTTTAACATGTGAATAGCTTGTTACTTGATCATGAAAAGTTTTATGAAGATGAGCTACTGATATGGTATATAATGATGCTAGAAAAAGTGAGTGGAACTATCATCGATCAAGCTTGTGCACTTGCTAGCATTCACACTTCATAAATTATTTCTTTTATCATTTAACTACTCGAGGACGAGCAGGAATTAAGCTTGGGGATGCTGATACGTCTCCAACATATCTATAATTTATGAAGTATTCATGCTATTATATTATCAACCTTTGATGTTTTATATGCATTTATATGCTATTTTATATGGTTTTTGGGACTAACCTATTAACCTAGAGCCCAGTGCTGGTTTGTGTTTTTTCCTTGTGTTTGAGTTTTACAGAAAACGAATATCAAACGGAGTCCAATTGACGTGCCAATTTTTGATGATTTTTATGGACCAAAAGAAGACCCCGGAGTAAAATAGTTGGGCCAGAAGAGTCCCGGGGCGTCCATGAGGGTGGGGGGCACGCCCACCCCCAAGGCGCGTGGGCCTGCCTCGTGGATGACTCGGGCACCTCCTTGACGTGAGACCGACGCCAAAAATTCCTATAAATACATAAACCTCTAGAAATTAACCTAGATCGGGAGTTCCGCCGCCAGAAGCCTTCGTAGCCACCAAAAACCAATCTAGGCCCTCTCTGGCACCCTGCCGGAGGGGGCCATCATCACCGGAGGGCATGGAGGAGGATCCCGGAGGGAGAATCATCATCATGAAGGCCAAGGACCAGACGGAGAACCTCTCCCCATCCAGAGGGGAGGCCATCGAGGAGGAAGCACAAGGGGGAGAACCTCTCATCCTCTCTCTCAGTGGCACTGGAGTGCCATCGGGAGGGGAATCATCGCCGCGGTGATCGTCTTCATCAACATCACCATCCTCATCTATTTTACGCGGTCCACTCTACCGCACCCCGCTGTAATCCCTACTTGAACATGGTGCTTTATGCCACATATTATGATTCAATGATGTGTTGCCATCCTATGATGTTTTCAGTAGATATCCTTTGTCTTTGGGTTGATTGATGATCTAGATTGGTATGCATTGTATGTTTTACTTTGGTGCTGTCCTATGGTGCCCTCCGTGTCTCGCAAGCGTGAGGGATTCCCACTGTAGGGTGTTGCAATACGTTCATGATTCGCTTATAGTGGGTTGGTGAGTGAGTGAAACACAAACCCGAGTAAGGGAGTTGTTGCGTATGGGAATAAAGAGGACTTGATGCTTTAATGCTATGGTTGGGGTTTACCTTAATGATCTTTAGTAGTTGCGGATGCTTGCTAGAGTTCCAATCATAAGTGCATATGATCCAAGTAGAGAAAGTATGTTAGCTTATGCCTCTCCCTCATATGAAACTGCAATAGTGATTACCGGTCTTGTTAACAATTGCCTAGGACAATTCCGCACAACGATCCACCATTATTCCACACTCGCTATTTATAATATTTAGTAATATATTCTAACTTTATGCTAATAGCACCTACTTTTATATTTTTAGCTCTCCGATATCATACAAAGTTATCCACTTGATGCCCACAATGTAGTTTCATTTCTCGTTTCTAGTTGGAAGCAAACGTTTGGTGTACGTAGAGTCGTATCAGTGGCAGATAGGGCTTGAGAGAATATTGATCTTACCTTTAGCTCCTTGTGGGTTCGACACTCCATACTTATCACTTCCACCTTTGGAAATTGCTACGATGATTCCCTGCACTTGGAGATTATCATCCTACTAGGAGGAGGAAGGGGAATGAAGGAGATGGAGAGAAGAGAAGGAAAGGGAGGTGCCGCCCCCTTCCCTAGTCCAATTCAGGCTAGAGGGGAGGGGCAAGCGGCCCTACCTTGGTCAGCCCTCTCTCTCTCCACTAAGGCCCATGTGGCCCATTTAGTTCCCGGGGGGTTTCCGATAACCCCTCGGTGCTCCGATAATTATTCGGTGACCTCCGGAACTCATCCGGTGTCCGAATATAGTCATCCGATATATCAGTCTTTATGTCTCGACCATTTTGAGACTCCTCGTCATGTTCGTGATCATATCCGGGACTTCGGACTACCTTAGGTACATCAAAATACATAAACTCATAATATCGATCGACACCGAACGTTAAGAGTGCGGACCCTACGGGCTCGAGAACTATGTAGACATGACCGAGACACGTCTTCGGTCAATAACCAATAGCGGAACCTGGATGTTCATATTGGCTTCCAATATTCTACGAAGATCTTCATCAGTTAAACTGCATAACGATAGACGTTGTTCCCTTTGTCATCGGTGTGTTAATTGCCCGAGATTCGATCGTCGGTATCTCAATACCTAGTTCAATCTCGTTACCGGCAAGTCTCTTTACTCGTTCCGTAATGCATCATCTCGCAACTAACTCATTAGTTACTTTGCTTGCAAGGCTTATATTGATGTGCATTACCAAGAGGGCCCAGAGATACCTTTCCGACAATCGGAGTGACAAATCCTAATCTCGATCTATGCCAACTCAACAAACACCATCAGAGACACCTATTGAGCACCTTTATAATCACCCAGTTACGTTGTGATATTTGGTAGCACACAAAGTGTACCTCCGGCATTCGGCAGTTGCATGATCTCATAGTCATAGGAACATGTATAAGTTATGGAGAAAGCAATAGCAACAAACTAAACAATCATCATGCTAAGCTAACGGATGGGTCAAGTCAATCACATCATTCTCTAATGATGTAATCATGTTAATCAAATGACAACTCATGTCTATGGTTAGGAAATATAACCATCATTGATTCAACGAGCTAGTCAAGTAGAGGTATACTAGTGACATTTTGTTTGCCTATGTATTCACACATGTACTAAGTTTCCTGTTAATACAATTCTAGCATGAATAATAAACATTTTATCATGATATAAGGAAAT
This sequence comes from Triticum dicoccoides, assembly GCF_002162155.2. Taxonomy (NCBI): domain Eukaryota; kingdom Viridiplantae; phylum Streptophyta; class Magnoliopsida; order Poales; family Poaceae; genus Triticum; species Triticum dicoccoides. The sequence goes on from NC_041386.1 coordinate 492,043,902, forward strand.
ATAAAAAACAACTTTATTATTGCCTCTAGGGCATATTTCCTTCAACGATGACACGCTTGATCTATCACTTTCACGAACAAATTAATAGCGCGGGCAAGACAATCTAGAACAAACTTTGTTGTTCTTTTATTTCGAGAAAAGGAGGCTAAACCCCCGGTCTAGGCATCATTACAATACAAACAACCAATTTTATTAATTATTAGCAAGGTACAAACAAATGCAACTACAACCAAACCATCACAAAGATATGAAAACAACACTAACAACAACTTCTTCTATAATAACACTAACAAATGCAACTACAACCGAACCGTTACAAAGATATGAAAACAACACTAACAACTACTTCTTCTATAATAACACCTTCAAGAAGGTAGGAACTGAAGGAACTATGCCCTAGAGGCAATAATAAAGTTGTTATTTTATATTTCCTTATATCATGATAACTGTTTATTATTCAAGCTAGAATTGTATTAACCGAAAACTTGATATATGTGTGGATACATAGACAAAACACCATGTCCCTAGTAAGCCTCTACTAGACTAGCTCGCTAATCAAAGATGATTAAGTTTCCTAGCCATGGACATGTGTTGTCATTTGATGCACGGGATCACATCATTATGAGAATGATGTGATGGACAAGACTCATCCGTTAGCTTAGCATGCTGATCGTTCAATTTTATTGCTATTGCTTTCTTCATGTCATATACACATTCCTTTGACTATGAGATTATGCAACTCCCGAACATCGGAGGAATACCTTGTGTGCTATCAGACGTCACAACATAACTGGGTGATTATAAATATGTTCTACAAGTATCTCCGAAGGTGTTTGTTGGGTTGGCATAGATAGAGATTAGGATTTGTCACTCCGAGTATCGGAGAGGTATCTCTGGGCCCTCTCGATAATACACATCAAAAGAAGCCTTGCAAGCAATGTGACTTATGAGTTAGTTGCGGGATGATGTATTATGGAACGAGTAAAGATACTTGCCGGTAATGAGATTGAACTAGGTATGAAGATACTGACAATCGGATCTCGGGCAAGTAACATACTGATGACAAAGGGAATAATGTATGATGTCATTACAGTACGACCGATAAAGATCTTCATAGAATATGTGGGAACCAATATGAGCATCCAGATTCCGCTATTGGTTATTGAACTGAGAGGTGTCTCAGTCATGTCTACATAGTTCTCGAACCTGTAGGGTCCGCATGCTTAACGTTCGATGATGATTTTGTATTATATGAGTTATGTGATTTGGTGACCGAATGTTTTTCGGAGTCCTGGAGGAGATCACGGACATGACGAGGAGTCTAGAAATGGTAGATAGGTAAATATTCATATATAGGATGATGATATTCGGACACTGGAAGTGTTTCAGGGTGCACCGGGTACATATCGGAGTACCGGGGGCGGGGGTTATCGGAACCCCCTGGGGATTAATGGGCCTTATGGGCCATAGGGGGGAAGCACACCAGCCCACAAGGTGTGGTGTGCCCCCCCCAGGAAGGAGGCCGAATAGGAGAAGGAGGAGGGGATTCGGCCCCCTTTCCTTCCTCCCCCCTCTCTTCCCTTTTCCCCCTCTCTAGTAAAAGGAAAGGGGGGCTGAATTGGACTAGGGCCCCAAGAGGGATTCCTCCTACTTTATGTGCCCCAAGGCAGTCCCCTCCCCACCTATATATACTTGGGGAGGGGGGCCTAGAACACACACCAAAAATTGTTAGGCATGTGCGGCGCCCCCCTCCATAGTTTACGCCTCCGGTCGTATTGTCGTAGTGCTTAGGCGAAGCCCTGCGTGGATCACTTCACCATCACCATCACCACGTTGTTGTGCTGACAAAACTCTTCCTCGACACTTTGCTAGATCAAGAGTTCGAGGGACGTCATCGAGCTGAACGTGTGCAGAACTCGGAGGTGTCATACGTTTGGTGCTTGATCGGTCGGAACGAGAAGAAGTTCTAGTGCATCAACCGCGTTGTCAAACGCTTCAGCTTACGTGGACAGTGGACACACTCTCCCCTCCTTGTTGCTATGCATCTCCTAGATAGATCTTGCGTGAGCGTAGGAATTTTTTTGAAATTGGATATGCTACATTTCCCAACAGTGGTATCAAAGCCTGGTTTATGCGTGGATGATATGCACGAGTAGAACACAAAGGGGCAGTGATCGTCATACTTCTTACCACCAACTTCTTATTTTGATTCGGCGGTATTATTGGATGAAACGGCCCGGACTAACCTTACATGACCACGTTCATGAGACCGCTTCCACCGTGTAACATCCCAAAATTCTAAATTTTGGAATGTTATATTAAATACATAGATTTGATTGGTTGCTTGATTGTTGTGTGATTGATTGAGTGAAATTTGAAACTTTCTGAAAGTTAAATGAGAGGGAATAAAAGGACTTTCCCAAACTTTCACCTTTTGCATTTTGATCTCCGTGAATTCAAATTCTTTTCACCACGAAACCCCAGAGAGAAGATGACATGACTTCTTCCATTTATTTAAATGACAAGGGGGTGTTGAAAATATTTGAATTTCATTTGGAAAATATTTCCAATTCTGAAACTTTATGCAACTCAATGATTTTCACAAGAGGAGATAACATGACTTCTTCAAATTATAAGAAATATGAGTTGGGAGTTTCAAAGTATCAAATTCCAAGTCTTTTTGAAATTATTTTTCAATATGGAGTTATTCGAGTTTTATTCAAATTATTTTTCTCCAAAAATAAAATATATGGAAAATAGGGTAACATGATTCCCTACACCAGAAAATTGGAGGGAAATAAATTTGAATTCATTTTGGTATTTTTTAAATGATTTTACTGGATTTTATTAGAGCAGTAGCACTCTTTGATTTATCTGAATTTGTGTGGATTTTATTTGGCATATTAAAAATGTCCATGTTGTAGAAAATCTTTTTCTGCAAATTTTGGTATATTATATGCCTATATAAAATTTTTATTTATTCTGTTTTTTGTTGTTGTCTGGAAAATCTTTATTAAGAAAAAAAACCTCCGTCGCCGACTGGGCCGGCTCAGGGCCCAGCTCCTGCCAGGCCAAGGCCCAGCCCAGCGCACCGCCCTCTCCTTCCCCACTCGGGCACGCCGTCCGCCGCCGCCGTGGCCGACCCGGCCACCCCCGCGCCGCCTTGCCCCGTCCTCCACGCAACCCTCGCCCCCCTCTATATAAGCTCCGCCGCCGCCGCCTCTTCCTCTCTGCCACACTGCACCGCTGCCCTTGCGCCGCATCCTGCCACCGCCGGCGAGATCCACCACAGCCGCCCCGCTCCGTCCCGTCACCGTTGACCACCGTCGATGCCGCCATCCTCCTCGCCTCGCCGCGCCGCCCCTCCCCGACCCCTTCGCCGCCCTCTTGGATGACCGGAGCCGCCGCCCCGGCCGGACCCGAGCCGCCGCCGCCGTCCTGTCTCGCCGGAGACCGCCGCCATCATCTAAACCTTCCAAACAGGTATAAAACCGCCAGTCCGATCCGGTTTTTCTTTTAACCTTAGTTTTTTTAAAAACCCTAGATTAGATATGTTTTTTTGGTTTTATTAAACAGCGAACGTCCACTGTTTAGATCTTATAAACAAACGTTCTCTTTTTAGTCTTTTTTTTCTGTTAGTTTTAGATAGTGACTTCCTTGTAGTTGTTTTATTTACAGTTTAGTCCCTGATCTTCAATCGATTACTACTTTTTCCTTGTTAGTCCAAATCCAACGAAACCAACGCCCACTTCTTTGTTATGATCTCCTCTATCCAGTAATCCAACCCAAACATGTTTTTGAAATTTTAAAATTTGAATTAGATCAGATTTAGATTCAAATTTTGTTTGATCATAACTTGAGTTTCGTAGCTCAGTTTGAGTTGATTCTTTTTGCAAATCGAAGCTCTTGACCTAAACTTTATGATAAGGCCAAATATACATAATTTTGGTACCGTTAGAAATTGTTTTATGTTGCAAGATTTATTTGCTGGTTTTGATGCTCTCTGAATTGCTCTTCGTTCTTTCTGGCCTTTTGAGTGATTGCTTATGTGCGGTTACTATTGCTTGCTCACAATAGATTGAACAGAGTGTGATGAGTAGAACTATCAAGAGTTTTGAGTGCAAATCATCTTCATCAACATTGCAGGCAAGTTCACACTTTGATCATATCCCTTTTCATGCCCAGTTTTTATGCATTAGTATCAACCCTCAACCATTGCATGAGTAGGATTGATAACATGTGGGTATTGGGAAGTAGTTGATGAGGTAGGAACCTATTGCCCTGCATTCAAACCTTGGGAGTTACTATTACATTATGCTTATATTGCCATGCTATGCTCGTAGACGTGGATTGGGTTGAGAGTATTCATGACAGATGTGAGATTGTTAATTAATGGTTTACTTAAGGTGGAAACTTTAACACACATCTGGGTGGATTGAGGCACCTAGGTATTCCAGCGATTGCCTGTCTAGGCACCTGGGTATTCCAGGATTGCCTGTTTTTTTGGACCGCCACCCAGGCTCAGAGGGATCATGAGATTATTCATACTAGAAACTTCCGTGTGCAGCCACAAGCTATTATGGGCTCTAGCATAGTTGATTAAGTCATGTGACCTCTTACAGTGGTAGACTAGTAGATGTAGGGGTTGTAGGTGGAACGGTCTACCCATCGTAAGGTGCAAACGCTTCTGAAAGACTATGTCTCGGTCATCCGTTTCTCAAACACCATGTAGTGCGAGAAATCCAACGGAGGAGATCGAGTCTTGTGGGGAAAAGTGCGCAAACCTCTGCAGAGTGTATAAACTAATCATGATTAGTAGTGTCCCCGGTTATGGACATCTTGAGTATCTAGTACTTGGATTATCAGGTGAATCTCATCATGTTACTTTAAATTAATTTTGTGATTGAGAATGCTTTCAACCATTCTCAATGTTCAACAACCACCATGATAGTTAAATAAAATTTATTCCTTTGCTGCAAGGAAAAATTGGCTTTTCGCAGAAACCTTATAACCATAGAGCTTTTCCACCAGCCATATATGCATGTAGTGATAGCCATTGTTCATCATTTCTCTTTATGGTGTGAATTTGCCATTACATTCAATGCACTAACCCTTTGTGGCTACAACGTCTCATGTTGCAGGTTTATCTTATGACGAGCAAGTGATACATTAGGGTTACGATTTCTACACTCAACTTTGTCGTTGGTGTTGATTGGAATCCACAACCTTGTTACTTCCACTATTTTGGATTGAGATAATAGTATTTATGTTATTTTATACATGTGATTTACCTCTGTTATAAATCCTCGAGTACTGTGTGTGTCAGCATACCGATTCAGGGATGACACTGTTATAAATCCTCGAGTACTGTGTGTGTCAGCATACCGATCCAGGGATGACACTTAAGCATAGAGACTTGATCCATTCGGGTCAGGTCACTACAAGATGGTATCAGAGCACATGTTGACTGTAGGACGTGACCCTAGAAACTGGCAAGCCCGTAGGAAAGATTTTTCTCTAAAACTTTACTTTTCAAAAAGATCTTTTACCTCTCTTCTCTTCTGAGCTTATTCAAATATTCCCTTTTAGTGAGACCATATCCCTTTTCCCCTTTTGACCACTCGAAGATTCGACTGATGAGACCACTCCAAGAAGTACAAGATATTGGACAACTAAGACCACTTTGGAATGAAGAGGATTTTACCATGCATTATAGTAATGGAAACTACAACGGTTGAAGACTCCGAAGACTAGGAGAATTTGGAGGCTTTGAAGAATGTCCAGAATTTGTATGATCTAGGAAGGCTACCCTTATGGAACTTGACAGATGATGGGAGTTGTCAATGCCTGAGATCAGGGTGTATCAGAGAAAGACTGGAGCATGGAGAGTTAAAAACTTAAAGTTTTGTCAAGGAAAACCCTAAGGCAGGAGATATCAACTTTGGAGAGATAGCTCATGGAAATGACAAGAGTAGAAACACAGCTGTCCATGATGTTATCGCCCGCTTATGCTATTGTCATCGTGCTGAGTTAAGCATGCATATGCATGGAAGGATTTGATGGTAGAAGGCTGATAGAGCATCTATCAACAAGAGGTGAAGTTTTAACCTTATCTAGTGTATCACCAGGATCTGGAGTGTTACATGAAGAAGTTAAGATGGACCTACAAGAAGCCGTATTTTGACAAGGAAGCATTTCGTGAAGAATTTAGGTCCAAGAAGCTGAAGTAGCCAAGCTGGAGGAGCAAAACCTCGAGAAACCGGAGATTCGTCAGGAACTAGACCATGGTTCATGCCAAGGATGTTGAAACCTAGAAGTTTGAAATGCAACTCCGGAGTATTAAAGAATGTCACGAGAGATTTCACGTCAACAGAGATGATCTGGCAAAAGAACTTGAGAAGACAAGCATGATCAGAAGAAGCCATTGGAGGCATGAACAAGGCTTGAAGAGTTTGGAGACGTTGAAGATTTATTGACCTTTAGAAGACCAAACCACTGTTATATACCTACGTTTGATGCGACGTTTGTGAGCTGTCATTTGTTTGATGTTTTTCTCGACAGCCACAAATAAAACCTGTCTTTTCAAAACTTTTGTTTGTATTGTGTGTATCCCTCTCTATCTCTCTCATCTCACCCCAAACCCATGAACCCAATAGAGGATGAATGAAGATGAGCTTATATTTTCTGGACTGATGAGTCAATTGGAGACGGACCAATGGATTCAGAACATGGAGGATCACATGAAGGATAACCCTATAGTCGGAAAGGATATGACCCAGCATGCTCTTCAGTGCTTTAAAAGAGGTGCTGCTACTTGGTGGAGGATGTACCAAACCATCAATGGATGGCAAGGAGTAACCACTTGGAAACAATTTAAGTTGACTTTGCCAAAGTCTCGATTTGTGTCCCAGAAGTTGAAACCCTATGAAAAGGATATGAAGAAACCTTATGCATGCAAGATTTGTGGAGAAATAGGACACACCCATAAAGAACACAAGGATGAATGCCCTAATTGTGAAGGAAGTCACCCAGTTGAAGAATGCCCAACCAGGCAGATTACTTGTTTCTTGTGTGAAGGGACTACCCACTATCCTTCTCAGTGTCACATTTACCCCATGGTACAACGAATCATCCAACAGAAGAAAAAAAGAATGAAAGGAGCCCTCATGGAAATTTTAGAAGAAGTTGTGATGAAGGAAGAGATGGAGGACACACCTAAAGAAGACCCGAGTAAACCCTGCACTAAGTCTTGCTATTCATGTGGAGAAGAAGGAGGCATCTCCCAAAATTGTTTGAATGGGGATCTAGTAGAATTCCCGACAGAGGAAGTAGAATATGACCCAAAGGAAATAGAAGCCCTGATTGGAATGGAAAAGTCCAGGAAAAGAAACCGATTGGAGCCCAGGAGGGACCTGAGTCATATCACCTGTTACAGGTGCAAGGAGTCAGGGCACTACCTCAACAGTTGCCCAAAAAGGAAACCTCGAGACTTATCAGAAGCAATATGTTTTAGTTGTAATGGAGCAGCAAACTTTGCCAGAGAATGCCCCAAGGAGAAGGAAACTTGTGCTAGATAGTTGAGTTTGCAACAAAATAAATGGGGTAGTAGAAGTGAGAACATTTTCTTTTATATTGAGGTGTTGAGTTGAGACATGTAATGGAAAGGCGAGAGATTGTAATCATTTGAGAATGAATAAAGTTAGCATCATTGGTGCTGATATGGATTTTATGAGTTGTTACTCTATGAAGAAGAATTTTGGCCATTTTGAGGATATGAGAAATATGGTCTATGGAAGATTTGTGCATTTTAAGGGTGGTAGTACCCTGTAAGAACCGTTGACCCCTGGAAAAGATAAGGATACTCCACTGAGTGGATTTCGGACAAAATGAATACGCGTTTTGTCTTGATATGTGTGATACCCCAAGAGTATGTGAGATGAAGTTGGAGACCATCAGTTGTTTGGACCAAATGTGATCCTGGAGTCAGAAGAGAATGTTAAGTTGATTCGAGATAGACTGAAGGTAGCTTAGTAGGCAGAGGAGATATGCAGACTCAAAAACTCAAGGAGGTAGTCTATGAGATTGGAGATAGAGCATGTCTTCGTCCCCTCTGCGAGGAGTTAAGGTAAAGTTAGCCCTAAGATTTGTGAGACCATACCGAGTTTTGGAGCATATGGGAGAAGTGGCCAACAAGTTGGAGTTACCCGAAGGACTGTGAGGAGTTCATGATGTGTTTCATGTTTCCCAATTAAAGAAGTTCCATGCAAAGATGGCCAATATTCCCCTGTAAGGACGCTTGACCCTGGAAAGGATAATGATGTTGCACGAAGTGGAATATGGACTTCATAAGTTTTTATCTTGGTATGTGGGATATTCCATGAGGATGAAGAGATGAATTACTATTGGATATAAAGGAGGTATGATGTTGGACATATGGATCAGGGGAAATTCCATGATGAATTTGAGTAATCATGTCCTAGTTTGGTGCCAATAGAAGGAAGGAAGACAGTACAATTGGACGGATTTAAGAATACTAGGAAGTTGGAAGTCAGAATAATGATCAGTTGCCCGATGATAAGTTCAAGGACTAAAAGTGATGAGATGGGCCATAACCCACAGGCCCCAGGACCTGCCAAGAAGCAAGCACACGCTTGCTGAAGGAAAGACCCTGGAAGAAGTTACGATTTTATCGATAGACGGTCTTATAGGAGTAACGCAAAACCTGAGAGTTGTGAAGAAACGATAGATGTTTGTATGGCTTGCAGAATCTATGGATATATCCGAACTTCGTTCGTCGACAAGAGAAATTATGCAATGCTTGTGAGGATGACCGAGTGTTAGTATGCGAGATTCGCTAAACTGTATACATGGTAATGATTTGGGTGCGGGATGGATTGATCACCATACCGACTTATTCTTATTATTCGCCTTGCTATATGGGATGGTAAATCTGAGTGACTTACCTATAGTAGAGAGACGTCAATATTAAACCTTGTTTAAGCCTTAGAATGGTATAGGTATTTTTTCCCTTGTACAAGGCAGCTTTGCCAACCGTAGGTTATACAGTGAGGATCAACCAGGCCCATTTCCTGCAGGAGAAACCCTAAATTGTTGACCACCATGAGATATCTATAGTTGTTTAGTATTGGCGCCAGACCCGTCAGCTAAGAAGACCCAGTCTCGGAATAACCTTACCAAGATGAAAGGACAGAAGAATTGTGGCAAAGGTTATGCCACTACCAGAAAAGCCCAGAGTAAGAATTTTCCATGGATCTCAGAAGACCAACACTATCAAGAATAAAGGATGGAGTATATGAGTTTTGTTGGAACCGTAACCATGCTTCTAAGGGTGGTAGCACCCCAGACCCCTGTGAATGATCAAAGGATTGTGAGAAGAAACCCCGAACCAAACCTATTTCTTTCTAGCCTCTCCGAATCTCGAGGACGAGATTCATTTTAAGGGTTGTAGGTTTGTAACATCCCAAAATTCTAAATTTTGGAATGTTATATTAAATACATAGATTTGATTGGTTGCTTGATTGTTGTGTGATTGATTGAGTGAAATTCGAAACTTTTTGAAAGTTCAATGAGAGGGAATAAAAGGACTTTCCCAAACTTTCACCTTTTGCTTTTTGATCTCCGTGAATTCAAATTCTTTTCACACGAAACCCTAGAGAGAAGATGACATGACTTCTTCCATTTATTTAAATGACAAGGGGGCGTTGAAAATATCTGAATTTCATTTGGAAAATATTTCCAATTCTGAAACTTTATGCAACTCAATGATTTTCACGAGAGGGGATAAAATGACTTCTTCAAATTATATGAAATATGAGTTGGGAGTTTCAAAGGATCAAATTCAAAGTCTTTTTGAAATTATTTTTCAATTTGGAGTTATTCGAGTTTTATTCAAATTATTTTTCTCCAAAAATAAAATATATGGAAAGTAGGGTAACATGATTCCCTACATCAAAAAATTGGAGAGAAATAAATTTGAATTCATTTCGGTATTTTTTAAATGATTTTACTGGATTTTATTAGAGAAGTAGCACTCTTTGATTTATCTGAATTTGTGTGGATATTATTTGGCATATTAAAAATGTCCATGTTGTAGAAAATATTTTTCTGCAAATTTGGTATATTATATGCCTATATAAAATTTTTATTTATTCTGTTTTTTTTGTTGTCTAGAAAATCTTTATTAAGAAAAAAACCTCCGTCACCGACTGGGCCGGCTCAGGGCCCAGCTCCTGCCAGGCCAAGGCCCAGCCTAGCGCACCGCCCTCTCCTTCCCCGAGCGTAAGTCCCGCTCGGGCACGCCGTCTGCCGCCGCCGTGGACGACCCGGCCACCCCCGCGCCGCCTTGCCCCTCCTCCACGCAACCCTCGCCCCCTCTATATAAGCTCCGCCGCCACCGCCTCTTCCTCTCTGCCACACCGCACCGCCGCCCTTGCGCCGCATCCTGCCGCCGCCGGCGAGATCCACCGCCGCCACCCCGCTCCGTCCCATCACCGTTGACCACCGCCGACGCCACTATCCTCCTCGCCTCGCCGTGCCGCCCCTCCCCGACCCCTTCGCCGCCCTCCTGGACGACCGGAGCTGCCGCCCCGACCAGACCCGAGCCGCCGCCGCCGTCCTGTCTCGCCGGAGACCGCCGCCGTCATCTAAACCTTCCGAAATGGTATAAAACCGCCAGTCCGATCCAGTTTTTCTTTTAACCTCGATTTTTTTTAAAAAACCTAGACTAGATTTTTTTTGTTTTATTAAACAGCGAACGTCCACTGTTTAGATCTTATAAACAAATGTTCGCTTTTTAGTCTTTTCTTTTTTTCTGTTAGTTTTAGACAGGGACTTCCTTGTAGATGTTTTATTTACAGTTTAGTCCCTGATCTTCAATCGATTACTACTTTTTACTCGTTAGTCCAAATCCAACGAAACCAACGCCCACTTCTTTGTTATGATCTCCTCTATCCAGTAATCCAACCCAAACATGTTTTTGAAATTTTAAAATTTGAATTAGATCAGATTTAGATTCAAACTTCGTTTGATCATAACTTGAGTTTCGTAGCTCAGTTTGAGTTGATTCTTTTTGCAAATCAAAGCTCTTGACCTAAACTTTCTGATAAGGCCAAATATACATAATTTTGGTACTGTTAGAAATTGTTTTATGTTGCAAGAGTTATTTGCTGGTTTTGATGCTCTCTGAATTGCTCTTCGTTCTTTCTGGCCTGTTGAGTGATTGCTTATGTGCGGTTACTATTGCTTGCTCACGATAGATTGAACGGAGTGTGACGAGTAGAACTATCAAGAGTTTTGAGTGCGAATCATCTTCATCAACATTGCAGGCAAGTTCACACTTTGATCACATCCCTTTTCATACCCAGTTTTTATGCATTAGTCTCATCCCTCAACCATTGCATGAGTAGGATTGATAACATGTGGGTATTGGGAAGTAGTTGATGAGGTAGGAACCTATTGCCCTGCATTCAAACCTTGGGAGTTACTATTACGTTATGCTTATATTTCCATGCTATGCTCGTAGACGTGGATTGGGTTGAGAGTATTCTTGACAGATGTGAGATTGTTAATTAATGGTTTACTTAAGGTGGCAACTTTAACACACATATGGGTGGATTGAGGCACCTGGGTATTCTAGCGATTGCCTGTCTAGGCACCTGGGTATTCCAGGATTGCCTGTTTTTTTTGGACCGCCACCCAGGCTAAGAGGGATCATGAGATTATTCATACTAGAAACTTCCGTGTGCAGCCACAAGCTATTATGGGCTCTAGCATAGTTGATTAAGTCGTGTGAACTCTTACAGTGGTAGACTAGCAGATGTAGGGGTTGTAGGTGGAACGGTCTACCCATCGTCAGGTGCAAATGCTTCTGAAAGACTATGTCTCGGTCATCCCTTTCTCAAACACCATGTAGTGCGAGAAATCCAACGGAGGAGATCGAGTCTTGTGGGGAAAAGTGCGCAAACCTCTGCAGAGTGTATAAACTAATCATGATTAGCGTGTCCCCGGTTATGGACATCTTGAGTATCTAGTACTTGGATTATCAGGTGAATCTCATCATGTTACTTTAAATTAATTTTGTTGGGTTTAATGATGTTACTTAATTGGGATTGAGAATGCTGTCAACCATTCTCAATGTTCAACAACCACCATGATAGTTAAATAAAATTTATTCCTTTGCAGTAGGGAAAAATTGGCTTTTCGCAAAAACCTTATAACCATAGAGCTTTTCCACCAGCCATATATGCATGTAGTGATAGCCATTGTTCATCATTTCTCTCTATGGTGTGAATTTTCCAGTACATTCAATGTACTGACCCTTTGTGGCTGCAACGTCTCATGTTGCAGGTTTATATTACGACGAGTAAGTGATACGTTAGGGTTACAATTTCTACACTCAACTTTGCCGTTGGTGTTGATGGGAATCCACAACCTTGTTACTTCCGCTATTTTGGATTGAGGTAATAGTATTTATGTTATTTTATACATGTGATTTACCTCTGTTATAAATCCTCGAGTATTGTGTGTGTCAGCATACCGATCCAGGGATGACACTTAAGCACATAGACTTGATCCATTCAGGTCGGGTCGCTACACACCAACAGACATGCAACTAGTTTTGCATAAAGGTGGTTGGCGGGTGTCTGTTTCTCCAACTTTAGTTGAATCAAATTTAACTGCGGTCGATCCTTGTTGAAGGTTAAAACATCAAACTTGATAAATCACCATTGTGGTTTTGATGCGTAGGTAAGAACGGTTCTTGCTAGAAGTCCGTAGCAGCCACGTAAAACGTGCAATAACAAATTAGAGGGCGTCTAACTTGTTTTTGCAGGGCATGTTGTGATGTGATATGGTCAAGACATGATGTGATATACATTATTGCATGAGATGATCCTATTTTGTAAAAGTTACTTGCAACTGGCAGGAGCTTTATGGTTGTCTCTTTATTGTATGCGTTAGCGATAGTTGTAGAAGCAATAGTTGGCGAGATGACCACGATGCTACGATGGAGATCAAGGTGTTATGCCAGTGACGATGGAGATCATGATAGTGCTTTGGAGATGAAGATCAAAGGCACAAGATGATGATGGCCATATCATGTCACATATTTTGATTACATGTGATGTTTCTCTTTTATGCATCTTATTTTGCTTAGTATGGCGGTAGCATTATAAGATGACCCCTCACTAAAATTTCAAGGTATAAGTGTTCTCCCTGAGTATGCACCATTGTGACAGTTCGTTGTGCTGAGACACCACGTGATGATTGAGTGTGATAGGCTTTACGTTCACATACAACGGGTGCAAGATAGTTTTGCACATGCGGAATACTCGGGTCAAACTTGACGAGCCTAGCATGTACAAACATGGCCTTGGAACACTGGAGACTGAAAGGTAGAACGTGAATCATATAGTAGATATGATCAACATAGAGATGTTCACCATTGATGACTACTCCATCTCACGTGATGATCGGACATGGTTTAGTTGATTTGGGTCGCGGTTCATTTAGATGACTCGAGGGATGTCTATCTAAGTGGGAGTTATTAGGTAATATGATTACTTGAACTTAATTTATCATGAACTTAGTCCTCATAGTTTTTGCATATCTATGTTGTAGATCAATGGCCCGTGCTACCTTTCCCTTGGATTTTAATGCGTTCCTAGAGAAAGCTAAGTTGAAATATGATGGTAGCAACTACACGGACTGGGTCCGTAACTAGAGGATTATCCTCATTGCTGCACAGAAGAATTATGTCCTTGATGCACTGCTAGGTGAAAGGCCTGTTGCAGGAGCAGATGTTGATGTTACGAAAGTCTGGCAAGCTCGATCTGATGACTACTCGATAGTTCAGTGTGCCATGCTTTACGGCTTAGAATCGGGACTTGAAAGACATTTCGAACATCATGGACCATATGAGATGTTCTAGGAATTGAAGTTAATATTTCAAGCTAATGCCTAAGTGGAGAGATATGAAGTCTCCAACAAGTTCTATAGCTGCAAGATGGAGGAGAACAATTCTGTCAGTGAACACATACTCAGAATATCTGGGTATCATAACCACTTGAATCAGCTCGGAGTTAATCTTCTAGATGATAGTGTTATCGACAGAGTTATTCAATCACTGCCACCAAGCTACAAAGGCTTCATGATGAACTATAATATGCAAGGGATGGATAATACAATTCCCGAGCTCTTCACTATGCTCAAAGCTGCGGAGGTAGAAATCAAGAAGGAGCATCAAGTGTTGCTAGTTAACAAGACCACTAGTTTCAAGAAAAAGGGCAAGGGAAGGAAGGAGAACTTCAAGAAGAATGGAAAGCAAGTTGCCACTCCCGGAAAGAATCCCAAGTCTAGACCCAAGCTTGAAACTGAGTGCTTCTACTACAAAGGGACTGGTCACTAGAAGCGGAACTGCCCCAAGTATTTGGCGGATAAGAAGGATGGCAAAATGAACAAAGGTATATGTGATATACATGTTATTGATGTGTACCTTACTAATTCTCGTAGTAGCGCCTGGGTGTTTGATACTGGTTCCGTTGCTCATATTTGTAACTCGAAACAGGGGCTATGGATTAAACAAAGATTAGCTAAGAACGAGGTGACGATGCGCATTGGTAATGGTTCCAAGGTCGATGATCGTCGTTAGCATGCTACCTCTATATCTACCTTCGGGATTAGTTTTAGACCCGAATAATAATTATTTGGTGCCAATGTTGAGCATGAACATTATATCTGGATCTTATTTGATGTGAGACGGTTATTCATTTAAATCAGAGAATATTGGTTGTTCTATTTATATGAGTAATATCTTTTATGGTCATGCACCCTTGAAGAGTGGTCTATTTTTGTTGAACCTCGTTCATGGTGATACACATATTCATAATATTGATGCCAAAAGATGCAAAGTTGATAATGATAGTGCCACATATTTGTGGCACTGACATTTAGGTCATATTGGTGTAAAGCGCATGAAGAAACTCCATGCGGATGGACTTTTGGAATCACTTGATTATGAATCATTTGATGCTTGTGAACCATGCCTCGTGGGCAAGATGACTAAGACTCTGTTCTCCGGAACAATGGAGCGAGCTACTGACTTATTGGAAATAATACATATTGATTTATGTGGTATAATGAGTGTTGAAGCTCGCAGCGGGTATCGTTATTTTCTGACCTTCACCGATGATTTGAGCATATATGGGTATATCTACTTAATGAAACACAAGTCTGAAACATTTGAAAAGTTCAAAGAATTTCATAGTGAAGTGGAGAATCATCGTAACAAGAAAATAAAGTTTCTATTATCTGATCATGGAGGCAAATATTTGAGTTACGAGTTTGGCCTTCATTTAAAACAATGTGGAACAGTTTCACAACTCACGCCACCTGGAACACCACAACGTAATGGTGTGACCGAATGTCGTAGCCGTACTTTATTAGATATGGTGCGATCTATGATGTCTCTTAATGATTTACCACTATCATTTTGGGGTTATGCATTAGAGACAGTTGCATTCACTTTAAATAGGGCATCGTCTAAATCAGTTGAGACGACACCGTATAAACTGTGGTTTGGCAAAAAACCTAAGCTGTCGTTTCTTAAAGTTTGGAGTTGCGATGCTTATGTGAAAAAGCTCAGCCTGATACACTCGAACCCAATTCGTAGAAGTGTGTCTTCATAGGATACCCAAAATAAACTGTTGGGTACACCTTCTACCACAGATCCAAAGGCAAGATCTTTGTTACTAAGAATGGATCCTTTCTAGAGATGGAGTTTATCTCGAAAGAAGTGAGTGGGAGGAAAGTAGAACTTGATGAAGTAATTGTACCTTCTCTCGAATTGGAAAGTAGCTCATCATAGAAAATCATTCCTATGATGCCTACACCAACTAGAGAGTAAGTTAATGAAAATGATCATGAAACTTCAGATCAAGTTACTATCGAACCTTGTAGGTCAACCAGAGCATGTTCCGCACCAAAGTGGTACGATAATCCTGTTCCGGAAGTCATGTTACTAGACCATGACGAACCTACGAATTATGACGAAGCGATGATGAGCCCAGATTTCGATAAATGGCTTGAGGCTATGAAATCTGAGATAGGATCCATGTATGAGAACAAAGTGTGGACTTCGGTTGACTTGCCCGATGATCAGCGAGCCATAGAGAATAAATGGATCTTCAAGAAGAAGACATACGCTGATGGTAATGTTACTATCTACAAAGATCGACTTGTCGCAAAAGGTTTTCGACAAGTTCAAGGAGTTGACTATGATGAGACTTTCTCACCCGTAGTGATGCTTAAGTCTGTCCAAATCATGTTCGCAATTGCCGCATTTTATGATAATGAAATCTGGCAAATGGACGTCAAAACTGCATTCCTTAATGGATTTCTTAAAGAAGTGTTGTATATGATGCAACCAGAAGGTTTTGTCGATTCTAAAGGTGCTAATAAAGTGTGCAAGCTCCAACGATCCATTTATGGACTAGTGCAAGCATCTCAGAGTTGGAATATACGCTTTGATGAGGTGATCAAAGCGTATGGTTTTATACAGACTTTTGGAGAAGCCTGTATTTACAAGAAAGTGAGTGAGAGCTCTGTAGCATTTCTGATATTATATGTGGATGACATATTGTTGATTGGAAATGATATAGAATTTATGGATAGCATTAAAAGATACTTGAATAAGAGTTTTTCAATGAAATACCTCAGTGAAGCTGCTTATATAATGGGCATCAAGATCTATACAGATAGGTCAACACGCTTAATTGGACTGTCACAAAGCACATACCTTGATAAAGTTTTGAAGAAGTTCAAAATGGATCAGTCAAAGAAAGGGTTCTTGCCTGTGTTACAAGGTGTGAAGTTGAGTCAGACTCAATGCCCGATCACTGCAGAAGATAGAGAGAAAATGAAAGTCATTCCCTATGCCTCAGCCATAGGTTCTGTCATATATGCTATGCTTTGTACCAGACCTGATGTGTGGCTTGCTATAAGTTTAGCAGGGAGGTACCAAAGTAAGCCAGGAGTGGATCACTGGACAGCAGTCAAGAACATCCTGAAGTGCCTAAAAAGGACTGAGCAACTCCAGCCGTCCCCCAGGAGCATTTTTTCAGCGCTGGTGGACCAAAAATGTCCCACTCACGCCCCCATGACATCAATTAGCATCGGATTTGGCCAAAAATCTTGCCGGCAATCCCACCCCATACCCAAGATCCCGGGGGGCAGATGGGGGAGGAGAGAGAGAGAGAGTTTCAAAATATCAACCTGGGGGCCGTGTCGCAAGAACCGTTCTTACCTACACATCAAGAGACGCTTCAACTCCCTCTCTCCTCACCTTTCCCTCCAAGGCCCACCCACGTACTTCTCTTTTCTCTTCTCCTTTTCTCCACGGGCGTAGCAGGGTGAGCAGCCACGGCGAGGTGCGGGCCTAGGTGGTTGGCGGTGAGCTCGGAGGGGTGCGGGTGGTGTGAGCTCCGCAGTGCGTGGCTCCGACCGAGCCGACGCCCTGCACGCCCCAGTCCAGCTTCCCATTCGGCGACCCCCAGTCCGCCTCCTCACCGTTGTCTCCTTGCTGGCCGCCTTGCCCTGGATACCACGCGCCGTTGCCACACCCCCTCATCGCTACCACTCTCCGCGTGCCCGCCTCCTTCCCCGCACCTGCCTCCCTCCTCGCTCGCTGCCTCCCGCCACCACTCGCCGCCCCGCACTCTAACGCCCGCCAGCCTCCACGGCTAGGCTGGGCGACCTGGCGGAGTAGCGGCAGCTCGGGCTAGAGCAGCAGCCCCTGCGGCGTGGCCAGCATGACCTCGAGCAGTGCTACCTCTTGAGCACTGCGTTGGTTTTCCCTTGAAGAGGAAAGGGTGATGCAGCAAAGTAGCGTAAGTATTTCCCTTAGTTTTGAGAACCAAGGTATCAATCCAGTAGGACGCTACGCGCGAGTCCCTCGCACCTACACAAAACAAATAAATCCTCGCAACCAACGCGATAAGGGATTGTCAATCCCTACACGGCCACTTACGAGAGTGAGATCTGATAGATATGATAAGATAATATTTTTGGTATTTTTATGATAAAGATGCAAAGTAAAATAAAAGACAAGTAAAAAGAAAAGGAAATAACTAAGTATTGGAAGATTAATATGATGAAGATAGACCCGAGGGCCATAGATTTCACTACTGGCTTCTCTCAAGAGCATAAGTATTTTACGGTGGGTGAACGAATTATTGTTGAGAAATTGACAGAATTGAGCATAGTTATGAGAATATCTAGGTATGATCATGTATATAGTCATCACGACCGAGAGAAGTAGACCGACTCTTGCCTGCATCTACTACTATTACTCCACTCATCGACCGCTATCCAGCATGCATCTAGAGTATTAAGTTCATGAAAACAGAGTAACACCTTAAGCAAGACGACATGATGTAGAGGGATAAATTCATGCAATATGATAAAAAAACCATCTTGTTATCCTCAATGGCAACAATACAATATGTGCCTTGCTGCCCCTACTGTCACTGGGAAAGGACGCCGCAAGATTGAACCCAAAGCTAAGCACTTCTCCCATTGCAAGAAAGATCAATCTAGTAGGCCAAACCAAACTGATAATTCGAAGAGACTTGCAAAGATAGCCAATCATACATAAAAGAATTCAGAGAAGATTCAAATATTGTTTATAGATAGACTTGATCATAAACCCACAATTCATCGATCTCAACGAACACACAGCAAAAAGAAGATTACATCGAATAGATCTCCACAAGAGAGGGGGAGAACATTGTATTGAGATCCAAAAAGAGAGAAAAAGCCATCTAGCTAATAACTATGGACCCGTAGGTCTGAGGTAAACTACCCACACTTCATCGGAGGGGCTATGGTGATGATGTAGAAGCCCTCCGTGATGGATACCCCCTCCGGTGGAGCTCCGGAACAGGCCCCAAGATGGGATCTCGTGGATACACTACAAAAAAATACATTTCCATGATGATACGTGTTTGTCACAGTAGGTCACTTTTTTTGTCATGCATGTACATCCATGACAAATTTATGACAGAATCAAGATAGTCATACCTGTGCTGTCGTAGAAGTGTTCCATGACATTACCAAAATTATCATCACGGAAGTGTCCACTTCCATGACGATAAATCGCGCGTCACAGAAGTGCTTTCGTCAAGGGTGACCGACACGTGGCATCCACCGTAACGGAACGCCGTTAAGCTATCGGGTCGGGTTTTGGATTTGATAACCCGTTAACAGCCCCGACCAATGGGAAATTTCCACGTGTAAAATTCTTAATGGCCGGACGAAACACGTGTCAGCTCGTCAGTGGGTCAGATAGGCGCATATGATACGTCAACACGTGGCACGGCCCAACAGAGGCCCATTCCTGTGTAAAGGCCGGCCCGTTTGACTTGGTCAAAAGCTGGCGGGCCGGCCCATGGAAAGCCTGTTAACGGCCTGTTCGAATATAGCCCATTTACAGCCCGCTAACCCAAGGCCCGTTACGCCCTATCCGAATTAGGCCCAGTAGCGTCATCTGGGCCATCCAATATGATTCCAATCCGTTTTCACTTCTGGCCCATGTATGGCCCATGACGTCTTTCGGCCCATATGAGGCCCTATGTAACTCTTGGCCTACTAACGGCCCGTGGTGAAACTGGCCCGTAATGAACAGTGTATCACTTTACACCCATTAACGACACGTGGTGAAACTGGCCCGTGATGAACAGTGTATCACTTTATACCCATTGGCGGCCCGTTATTCCGTTGGGCCGTTTCCAGCCCATGTTATCTTTTGGCCTTCTCAGAGCCCATTTATTCTTGGGCACATTTCCAGCATTCGTTTACTTATGGCCCGTTACTGTCATTTTCTGCTTGTGCGCCAAATTCAGCCCATGGTTACAGTCGGCCCGTTTGTGGTCCGTTAATTCATTGGGCCGTTTTCATAGCGTCATCAAATATGGCGTATTAACGATGGCCCGTTATGGTCGGCCCATGAATGGAAGATTCCAACTCTAGCCCGTTTACGACCATAATGAGGCCTGTTATTGGCCCATGTTTGGCCAATCGATCATACGGCCCGTATAAGGCCCATTGATGATACGGCCCGTAGAAGGCCCATTGTTTCTACGGCCCGTAGAAGGCCCATTGTTTCTACGGCCTGTAGAAGGCCTACTGTTTCTACAGCCCGTAGAAGGCCCACTGTTTCTACGGCCCATAGGAGGCCCACAAGCAAACCATGGAAAAAGAACTGCACTGACTACAAGCAAACAAATAAACAAAACAAGGAAATAAATAAGCGAGCAACTTATGCTAGGCTATCACGGCTATTACACATATTACATCCACTGGGTATCAAAGTTCGCCACCAATGCAAATATAGGGAACACACCAGCATATAAACGCCGCAGCAAAACAAGTCCAGAACTGAAACCACTTCAGAAGAGCTCAAGAAACAATATCCTGGGTACCCATAATGCTGGCAAGATGCTTAGCAAGCTTATTAACTTTCTCTTGTTTTGCGCTTAAATCCTCCAGCGCTTGCTGTTGCACAAGAAAGTACGCATCTGAATTCTGCATGGACTTCCTCGGTCCTTCGGCTTCTTGCCGCAGCACAGTTGACTGATGCCTTTCAGCTTGTAGCTGAGACTGAAGAAGTCGAAGTGATTCAGGTAGCGAGTTGGAAGAGCTTGTGCCAGCGGTACTGGCCAGTAACTCGAACACTACATCAACGCAGGACTGTGGGGTTTTCTCACTGTCTACAAGATCGTTTTTATCACCTTTCTTGGAGACTAACAGGCTTGTCTCACTATCTTGAACCTTATCTGCATTACTTTCTCTACCATTGCATAGTGGGGTGCTCTTCTCCAATATTCTGTTTGCATACTACAAGAGAAACAAGCAGACACATCACAGGTTTAGCTTGTAGTATACGAAACTCATTTTGGTAAACCGGTTCAGTAGTAAGGTGGACAAGATAACAGCATGAAACAAACATATATCTATGTACTATGGTCACTGTATTGTCCATATCATTCTAGTTTATGTTCCCTAATTAAGATAGAGACACAATTCAACTCATATATTTTTAAGACACAACAGCATAGACATAATATAAGTGTGAGAAACTACACAGCATTGGCAGCACTTGTAATGTGCATCACATGAGAACATAACTGTTTATGCAACTTAAACTGAAATCAACATAGAGCAAGAAGTTAGAACAACAATCCAGTTAAAGAAATAGGTTTAAAACATACCTGTTGCGCCATTGGAGTTTCAATTGGATCCTTCAAATTCGAAAGTAGTTGGTATGAGTAAATACAGTGATGCAACAGCAAAGGAGTATGGACCATAGCTACGGAATCTGACCAGAGAACAGTCGCTCTTCTGCTTTAAACATGGAGTTTGGGTTAGCTGTGGTGGTCTTCGTGCTTTGGGCACTGCAGTAGCTTTACAAACTGCTCGTGTGGGGGTACTCTGTGGTGGACATGGTGCTTTGTCAACTATAAGTGGGTTACTATCCGCTGGGGTTGCGGTTAGATGGTTCTCTGCCCAACGGTGTAAGTGTTCAATCTGGAAGAGTCTCAATTATGTGTGGTGGGGCTAGTTTGTGGGCCCATACAACCATGGTTCTATCTGCATCAACGGGTAGCACTGTCTTTTGTGAAGAACGGGTTTTTGCTCCCTTAGATACTGCCATCACCCCCTCCAATTCAAATGGCTGATAAACAAGAAAAGAAATTGAACGTACAGACATCGTATGATAGACAGATGTGGTAATTCACATGTATGTTGTCTAACCAAATAGGACAGCATGACACAATTTCACATATATGATGCCTAACTAAACAGGATAGCATGACACAGTTTCAGATATATGATGGATAACTTAACAGGATATAATGGCATAATTCAACATATGATGAGTACCTAAACAGGATGCCATGACAAAACTATGTGATGTCTTTCTAAAATAGGTTGGGATGAAATAATTCACATACATGTTGTCTAAGTATACAGGATGGCATGACATAATTGACATAATTGATTCATATACTAAGCAACTGGCACTCGCATGTATGATCTCTAAACTAAGCAGATATAATTCTATGGTGTGCATATGATGTCTAAACTAAGCAATGCAAGACACCATATGCATCATATGAGAAATATAAATATTGCAACTTAGAGCATACACCTCAGGTGGGATATAGGACTGGTCATCTGTCTCTGAATCCTCCTCTGAGGAGCTCCCTATAATCATCGAGATATATGCTTCAACAGGTACCATTGCCTGCTCTGAAGACCTTTTTTTCACTCCAGATTTTTCCATAACCGACTCAAATGGCTGATACACATGAAGAGTAGTTCAATATACGCAGATTGTCGATAAATGGAATACGTAATGAAAAAAAGATGGCATGATATAATTCACATATATGATGCCTGGCTCCATGGCAGTGCATAATTCACATATATGATAACTGGCTGAAAAACATGGCATTGCATAATTCACATATCTGATATAGAAAGCAAACATGAGGCATTCACGCAAAGCATGTCTAATCTAAGTAGATGGCATGGCAATGCAAGATATGCAAGATATGAGCAATATAACCCAGCCAAGTTAGAGCATGCACCTCGGGGGGGGGGGAGGGGAATACGACTGGTCATCTCTTTATGAATCCTCCTCTAAGGAGCTATCTATAACCATCAAGAAATCTACATCGACAGGTAGCACTGACTGCTCAGAAGACCTTGTTTTCACTCCAGATTTTCCAATGACCGACTCAAATGGCTGATGCACAGGAAGAGTAGATGAATGTATAAACATTGTTGACAAATGGAATACATTATGGAAAAATATGGCATGATACAGTTCACATATACGATGACTGGCTAAACAGGATGGTATTGCATGATTCATGTATATGATGCCTGGCTAAAGAAGATGGCATTGCATAATTCCCATATACTCCCTCCGTTCCTAAATAATTGTCTTTTTTAGAGATTTCAAATGGACTACCACATACGGATGTATAAAGACATATTTTAGAGTGTAGATTCACTCATTTTGTTCTGTATGTAGTCACTTGTTGAAATCTCTAAAAATACAAATATTTAGGAATGGTGGAAGTATGATATAGAAACCAAACAGGTGGCATTCACACAAAGCAAATCTAAACTAAGCTGATGACATATAAGATGTATAATGTAAGCAATGCAAGGCGCCATATGCATGATATGACCAACATCAGCATGCTAGGTTAGAGAAAACACCTCAGGTGGTAAACAGGCGTGGTCGGCTCCTTCTGAATCTCCATCTGAACAGTTATCTTCCTCTGGAATACAATCTGGAAATGCAGGGGGGCACTTCGCCCACCATGGAGCGGCGTCTGCATGACATTATATTCGCACACAACGGTCTTCTCTTTTTCTCTACATGTTCAGTACGATTGTGTACAATACCTGACATGCATAATAAAAAATAGTTAGATTTCGTAAGGCCTAAGGTGCATGCAAAAATCAAGACTGATGGTAGCAAAGGAGTGGATGGATC
This sequence comes from Triticum dicoccoides, assembly GCF_002162155.2. NCBI lineage: Eukaryota > Viridiplantae > Streptophyta > Magnoliopsida > Poales > Poaceae > Triticum > Triticum dicoccoides. The sequence continues at coordinate 492,067,489 of NC_041386.1, forward strand.
CAAAACTAATGATACCAGGTAGATTATAGCTTCAGTTTAAAAAGACAGACAATGGATCATCTATTGTTTGTTGCCCACCCAACATGAACCACATAGAAGACCCCAGATGAACCAGATAGTAGACAGATACTATTCGTTGCTGGCTCGATATGAGACCCAGCAATTCAAAACTCAAGATTGAGTGATAAAGTAGCAGGTAATAATAACCGATGTATAACGTAAGCAAACACGAAAGACTGCGACCTCTCTTCCAGAACTGTGTAGTCCTCGGGTTCATCTGCTCAGTCGGTGATGGTAATGCGGTTGGCGTGGCTGCCGGCAACGGGGAAGATGATCTGAGGCGGCGAAAGGAAGTCTGCAGGGGGGATCTCTGCTGTAGTGAACGCTTTTGTCGATGGTGCACCTCAGGTGGGGTGGATGACGGCACGGCAGGAGCAGGACATAACACACATAGTTTTCTTTGACGCCTATCTGAAAATGAAGTAAATCTGTAAGGGCTCCTAAGAATTGGAGGATTCTATAAACGCAGGGACAGGAAAAACACAGGAATAGGATAGAAATGCACGTGCAAAACAGAGCATTTGGAAACATAGGATTTTAGTCAACCTGTGTGTTTGGCTCACATGAATTGGAAGAACAAAGGAATGGAGAAACAAAGTGATGCGACGAGTGTACAACCTCTTTGGCATAGCCTTGTGGACCTCAGCATCATTGGGTTGGACCTGGAGGATGGTGATGATGCTGGTGTGACTGTCGGAGGCGGGGAAGAAGATCCGAGGCCTCTGGAAATGGCGCCGAGGGTACTGCTCCGCTATGATGGACGGTTCCATCGTTGGAGCAACTCCGCTAAGGTGTACGGAGACGAGGCTGAAGCATGACAAGACAGACAACGTTAATCTGTAGTGGGACCCTAATATCATCTTCAATAGATGATGTAAAATACATCACCAAAAAGTGTTAGATGTAAAATGCATCAGCCGCGCCACGGCCGCTCCGACAGATGTTGAAAGAACTGTTCACTCTGAACTTAACTGAAGAAAATGAACTTCATAGTCGAAACTGAATTTTACTGTCGAAACTGATTGAACTTCTAACAGAGCATTGCAATAGATGTTTAGGGCGTTCGAGCACTAGTAGCAGAGAAGCAGTGATCTAAATCAGCAGACGCTCGAGCAGGGAACACACTAACAGAGAGCAAGTCATGCAGTAGCACCGCGAGCGAGTGCTAAAGCAGCAACTCCTGTAGCTGCCGGAGGTTGTGCAGCAGCAGCGGAAGCAAGAGCAAGAGCAGAGCAGTGGCACGAATGAAAGCAGGAGCAGTGCAACAGCGCGATCGATAGCAAGAGCAGAGCCACAGAGCGAGCGAGAGCCGGAGCAGCTACATCTAGTGCCATTGTGGAAGTCGCCACACAACGACATGGGGGAGAGACGCCGTGGATGATGTGGCTGGCGACGACGCCGTCGACGGAGACACGCCATGTCTCCTTGGTATCGAGCACCGGCAGTCCCGTGAGATCGAATAAAAGATAAAATGCAGTGGTGAGTGCAGAACCTCCTTAGTTGCGCCGAGTTGGCCTCGGCTTCATCAGAGGAATTGGTGAGGGTACTATGGTTCCGGTGGGGCAGGTCAAGACGGCGTTGTGGGGATTGAGGTGGCGCGATAGACGAGGCGAACATCGGGGCAGCTCCTTGGAGGTGGAGGACGGGGCGGCTGATCCGGTGGGACGACGAGATCAACAACGGATCCTCGTTCGGTGCGGTGGATGAGGGACGGCGAGCTGTTGCGGTGGACGACGTAGTCGGGGAAGAGTCTCCGGCTGGGCGGCGGTCGGGAGGCCGACGGAGGAGCGTGGGGTTTCGCGGG
>NC_041386.1:492069544-492085831 GCF_002162155.2 Triticum dicoccoides
GCTTGTCTGAAATGTAGGGTAAGTTACAAGCGTACCCCCACCGGTTTTGACACCGCGACGTGGAGCTTCATTTCCGGCTGAGGGGTAGAAGGGGGATTTCACGTGTCTAGGCTGCGGGAGCGATTTCGGATGAGGAGGGAGTTCTCGTGCGCGTCCAAATTTCAGGATAACAAGGTGCGGCGCGGGTTGAAGAAGTGGGAGTTTCAAAGCAGGTGAGACAAAAGATACTCGAGCTTGAAAATTTTGGGATAACAAAGTGCGAATTCCTTGTTCGGCAGAACAAACTTAACGTGTAAAAAACCAATTGATACAAGACACAAGAGAGTCATGTCCCCTTTTACTATATTGCTATAGATGCCATTGAAAAAACTACAAGAAAAATGTAAAAAAATCGGGAGAACAAGATTACCCTGCATAGTACCAAATTGATTCGCACTTCCCTCAACAAGAACAAAAAACAAATCAATTCCCACCAAAGAAAGAGTAATGTCCCTTTTTATATGATTACAGATGCCATGATCTCGAATTTCAATTTTTGAATCCACGTTATGTTGAATTCGAATATATCGTTAGGTGACCTTGCGGTTTATAATTGATGTAGTCGTACATTTTGATCTTCCATCATATATGAACGTTTTACTCCACCATGTGAACATATATATTGTCGTCTACCATATGGACTAAATTTGAATCAATTTTCCTTATTTGAATACGATTGTTGTCAAGTTATACAATAATTTAAATATTATCTTGATAACAAAAAACATACATATAGTAGTAATCATATTTCACTATGAACTACATGTACCATACGCTCTCCAATTCAAATATTTGTATCCATTTTATGTTGAATTCAAATCATAGTACATTACTGGTCTAGGTAGCGAGATGTTTGGGATAATCTAAACCCTGTTTTCATACGTATAATTTTTGGCTGAATTGGGACAAATTTTCGTGTAAGCCTCTTGCAAAACCGGAGATTCTCTCAACAAGCCTCGTGGTTCTGAGAGGGAACGTGTCACCTTTGTGTGCGAAACGATTACGCTGCCTCCCCCCTGATTTTATTTATAGAGGCAACATAGAACTATATGAGTGCCCTGTTAAATTTTGGAATTATTTCGGGTTCATTTGGCCTTTTTATACATTAATTGAGTTTCTGGACTTTTAATGTGCATAATCTAAATATGAATTGCATGCACATGCTCCGGTGCACCAAAGTGGGTTGAAAAATCACATGTGTGTCCTTGGTTGAATTTCTAGTTCCCATGGAAGAAATGAGAATGAAATTCAAACATCTGGGCATCATGACTTGGCCGAGAACATCGAGAAACTTTGATTTTAAATTCATGTAAATCCAAAACTCGCCTGGAAATCATGAAACTTGGCATGGTGTCATGTCATGGCACTAACATGTTGTGGTAAAAAATTGGGCCGATTTGGAAGCTCGTGGTTCTAAGAGGGAACTTGCCACCTTTGAGTGTGAAACGATATACGCTGCCCCCCTTTGAGTTTAACAAAGGCAACATTGTCGGTGTACTAGAATAGGGGTACCCTAGTACCCCGAACTTGTGCACGGGCAGTTGCAGCACCCCGCGGCAAGGCTTGCCGGGCGAACGCCAAGATCCTCCAAGGTTCCGTTGGAGCCATTCAAGAACAAAGTATTTAAGCTCAGGAGACAAGGCCCCGGCAAGAGGAGCTTGCCGGGAAGGCCAACCAGGACACTCCAAGGAACTTGCCGCGACGCGCCTCGCGCTCCGGCAAGGCAACAAGGCCCCGGCAAGAGGAGCTTGCCGGGAAGACCAACCAAGGTACCTCGAGGCCCGGTGAGCGACAAGCTTCCGGACCCGACAAGATAACAACAGCGGCAAGGCGCTTGCCGCGGCAGGCGGCCACTCTGTGCCCACGCTCCAGCACATCCACCAACATGTCGCTCTGGGGGCCTCTCCAGGCGCGCGTGGCGGGAGGCTGTGCAGCCAGCGGTGCGCAGTGGCATGTGAAGCTGACAAGATCGCCATCATGGCAAACGGTGGAGCCCCTAACGGTCCTTTTCTGCATCGTTTGGGCGACTCAGACGGGCCTTTAATGCCCTTGTCCCCTGCCGTCAGGGTTAGGTAGGGTGCACTGTACAAGTAACTGTACCAACCACCCCACTTTTTACATTTGTACCCTTCTCTGCGTTGCCACCTGTTGGTGACCCCTTTAGCTTATAAAAGGAGGCCCATGCGCAATGTAGAGGGGGTTCGGTTCGATTCATTCGTGAGCCAGAAAACACTTAGCTCTCTCTCTAGAGCAAGAAGATAATAGAACCAGACAAGCAGCAGTAGGAGTGTTATCTCCCCGGAGAGCTCCGAAGCTGGGTAAACTGCTCGTGTGCTTCGCCTTGATCTGCTCTTCGTGCGATCTCCGCCCCCCGCCGAACCGAAAGGGGCCCGGTCCGCCGGCCCCATAGGTGTTCGAGGATCAGTTTCCCCGACATCTTTGGCACGCCAGGTAGGGGGCGTCGAGATTGTGTGAACCTGATCCGGCATTCACACGAGCTAGATCTTCATTCCCTTCATCAACATGCCACCTAAGAAGAAGACTTCGGCGGCAGCCACTCCATCCACGTCACTTCTGCCACCGCTGGAGCAAACGGGTGGTGGAATGGACGCCGGCGGAAGAATGGACGTCGAGGAGGAAGCTCATGATGTCGCCAGGTCAAAGAACAAGGCTGCACAAGCCTCGGCGACTGTACCTGTTCCACGCCACTCTTAGGAGGCGCAAGACCAACAGCGTCATGGCACTAGCAATGCCATACGCATGATAGGCCAAGACCAAGCTGGTGGATCTCGGGGCGCTCAAGACCAGCATGCATGCCAGCGTGCTGGCACGAGCGGGGCACGGTCGCCTGGACGGGATACTGCTCCTTCCAACATAGTTAGAAGTCCGATCACGTCCCGCTCCTCGCGCCGTCCGCCACTGCCACCCACCACTCCAGCAGAAGCTTTGGCGCGAGCTCAACTTCTCCTAGATTACCCTCCAACGTCGGACAGGATCGACGAATGGAGGGCCACAATTCAGAGTCTCATCGGCTACGCCAACGGCGACACTCCACAGCGGCCGAGCTCGTCACCGCCGCGGCAGGGTTGCCAGGCGCGAGCCGGTGGCGACGAAACGGGTGGAGGTACAACTACCATGCAATCACCGCCCCGAAGGCCAAGATCGCCGACTCGCTGGATCCACCTCGACAGCGACTCCACTGCATCGTCGGATCCACGAGCTCGTCGCGATCAGCGCCAAGTTCTTCATGATCGACAACAAGAAGACGCTCGAACTCGCATCGAGCGCCGAAGAGAAGCGCGACGTCAATCCGACAAGTGCGTTGGGCCCTCTGTTGACATGCATGCGCCAGGGGAACCAGGCGATCTGCCGTACGCGGTAAGTTGCCCTGCATTCACTCGTGAGTTGCGGCAAGTCCAGTGGCCCAGCACGAAGAACTTCAAACCAGACGTACTGGAGAAGTACGACGGCAAGACGCATCTGTCAGAGTTCCTCAGCATCTACACCATCGTGGTGCAGGCTGCCGGGGGACGGGATGACAAGATCCTTGCCAACTACTTCCCGCTGGTGCTCAAGCCCAACGTCAGATCTTGGCTTATGCACTTGCCGGACAACTCAATATCCTCTTGGGCTGATCTGTGCCATCAATTCGTCGACGCCTTCATAGGCGGACACAAGCCTCATGGCCAGGAGAGTGATCTTCATCTGCTCGCCCAGAAGGAAGGAGAGCCCCTGCGCAAGTACATTCAGAGATTCAACAGTGTGGAGCACAACATCCCAGACATCCACCCTGCCGCGGTGATCAGCGCGTTCCATCAGAACGTGCGGAACCGCAGGATGTGGGAGGAAATGGCGATGTGCAAGATCAGGGACGTCAGTGAGTTATATGCACTGGCCGACAAGTGTGCACGCACTGAGGAAGGGAGGAGACTCCCCGGAGAGAATGTAGGAGCGGGAGGATCTGACAGTGAAGATGCTGCCCCGTCAAGGAAAAACCGGCGGCGGAACAACAGAAGGAGGAAAGGCAAAAAGGTGCTAGTTGTTGAGCATTCCGGCAACGGTGGTGGCGCCAAGGAAGCCAAAGCTGGTGACTCCGGCAAGGAGGTTGCCACGGAGGTGGCGGTCGCCGGCAAGCAGGACGGCGCCAACAAGCAGTATTGCAAGATCCACCGCACCAAGGGCCATGATCTCCAGAACTGTAAGAAAGTCGAGCAGCTTGTTGAGCAACAGAAAGCTGAATACGAGCGGCACGACAAGGAGAAGGCCCAGGAAGGTGCTGGGGGATCCGACAAGAAACGTCCCGGCCGAGGAGGACGCCACGGCAAGGCGAAGCAGCGGCAAGGAGACAGACCTCCCCGCGGCCGCGACAAGGATGAAGATGACAACGATGATCAAGACATGGATGACGAGGAGACTGATGAGCAGGAGTTCCAGAAAGCCACAGAGGTCCTGTGCGTTGACGGTGGTGCTTCTCTGCATACCTCGCACCGTCAGCTCAAGCAGTGGGTGCGGGAAGTTAATGCAGCAAAACCACCCGTCGAGTCACGCAAGCCTCTGAAATGGTCTGGCACGCCTATCATCTTTGATATTGAGGACCACCCGGATCGCATAACTGCGGTCGGGTGCTTGCCGATGTTGGTTTCACCAACAATCCGCAACCTCAAGGTCACTAAGATGCTAGTTGACGACGGGGCCGGCTTGAACCTGATCTCCTCTGCGATGCTCCAGAAACTCCAGATCCCTGATAGCGAGCTCGAAGAGACCGGTACATTTCAAGGAATCAACCCGGGAAGGAGCAAGCCGAAGGGAAAGATCACGTTGCCGGTAACATTTGGCAGCGAACTGAACTTCAGGACTGAGAGGGTCACATTTGATGTTGCTGACTTTCCATTACCTTACAATGGAATCCTTGGCCGTCCAGCACTCGCCAAGTTCATGGCAGCATCTCACTATGCGTACAACGTACTGAAACTGCCAGGCCCGATAAGTGTCATCTCTGTCCCTGGCGACAAGAAGGATGCTCTTATCTGTGCCGACAAGATCTACCGGGAAGCAGTAGCCGCAGCAGAACGCAAGACACTTGCCGCTGAAGCTCCCGGGGGGAAGAAGAAGACCAAGTCCGGCAAGAGCTCTGATGCCCACTCCGGCAAGCGCACCTCTTCGGAGTGCTGCACTACCGTCGAGGACGCACCATCGAGCTCCACCGGCAAGTGTAAGAAGGCAATGGCAGCTCCACCTGAGACCAAGAAGGTGTCTGCCAAGGAGGATGGTGCTGGTGGTACCTTCACCATCAGCGCCACTCTTGACCCCAAATAGGAAAGCGCGCTCGTTGCTTTCCTGCGGGCAAATGTCGACGTGTTTGCATGGCAACCGTCTGATATCACCGGTGTTCCCAGGAAAGTAATTGAGCACCACCTTGCCGTCTGTCCTCAAGCGCGGCCCGTCAAGCAGAGAGTCAGGAAGCAGGCAGTGGAGCGCCAAGAATTCATCGTAGAAGAAATCAAGAAGTTGGAAGCAGCAGGCCTTGTCAGAGGAGTGCTCCATCCCACGTGGTTGGCCAATCCTGTTGTTGTGCGCAAGGCTAACGAGAAATGGAGACTTTGTATTGACTTCATTGATGTTAATAAAGCTTGTCCCAAAGACCCATTTCCCTTGCCGCGCATTGACCAGATTGTTGACTCCACAGCCGGATGTGATTTGCTTTCATTTCTTGATGCATACTCAGGATACCATCAGATCTTCATGGCAGAAGAGGATGAAGAGAAAACCGCATTTATCACCCCGTGTGGCACGTACTGCTTTGTACGGATGCCTTTCGGTTTGAAGAATGCTGGTTCAACATTCGCAAAGGTAGTCCACCATGCTTTTGAGCCGCAAATGCACAGAAATGTGGAAGCTTACATGGATGACATAGTGGTCAAGAGCAAGAACAGGGCGACCCTGATTCAAGATTTAGACGAGACATTTGCAAATCTGCGCAAGATCAACCTCAAGCTTAACCCCGAGAAGTGCGTGTTTGGAGTCCCTTCCAGCAAGCTTCTCGGGTTCTTCGTGTCTCAGCGGGGAATTGAAGCCAATCCCGACAAGATCAAGGCCATTGAGCAGATCGAAGCACCAAAGCGCGTCAAGGATGTACGAAGGCTTGCCGGTTGCGTGGCTGCTCTCAGCAGGTTTATCTCTAGATCTGCTGAGCGCACCCTGCCATTTTTCAAAATTTTGAAAAAGGCAGGTCCAATGAAATGGACTCCGGAGGCGGAGGCTGCTCTGCAGGACTTGAAGAGATACCTGTCCTGCACTCCAACACTTGTCGCACCTAAGCCGCAAGAGAAGTTGCTGCTGTATATAGCGGCAACCAATCAAGTGGTTAGTGCTGCGTTAGTGGCGGAGAGAGAGGCAGATGATGAGCCAGCAACCACGGCAGATGCATCCAGCGACAAGCAGGGGGCTTCACCGACAAGCTCTGGTCCCGACAAAGATGGATCTGCGCAGGAGCATGATAAGATGCAGAAGAGAATGGTGCAGCGTCCAGTTTACTTTGTCAGTTCCCTTCTGCAGGGGGCTAGATCAAGGTACTCTGGTGTGCAGAAGTTGCTTTTCGGCCTCCTCATGGCCTCGAGAAAGCTGCGCCATTACTTCCAAGCACATGAAATCACAGTCGTCACTCGCTTTCCGCTGAAGAGGATACTGCAAAATCCAGAAGCAACAGGCAGGATTGTCGAGTGGGCACTGGAACTATCAAGCTTTGGCCTCAAGTTTGAGAGCACTTCAACTATCCAAAGCAGAGCATTGGCAGAGTTCATAGCAGAGTGGACGCCAACCCCAGATGAAGAAATTCCAGAGACGAGCATCCCCGTCAAAGAGGCAAGCAGAGAGTGGCTGATGTACTTTGATGGTGCCTTCTCGCTGCAAGGCGCTGGTGCGGGCGTGCTGCTTGTCGCACCGACCGGAGAGCACCTCAAGTACGTAGTCCAGATGCACTTTCCCAAGGAGCAAGCAACCAACAATACTGCAGAGTATGATGGATTGCTTGCCGGTCTCAGAATCGCAGCAGACCTTGGGATCAAGAAGCTCATTGTCAGGGGTGACTCATAGCTTGTCGTCCGCCAAGTGAACAAGAACTACCAGAGTCCATTGATGGAAGCATATGTTGATGAAGTGAGGAAGCTAGAAGAGCACTTTGACGGCCTACAAATGGAACATATCCCGAGAGCTCAGAATGACATTGCTGATGGCCTGTCAAAGTGCGCCGCACTAAAGTTACCTGTGGAACCAGGGATCTTTGTGCTCAAGTTGACTCAACCATCCGTAACACCCTCAACTGGACAAAGCAAGAAGAGGAAGTTGGTTTCTGGCGACTACTTTCCGGCAGAGCTCCCCGAAGCCGCCGCCAAGAAAGTCCCCAAGATCACCACCAAGAATGCTGAGGGGCAGTCTGCTCCGGCAAACCTTATGGTTTGTTCCATTGAAGCAGACGCTCCCGACAAGTTTTGCTCCGGCAAGCTTGCCGGGGAACATCAAGCTCCGGCAGGGCCGCAAGTCCTTGCCGTAGAAGCGGATGTTCCCGCAGCAGCAAATGTGCCTTTAGTCCTTGTTGTCGAGCCACAAGCTCCAGCATGGGCACAATAGATTGTCCATTTCCTTCAGACAGGAGAACTTCCCGAAGAGCAAGAAGAAGCGGAAAGAGTAGCCCGGCAGTCAAGTATGTACCAGTTTGTCGATAACATACTGTACAGAAGAAGACTCAACGGTGTGAAATTGAAGTGTATTTGCCGGGAAGATGGACAAAAGCTCTTGGCAGAGATACATGGAGGCATATGTGGCCACCACATAGGCGCAAGGGCACTTGCCGGCAAAGCCTTCCGGCAAGGCTTCTTTTGGCCGACAGCCCTCCAGGATGCAACTGCACAAGTAACCAAGTGTGAAGCGTGCCAGTTCCACTCCAAACAGATACACCAGCCAGCTCAAACTCTCCAGACGATCCCTTTATCCTGGCCATTTTCGGTCTGGGGGCTCGATATCCTCGGCCCTTTCCCCCGAGCTGTCGGGGGCTTTGAGTACTTGTACGTCGCAATCTACAAGTTCAAAAGTGGCCGGAAGTGCAGCCGGTGAGGAAGGTGACAGCACAGTCAGCAGTCAAGTTCTTCAGGTCAATTGTTTGCCGTTTCGGGATCCCTAACAGGATCATCACCGACAACGGCATGCAATTCACGAGCCGCACCTTCATACAGTACGTCCAAGACCTTGGCACCAAGGTCTGCTTCGCTTCTGTTGCTCATCCGAGAAGCAACGGTCAAGTAGAGAGGGCAAATGCTGAAGTGCTGCGCGGGGTCAAGACCAGAACTTTTGACAGGCTGCGCAAGTGCGGAAGAAACTGGATCGAGGAGCTGCCGGTGGTTCTTTGGTCGATCAGAACGACGCCAAATCGAGCCACTGGCCAGACGCCTTTCTCTCTAGTCTATGGAGCAGAGGCAGTTCTCCCCACGGAACTCGTATACGGATCGCCTTGAGTGCTCGCTTATGATGAGCTTGAGCAAGAACAGCTGCGACAAGACGACGCGCTGTTCCTTGAGGAAGATCGTCTTCAGGCTGTTGTACGAGCTGCTCGATACCAGCAAGCTTTGCGCCGCTACCATAGCCGCAAAGTTAAGGCCAGAAGCTTCGAGGAAGGCGACCTTGTTCTTCGGCGCGTTCAGTTCGCCAAGAATTCCAACAAGTTGACACCAAAGTGGGAAGGCCCTTATCGGGTGAGACGAGTCACAAGGCCCGGCGCTGTCCGCCTTGAGACCGAAGATGGCATTCCGGTGAGCAACTCCTGGAACATAGAACATCTTCGTAAGTTTTTCCCGTAGGGCGCGGTTGCCGGAACCCCGTTCCGGCAACCACCTTTTGTACAAGTCTTGTCGCTGTTGCATATAATCCTTTGTACAAAGCCGGGCGCAGATCCCGTGCATAAATAAAACCCCATGTGCTCCGCACAACTTGTCCATTTCATGCATTAGTTTCTTTCTCGCATGTGTTATCTGACACTTTGTGCAGCACCTACATCCGGTGAGCAGTAACGACCCGAAGGGCTCCATATCGTTATTTTCTCTTCTTTCTTCTTTTTCAACAAAGGAAAAGAAGGTTCCCTCGCAAACATGTTTGCCGGGGGAGAAGGAGAAGATTGTGGTATGGACCAGGCATCGTTCAAGCGAAGTCTTGCCTTGCCGGGAAGCAAACGACAGAAAAGCTAAGTTGCCAAAGTTTGAGCAATCAGTTTTTAAATTTTTGAGTTATCTTCCTCGAATGACCCTGCTTTGTATGGAAAACCTGTGCGCGGAGGAACCAACTCGTGGCTAGTTGCACCCTTACTTTGTTTCGAGTCCGCTCAACAGCTTAAGTGTGCTGCATCTAGTCGCGACAAGGTTTCTTGTCGGAAGCAGCGCCGCCAGCAGGCTGCTGAAGTTCCGCACTCAGCGCTCGCGGCTCGGGTGCCTGCGCCGACAAGTTCCCTAGAAGCGTAGGGTAAAAACATACAATGGAAGGAATCTAGTAGAGGAAATAACATAGCAATTGATAACAGAAATAAAGTTATATTACAAGATAACTTGTCGCAGCTCTAACAGAATGTTTTCATAACATGATTAGTAGCGGCAAGGGAAAAGAAGAAATGGACGGCCTAGTCTACACGTCCACCCTCGACCCTCTTGATCTCGCTCACCTTGTCCACAATGGGTGCGACAAGGGCCTTGAGTGCACCAGATCGGCGTCAGGCGGCAAGGACCTGAGGACGTTGGTGAAGCTGAGGCCTGGATTGCGGAAGGCCGCCTTCATCAGCACCTTCTGGAGAACCCCGACACAGATTTTGCGCGACTCGTCGGCCAGCTGCTTTGGGATCCTCTCTCGGAGCCGCTGGAGTGCCGTCGCCACGCCCTTGAAGAACAGGCTGAGCTTGGCGCTGGGTTGAAGACTCTTGTCGGAAGGATACCCAAAGTCCTCCATCCCCAGCTGCGCCAGCTCCTCGTTGATGACTGCGGCAATGTTCACCAGACCCTCGGTCCAGTGCTCCACATTGTCTCTGAACGAGTTCTGGGTAACTGCAATGCTCTCCAGCAGCGCCGCGTCAGCCTTGACCTTCTCCGACAAGGTCTTCTCCCGCTCCTTGGCGGCCTCCAGCGTCTGCGTCAGCATGGCCAGCTTCAGCTCCAGGTCTGCTTTGGAATCCTTGGCGGCGCTGAGCTCCTTGCCCCTCTCAGCGAGAAGACCTTGCAGCTCACCGTGGGCGGCAGCATCCTTCTCACGCTCACGCTTGAGCGCGGCAAGCTCCTCGCCGCTCTTCCCAATGTTGGCCTCCAGCTGCGCCACCTTCTCCTCCAGCTCTTTCGTGGCGGCCTCTGCAATTGCCGCAGCGTCCTTTGCCTCCTTGAGCGCCCCGCCAAGTGCTTGCTCGCGCTCGGTGAGCTCTTCCTCGTAGCTATTGAGGTTGGCCTTCTGCTGCACTAGTTCACCTTCCCGCGCGGACTGCTTCTCGGCGGCCAGCCTTTGCTCCTCCTCAGCTTCGGCCTTCTCGAGAAGGAAGGTCGTGCGCTCCTCGTCGAGTCGCTCCCGCTCCTGCGCTAGGGACCGGAGAGCTTCTTGATTGTGGCCCCGGAGCTCCTCCGCGCGCTTCTCCATGTCAACTCCCGCCTTCGCGACAAGCGCTTCCCGAGAAGCCAGCTTGGCTTGCCGGGCGTGGTAGAGTGACAGCAGCTTCCGCAGCAGCTGCTCCTCCTCAGGCTCGCCGCTGCTGCTGCTGGGCGCGTCAACCAACGACAGTCCAACAGAGGCGAGCACCTCCCCGTCGAAAGTTTCCCCCTCGATCGGCGCCATGGAGCTCGACGCCCAGGGTAGCTTGATGAAGATATTGTCGCTGGCCTTCAATGTCAGGACCCCGACTCAATGCCACATCGATCTAGCATGTAACACCTCATATCACTTTGCGGCCTCACGCACGGTATTCCCACGGGTGTCGCCTTACCTTTGCCCGGGACCGTTTGCGCCTTTTGGCACACGTATATGACAGTGTCGCTAGCATCCATATGATAAGGAGCCCGGGCTGACATGGCTAGTCGTAAACCCAAAGTGGCACAGACTTACAGGGACAGGCATCCATGACCCAGCTTCGAACGTGTCGGTCATCAGCAAGTGGGTCCGGGCTGTAGCACTGGGCTAGCAGGACTCCGGTAAACCGGGCTGTAGCGGGCTAACAGGACTCCGGTACTCAAAGCGTGACATTTCCCCGAAGGAACAGACACAGGAACGAAGAAGGACACATGCCGGCCAGCCTAAGTGTTCTGGAGCAGTAGCAAGCTACCATGGCTCGGTGGAAACACTAGGAGACATTTCCCCGTAAGAGAGGCTACTAAAGATAAACAACTAGATGGTCAGATCCCACACATACCAAGCATTTCAATAACATACACACAATATGCTCGATATGTGCAAATACAACATGGCATCACAACATGACTCTACAACTCAAGTATTTTAATCAATAGGCTCCGAGGAGCGAGATATTACAAACATGGGTCTCACGACCCACAATCAGAGCATACAAGTCAAAGCACAAGCGGAAGCTATCATGTCTTGGTACAGACATCTATAAATGAAAAAGGCCGAGAAGCCTGACTATCTATCAGATCCTGCCGAGGGCACAAGATCGTAGCTGAGGTATCAAGCTAAACGTCGAAGTCCACGTGGAACTACTAGTGAGACCGAAGTCTCTCTGCAAAAACATAAAATAGGCAAACGTGAGTACAAATGTACCCAGCAAGACTTACATCAGAACTAACTACATATGCATCATTTTCAACAAAGGGATGGTGGGGTTTAACTGCAGCAAGCCAGCTTTGACTCGGTGGCTACCCTAAACTACGACTGCAAGCGACTCTTTTGAGGTGGCGCACACGAGTCCACATATTCACCATATCAATACACCACTATGGATCCGCTCCCGTCTCCCTACGAGAACGCCATCCATAGCACTCACGCTTATCTTGCGTATTTTAGAGTATCCACTTTCACTTGTCTATGAACTGATATAAGCAACCCAGAAGTCCTTTTCCGCGGACACGGCTATTCGAATAGATGATGTTAACCCTGCAGGGGTGTACTTCTTCATACATGTTTCCACCACTTAGCGTCTGCACACGACATGTGCTCGGCAGACTTCAAGCGAAAGCCGACGTGGGTGTAGACCACGACCTACCTAAACACTTAAGCCTCTAGTCCAGGTTTATCGCCTATTCAGGTTCCATCCGCAGGGAGTCCGGCCGAGGTTTCCCATACGGCCCCGAATGATGTGAACAGGGTTCCCGAGATACCTAACGGGTATTCGGTACACCCGGCCACGTACCTACCGCATCACAGCCCACCCCTACGGTCAGCGCTGTCCACGGCCTCCAGTAGGCTACAAACACCAGAAACTACTTGCAACTCCTGGACGGAGAACTAGGGTGAATAAGAAGTCGAGAGGGTCCATTGGTTTCGGGCCCAATGCATGGTAGTAGCTGATTCTTAAATCACACATACAGATCTCAGTGCTTAAGGTCGGCTTCAATGAAACAACCCACCATGTACTCCTACATGGCCTCTCATCGATACCTTTACCAAATCGTGTTCACCACACCACTCTCATTACCGACATAATCATTTCACTCTAGCCCATCACCCAGATTAACCAGACCTGACACGACTCTAAGCATAGCAGGCATAGCAAGGTAGGAACAACACATACATATGGCTCAATCAACTCCTACACATGCTAGTGGGTTTCATCTAGTTACTGTGGCAATGACAGGTCATGCAGAGGAAATGGGTTCAACTACCGTAGCACACAGCAGTTTGAATCGCGTTGTCTTAATGCAGTAAAAGAGAGCAGGAGCGAGAACATGGGATTGTATCGATATGATCAAATGGTTGGTTGCTTGCCTGATGGTTCGATGCACGGATACGGTTCTTCGTTAGGGTAGTCACGGTACTCCTCGGGGACAGATCCTGTCGTAAAGGATAACGATACACAGGCATCACCAAACAATGTGCAACAATATGATGCATGCATGAAACATGGCAATATGAGTGTGTTGGGCTAATGCAACTAAAGCTACCAACGCTGTCAGGACCCCGACTCGATGTCACATCGATCTAGCTGGTAACACCTCATATCACTTTGCGGCCTCACGCACGGTATCCCCACGGGTGTCGTCTTACCTTTTCCCGGGACCGTTTGCGCTTTTTGGCTCGCGTATATGAAAGTGTCGCTAGCATCCATATGATAAAGAGCCCGGGCTGACATGACTAGTCGTAAACCCAAAGTGGCACAGACTTACAGGGACAGGCATCCATGACCCAGCTTCGAACGTGTCGGTCATCAGCAAGTGGGTCCGGGCTGTAGCACTGGGCTAGCAGGACTCCAGTAAACCGGGCTGTAGCGGGCTAACAGGACTCCGGTACTCAAAGCGTGACATTTCCCCGAAGGGACAGACACAGGAACGAAGAAGGACACATGCCGGCCAGCCTAAGTGTTCCAGAGCAGTAGCAAGCTACCATGGCTCAGCGGTAACACTAGGAGACATTTCCCGGTAAGAGAGGCTACTAAAGATAAACAACTAGATAGTCAGATCCCACACATACCAAGCATTTCAATCATTCACACAATATGCTCGATATGTGCAAATACAACGAAGCATCACAACATGACTCTACGACACAAGTACTTATTCAATAGGCTCCGAGGAGCGAGATATTACAAACAGGGGTCTCATGACCCAACAATCAGAGCATACAAATCAAAGCACAAGCGGAAGCTATCATGTCTGAGTACAGACATCTATAAATGAAAAAGGCTGAGAAGCCTGACTATCTACCAGATCCTGCCGAGGGCACAAGATCGTAGCTGAGGTATCAAGCTAAACGTCGAAGTCCACGCGGAACTACTAGCGAGACCGAAGTCTCTCTGCAAAAACATAAATAGGCAAACGTGAGTACAAATGTACCCAGCAAGACTTACATCAGATCTATCTACATATGCATCATTATCAACAAGGGGGTGGAGGGGTTTGACTGCAGCAAGCCAGCTTTGACTCGGTGGCTATCCTAAACTACGACTGCAAGTAACTCTTTTGAGGTGGCGCACACGAGTCCACATATTCACCATATCAATACACCACTATGGATCCGCTCCCGTCTCCCTACGAGAACGCCATCCATAGCACTCACGCTTATCTTGCGTATTTTAGGGTATCCACTTTCACTTGTCTATGAACTGATATAAGCAACCCAGAAGTCCTTTTCTGCGGACACGGCTATTCGAATAGATGATGTTAACCCTGCAGGGGTGTACTTCTTCATACATGTTTCCACCACTTAGCGTCTGCACACGACATGTGCTCGGCAGACTTCAAGCGAAAGCCGACGTGGGTGTAGACCACGACCTACCTAAACACTCAAGTCTCTAGTCCAGGTTTATCGCCTATTCGGGTTCCATCCATGAGGAGATCCGGCCGGAGTTTCGCTCACAGCCCCAAACGATGTGAACAGGGTTCCCGAGATACCAAACGGGCATCCGGTACACCGTGCCACGTACCTACCGCATCACAGCCCACCCCTACGGTCAGCGCTGTCCACGGCCTCCAGTAAGCTACAAACACCAGAAACTACTTGCAACTCCTGGACAGAGGACTAGGGTGATTAAGAAGTCGAGCGGGGTCATATTTCAGGGCCCAATGTATGGTAGTAGCTGAATCATGGATCACAAACACAGAACTCAGTTCCTAAGGACGGCTTCAATGAGACAACCCACCATGTACTCCTACATGGCCTCTCACCGACACCTTTTACCAAATCGTGTTCACACACTTAGCTCACACACAGTAGGACATGTTCACACGCCTCTGATTCATCCCCGATGAATCAGACCTGACTCAACTCTAAGCAGTAGCAGGCATGACAAACAAGCAAGAATGAGTAGGCACAACAGGGCTCAAACAATTCCTACTCATACTAGTGGGTTTCATCTATTTACTGTGGAATGACAGGTCATGCAAAGGATAAAGGGGTTCAGCTACCGCAGCAAGTAACAGATGAATCGTTGTTGTCCTAATGCAGTAAAAGAGAGCAGGAGCGAGAGAGTAGGATTGTATCGGAATGAACAAGGGGGTTTTGCTTGCCTGGCACTTCTGAAGATAACATTGAGTCTTCATCAGTGTCAACGATCACATCATCGGTATCATGTCTATCGAGAGGGGACAAATACCGGCAACACAGAAGGGAACACAATCAATGCAATGCACAATATGATGCATGATCATGACATGGCAAAATGAATGTGTTTGGAGCTAATGCAACTAGCAACAGATTAAATGAAGTTGGTTTGAATACAAGATTCAAATTTAAACTCCATATGTGATTATTTAAATGCCATTTAATTGATTTGTGCTAAACAGCAGCTATAAGTTGTTCTAACATGCATGAAAATGGTACAGATGGATTCCTTGAATTTTTCTGATAATTTTTCATATATAAATTATTTAATTTGGAGTTACGGTTAATTTTCTATGAATTATTGAAGTTTATACAATTTTCTGGAATTTCCTGATTATTAATAAATCCAATAATTGAATTAATGCGCCAGCCTGACGTCATAGTGACGTCAGCAGGTCAACGGGCTGGTCCGGGTCAAACCTGACGTGTGGGACCCACACGTCAGTGACAGGGGGTTAACAGGGGTTTATTTAGTTTAATTAAAAATTAAGACACTAGGGCCCACATGTCAGTGTCAGCAGGGGGGTAATTAAATTAAAATAAACTAACTAATTAACAGGGGGGCTGGCCCCACCTGTCATCGACCCAGGGGGGGTCAAACCCCTGGTCAGCAGGGCCTAACCCGCCGGCGGCTCGTCGCCGGTGGCAACAGGCGCGGCGGAGGGCTCGGGCTCACTCCTCCGGCGTCCAAATGGACGGAGGAGAGCGGCTACGGAGAGCTGGAGCTCACCCGCGCCCGTTTCAGCAAGCAGCAGCAGCTAGGGCGGCCGGAGACGACGGCCTCGAGCTCGGCAGCGGTGGCCGGAGCTCGGGCGTGCTCGGTTTCGGCGTTACACGGCACGGCGGGCGCGACCGATGGGCTCTACGGGATGCTGGGGTCACCAGGAACACCCGGAGGCAACGAACGCAGGCGGAGAAGCTCGGGAGCACGGAGCTCACCGGCCATGGCGGACGGCGGCTTCGGTGCTC
>NC_041386.1:492086336-492104133 GCF_002162155.2 Triticum dicoccoides
CCAGGTGGGGGGGGGGGAGCTGGGCCGGCTACAGGTAAGTGGCCCAGGTACTTCCTTCTCTCTCTCTCTTTTATTTCTATTTCAGTTCTGTTTTCTTTTATTGTTTTCTATTTTGTTCTGTTTTGTTTTAGTTTAGTAAAATACTAAACCATTTTAATAAATTCTGTAGTTTATTATGTGGCTCACTAAAATATATACAAAGCCACTCACAAACTTTCAGAATTATTTGGAGTCATATTTAATATATATTAAATATAAATCCAAAGCAAATAGTTATTGGATTAATTCAAATGGCCAAAATAAATATCTCTGTGACTCCAAAAATATTGGTTTAAATTTTACCTCTCACCAATATTTCCATGGAATAACAGGAACATTTTCTTGGACTCATTTGATGAAATTTAAATGTTGGTTATTTTTTAGAGGTCTTCTGAGGCTTTGAAAATTCCTCAATTCAAATTTCATTTGAATTTAAACATGATGCAGCAAGAGGTCTAGCCTAGTGCATTACCAGAAGCTAGGGATGTGACATTCAAGTAGGCGCCGGGCTGGGGCCCCTCGGAGCCCGGCTCCGCAGAAGCGGCAGAGGGATCGGCGGTCAGCGCAGCACCTGGCGCTCCTACGGCCTCAGGGTCGTCAGTGCAATCGCCCGACCCCTCGCCGGCTTCTGCAGCGGCAGCCCTGGCGGCCTCCTCGTCGGCGGTCTCATCAGCACCGGCCCCTTCCTCGCCGGCGCCCTCTGTCTCCATTGGCTCAGTAGCAGAGGGGTCTGAAGAACGAAGAAGGGAGAAAAATCAATCAAAAATCCAAGAGAAGAAAATCAGAAGAAGAAGAACCGAAGGGAAAGTTTTTGGACAAGTGAATTACCTGCACCAAGATCTGCAGTTGCGGTCTCGGTCGCCGCAGGATCGACGGTGCTGTCCCTTGCCAGAGAGTTCTCCCTTGCCGGAGAGCGCTCCCTTACCGGGAACCCCTCCCTTGGCGGCGTAGTCGAAGCAGATGGCACTTCGGGACCAGCTTCCGGGCGCTCCTGATGTGGCTGCTCTGCTCCTACACAAATCAACAAGCAAGATATCAACAAAGGAAAAAGCACTCAAGCACGCCCGGCAGCAGAAGGCTAAACTATGAACTTACGCTGGGGGCTGCGCTGGGGGCTGCTTTGAGGAGTGATTGCCGGGTCCGTCAAGGTGGTCTCGGACCCACCTCCTGCTGACACGGTAGGGTCATCCTCGATGACAATCACCGCGGCCTTGGCCCTCTTCGCCGCTCTTTGGGCCAGCGTCCTAAAAAGAAAGGAGTCCAGATTGGAGCAAGTCAGATACAAGATATAAACAGCAAGATTGAAGAACAACAAGAGCACCGAAGAAACTTACTCTTCTTCCTCCTCGTCGGAGCTGAGCGCGGAAAGATCGAAGTCCGGCCCTCCTCCGGTGCGGTGAGGCGGAGGAGTAGGATCCCTTGCCCGCTTGGCGGGGGCGGTGGCGGTGGCCCGGGAAGATCCCGCTCCAGTTGCCGCTGTTGCATGAGGCGCTCCCGCGGCAACATTGCTTGCCGCGGTAGAGTGCGTCGCACGGCTCGGTGGCTGTTGACCCGGCTGCTGCCCCGCTACGTCCCCGGCCCTGCGAAGGCTCCTTCTTGGCAGGGCCGGGGGCTCCGCCTGCGGCAAGTTTTCTGAAGGCTCGGGCTCCTCCTCGCCGGCCTCGCTCGGCTCGGCTTCGGAACCGGCAGGCTCCTCCTCGCCAATGAACTCCGTGCGCTCGGCAAGGTTTGCCGCCTCTGCAGCCTCCGCCTCCTCCACAGTGAACCCAAACATGCCCGCGGCAGCTGCGGCCGCAACCTCTTCCGCCCTAGTGGCGATGCGCTGCAGCTCCTCGTCGGTGGTGTCACGGGTGAGGCTCTTCTGGTCGTCAGCATGGACCGGCACCTCTTCCAAGTTGTCGAAGAACGCTTGCACGACGTCATCCGCAGGCTCTTGCCAAGTTGGAACGATTCCGTGTGAATCACACAACGGCATCATGGCGCGGATCCGGTCAAGCGAAGAATTGTTGCATAATGGGACAACGCCCCTCAGCAGCGTGAATGGGTGCTGGGGGTCGCGTTTGAACAACTCCAGGAGCATTGCATCCAGCTCCAAGACGGTGAAGTTGTAGTTGAGGCCCGGCCGCAGCCTCATGATGTCCGCCGAGTTCTTGAATTCCCAGGCGGGCCTCCCCCTCTCCTGCAGGGGGGCGATGCGGCGGCGGAGGAAATCTGCGCCTACAGCGCCTACAGTGAGCCCGGCAAGCCTGAGGCGAAGGATCCTAGTAATGGCGATCTTCAGCCTCTCGTCTTCCGGGGCCACGTTGCTCCAGTCATTGCCGCGCACTATTGGAGCTTGGCGCACGGCGGTGAAGGGCTGCAGATTCTCCTCGACAATCCAGCACCACTCCGCTCTCCACTCATCCCACTTGCTGCGGAGCTCACCCTCCAAGTACGCCTCCTTCTTGCCGACTCTCGAGATCTAGGCAATCCCTCCGGCAAGCGGCTCTCCTCTCTCTACCCGAGGTATGAAGTAGTGGCGGAAAAGGGCAACACTGGGGTGGACTCCGACAAAGTTTTCGCACAAATGTGCGAAAACTGCCATGGTCAGAATAGCATTGGGGGTGAAGTCAAGGAGGCGGAAGCCGTATGTGTTCATGATATCGCAGAAGAACTCCGAGAAGGGCGGGCAGAGCCCGCAATAGAAGAATAGCATGAAGAGTGGGTACCCGTTTGGAGCCAGCTCCGAAGCAGCGGCTGGGAGTACCCTCGTGCGTGGATGCGCACGCGTCTCCGTCGCCCAAAAGAGGTAGAAGTACTCCCTCAGCTCCTGCACGCCGAGCTGAGGGGAGAAGATCGCCCGCTCCTTCCGCAGCGCCGCGAGCCACTGCGCCTCGGCCGACTTCACGCCCTTTCCCTTGTCGGCTTTCAGGGCCATGGCGGAGGTGGTGAGGGAGGTCGACGGTGTGTGATGCTGGTGGCAATGGGGGGCGGTGCGCTGCTCTCTCGGCTTCGAGAAGAAGGGGGGAGCGGCGGAGGTTCGTGAAGATGGAGTAGCAGCAACAAGCGATGGGGAACGAACTACCCCTGTTTCCTCTGCTTATAAAGAGGGACGGTGCGGACGTTTCGCCCCTCCGAATAAACAACCACCCACGATCTCTCCCACGATGCCGCATTCAACGCGTGCCGTTATGGGAGAGCGCGGTGGATACGGAGCGAGATTCGGTGTGGCCCAGTCCGCGTGTGCCCGTGCCCTGTCTTGGGCCTGGCCCAACAACGCTCGGCACCGTGTCTGGCCCAGGCCCAGGGGCTCCTGTCGGTGTACTAGAATAGGGGTACCCTAGTACCCCGAACTTGTGCACGGGCAGTTGCAGCACCCCGCGGCAAGGCTTGCCGGGCGAACGCCAAGATCCTCCAAGGTTCCCTTGGAGCCATTCAAGAACAAAGTATTTAAGCTCAGGAGACAAGGCCCCGGCAAGAGGAGCTTGTCGGGAAGGCCAACCAGGACACTCCAAGGAACTTGCCGCGACGCGCCTCGCGCTCCGGCAAGGCAACAAGGCCCCGGCAAGAGGAGCTTGCCGGGAAGACCAACCAAGGTACCTCGAGGCCCGGTGAGCGACAAGCTTCTGGGCCCGACAAGATAACAACAGCGGCAAGGCGCTTGCCGCGGTAGGCGGCCACTCTGTGCCCATGCTCCAGCGCATCCACCAACTTGTCGCTCTGGGGGCCTCTCCAGGCGCGCGTGGCGGGAGGCTGTGCAGCCAGCGGTGCGCAGTGGCATGCGAAGCTGACAAGATCGCCATCGTGGCGAACGGTGGCGCCCCTAACGGTCCTTTTCTGCACTGTTTGGGCGACTCAGACGGGCCTTTAATGCCCTTGTCCCCTGCCGTCAGGGTTAGGTAGGGTGCACTGTACAAGTAACTGTACCAACCACCCCACTTTTTACATTTGTACCCTTCTCTGCGTTGCCACCTGTCGGTGACCCCTTTAGCGTATAAAAGGAGGCCCATGCGCAACGTAGAGGGGGTTCGGTTCGATTCATTCGTGAGCCAGAAAACACTTAGCTCTCTCTCTAGAGCAAGAAGGTAATAGAACCAGACAAGCAGCAGTAGGAGTGTTATCTCCCCGGAGAGCTCCGAAGCTGGGTAAACTGCTCGTGTGCTTCGCCTCGATCTGCTCTTCGTGCGATCTCCGCCCCCCGCCGAACCGAAAGGGGCCCGGTCCACCGGCCCCATAGGTGTTCGAGGATCAGTTTCCCCGACAAACATAGAACTACATTAGTGCCCTGTTAAATTTTGGAATTATTCTGGGTTCGTTTGTCGTTTTTTATACATTAATTGAGTTTCTTGTCATTTAATGTGCATAAGTCAAATTTTAACTACAAGCACATGCTCTCATGCACCAAAGTTTGTTGAAAAATCACATTTGTGTCCTCGGGTGAATTTCTAGGTCCCATGCAAGAAATGAGAATCAAATTCAAACATCTGGGCATCGTGGCTCGGCCGAGAACATTGAGAAACTTGGTTTTAAAATTCTTGTAAATCCAAAACACGTCTGAAAATCATGGAACTTGGCGTGGATGTCATGTCATGGTACTACCATGTTGTGGTAAAAAAAATGGGCCGAATAGGAACCGATTTTGGTATAAGCTTCTTGCAAACCCAAGTTCTCTCAAGAAGGCTCGTGGTTCTGAGAGGGAACGTGCCACCTTTGAGTGTGAAACGATATACGTTGCCCCCCTTGAGTTTATTTACAAAGGCAACATAGAACTACATGAGTGCCCTGTTAAATTTTGGAATTATTCCGGCTTCGTTTGGCCTTATTTACACATTAATTGAGTTTTTGGTCATTTAATGTGCATAATTCAAATTTGAACTACAAGCACATGCTCCCATGCACCAAAGTTGGTTGAAAAATCACATTTGTGTCCTTGGGTGAATTTCAAGGTCCCATGCAAAAAATGAGGATCAAATTCAAACATCTGGGCATCGTGGCTCGGTCAAGAACATTAAGAAACTTGGTTTTAAAATCATGAAACTTAGCATGGTGTCATGTGATGGTAGTACCATGCCGTGGTAAAAAAATTTGGCCGAATAGGAACAAATTTTGGTATAAGCTTCTTGCAAATCAGAGCTTCTCTCAAGAAGGCTCGTGATTCTGGGAGGGAACGTGTCACCTTTGTGTGCATAATTCAATTTTGAAATACAAGCACATGTTCCAGTGCACCAAAGTTGGTTGAAAAATCACATGTGTGTCCTCGGGTAAATTTCTAGGTTACATGCAAGAAATGGGAATGAAATTCAAAATTTTGGGCGTCGTGGCTGGGTTGGAAACATTGAGAAACTTAGTTTTCTAATTCCTGTAAATCCAAAACACACATGAAAATAATGAAACTTGGCTTGGTGCCATGACATGGCACCAACATGCTGTGGTAAATTTGCAGTCCGATTTGTGAAGGCGCACACATTAACAATCAACAAAGTCATTTTGGAAAAGTGCTGTCACGTTACAATCGGAAACACAAGTATTGTTGAAACCGTGGGCGTTCTACTTACTAGTACCATTTATGTGCTACCACGCGTCCCCATTTTTTATTAGCTAGGAGGCGCCGTGCAGGTTAGCTATTTGAGTAGTACGAGAGGCATGCGATTAGACCCCTACGCGTGCTTATCGGGAGGAGAGCCCTTTGACCTCCATCTGCCGTCCACCTCTCTCCCAAGGTCTCCATTAATGGCGCCCGAGCCTCTGTTTAATGGCGTGGCTATGTCTCACTCGACTGAGATTTAAGAGAGAAAAAAGAAAATGTGAAAGCACGGATCTTGATGTAAGATCTGACGGACCTATATAGCATCTACTGTGACTTATAGCAAGACTGATGAATATATAAGGACGATTAAAAAATTTTGATCAAAGAAGGGCTTGTCCCTTCCGATTTTCATTACTGAAAACCACCACAATTCACAAGAAGTTCAGCACAACTCCAGCCTAACACGAAGGACTAAAAGCTACCAGATTGAAATCGCAACATCCCAAGAGGCCAACAAAGGCCAAACATCCGCGCTAGAACCCAACATTACAACCGATTACACAATCCACATCCTAAACCGATTATTACATCAAAAGAAACCATGAAACTGAAGGAAGCCCAGCAACAACTAGAAGAACAGCAACGCCAGGGTCGCCACAGCAAAAGTTTTCTTCATCCCAGCCTCGCAACATTGATCTTCCACAGAAAGATAAGGACGATTAATTGTCTTACATAATTAGAAAGATAATTAAAAAATCCACTTGCGGCTACGCCCGAAATACACAAGGGCAAAAGAAGAAGGAAGACAAGGATCTGGCTCGTTGATCTCTACTTTCTTGATGCGTTGTTGCAGGCCACGGGAACTAGTCTCCGCGGTGAGCGGCGATGAGCTCTTTCGTGTCCTCAAGACGCTACTTGAGAACATCCATGGATTCCTCCACCAGCCTTTGGTGCTCGTTGCGGAGCATGTCATTATTGTCCATAAGTTTCTTGATGATGACGCCGGTCCTCTCCCACAAGGCACTGGCCTCCTCCTACTGGTCTGCACTTCGGACGATCTTCTCCCTCAGCAGGTCGCGCTCGGCCCGGAGCCTCTCATTTCCCTCCCTTAGTGCGCTGATAGCCTGTTCAAACGAGGCTTTCATGTTGTCCTGCAACCTCGCAAAACGGGAGATCTTATCCATCTGGCCATGGACGATCGCATGCATGCGCCTGTAACAGTCGTCGCCTGCACGCGAGAAATTTTCCCAGGCCACCGCGGCACGGCGGGACATCTCTGCCACATTCGTGGGGCGGCGGGACATCTCTACTGCTTCCGTGGCGCATCCGGACCAGTCTGCTGCATCGACAGTGTGGCGGGACCTTCGTGCTGCTTCAGCGGCATGGCGGGACCTCTGTGCTACTACGTCCGTGCGGCAGGACATGTCGGCTGCTCTCGCAGCGAGGTGGGACATCCCTCGTGCTTCTGCTTCCATGCTCGCCTCTCCCTGGTGGCAATCTCTCGACACAGAACTCATGTTGGCCATGGAAAACGCAAGGGAAGGATGCTGAATGGCTTGTTTGTTTTTGTGGATGAGGAGTTGAGGAGGAATGCGCAGTCATCTTGGCATACTAGTATTTATAACCGAGTACTAATACGCTCCTAAGTGGGAAACCGTTTAGGTTGTGATCGGTGTGAATAGGTTTGCAATTCAATATAGCGTGGAGTAATTTGGAATGTGACGAGATGCAGGCTCAAAATTTATTGACGGTTCAAGTTTCGAAGTGCGGCACTATTCCCGGATGGAGTACTTCTTTTTCTACTCTCTCCTTTCCAGTTTTATAGGGCTTATCTCAAAATTTTAGTTTTTCCATTTTATAAGGCTCAATTTGGTTGTTCCCCAACACATGTTCAGATTCCAAGGTGCATTAAATCATTGCATGCAATTATTAAGAGAAAATTGACATAGTAATTGACGTAGAGCCCACAGCCTTCGTGCGGGCACTCCACCCTCACCGACGAAAGGACAGAGTCCACCGCCGTGTTCCGCACATCGAAGCCACCGCCGCGCTCGCACTTCTGGCACTGCCGCTGGTTCCCGAGGCGCTCGACGCGGCAGTCCGCGCAGGCCAGGTGCACTCCCTTGCACTGCAGAAATCAATCGAACATCACATCAATCAAGAAACCTGCACCTTGCTCAATCAGCCGAACGGACGAGGTGTATTCGAACCTCATACACTGGAGGCGTCAAGGGGCGGAGGCACAAGGGGCAGTGGAGCACGGTGAGGTCCATCGAGACCTTAGAGAGCTCCATCGTCGGGTCCTGTTCGGTCTGCATGATCTCGCCCTCCTCGTGCACAACCATCTCTCGACTTGGGTCGGGGTATTACAAAGCTTTACCGTCACATATTTTATACTACTTCAAGGTGCATTAAATCAACACATGCAAGTATCAAAAGGAGAGTCACGGCATGCATGCATGCGTTGTAATTAATGCATCAGTAAACGCAAATTATTGAAATATATCGAGTGCAGTGCTTTGATGTGTCGCGTCAACTCGTACATCAACGAGAAGTTTGATTATCCTCTCCCTCACCGACTTGACTGCACCTGCCTTTGGCTATATGACAGGTTGGCCACACACCTGTCGGGCCCACCTGTCATACATGCAAAGGCAGGAGCGTCCCTCCCTCGCCCATGAGCGTGGTGACTGGCAAGACTAGGAGAAGCTTTCGCTACACGCTCTCCCTCCCGCACGCGGTGTACATGCAGCAATTCAATCGGTGTCAGATGGCCAGAAGCGTACTGTAGTACTCCTCCAGTGCAGTAGTACTCCATCATTGTTCGACTTCCCGAAGAGGCGAAGAGCCAAGCGCAGCCCGGACGCTCGTGTGGCAGTTTCATGTGTAGAGTTGTCTAGGATAGCGTGTACTGTGCCTGTAAGCTTAAAATTGTTGGGGTCGGCTCCATGCTATGTGGCCGCCAGCATCCGGGTCGACATGTCATGCACCAGATTAGAGCGTGGAACGGAAGGGGGGCATCACCCCGGTCGGAGCGCCAGTAATTCATGACTATAGTGAGTGGTCATATCACAAGTCTTTCCAGCAGTAACGCGCCGTCAAATCGCACAGCCCCACTCGCTCACCCTCCTCGCCTCTCTGTCAAACCGCCTACCCGAAAACTATCGCGCGTACTGCCTGGGAAAAGCCCTGCCCTCAACTTTTAACTACGCGAAAATAGTTCGAGCTTGTTCATTCTATATAAATACAATAAGTACTGTATGTTTATTCACCCATGCGGTTGTTCAATGAATGGAGGGGCAGGGAGCACAAGTGAACAATACTATAGTACTACTACTAGTATTAAGTAGGAGTCGTGCAGTAGTCACCTTAAATAGAGAGTTTCTTTTCTTTAATGCCATGTACACAAATTGAAATGCTTGTTGTGGAGAGAAAAAAGATAATCACTCCACTATATATGGACGCAGGGGCCTGAGCGCTTGCTTTACTAGGGTTGCTCTCTTCATTCTCTCATCCTCTCCAGATATAAACAAGACAACGGTAGCGACATTTTCTCTCTGCTCACCGCTGGTCACAGATCCAGCCGGATCCCTTCGGCCGGTGTGTGTAGAGTACTAAAAGGTGCATCGTTCATGCGGTCATCACCGCTGAGGGAGGAAACCCACAGCTGCCGGAGGGGCCCGATCCTCTGCCCGTGCCGTTCTCTCCGACACAGCGCCTACTCGGGAGGTCCTCCGATCCTTCTTCCTCCCTGCCGTATTGTCCGCAGATCCGACCTGCCACCGCCGACATCCCGGCGACCCTCAGGTATAAGTTCTTCGAAAGCGGCCTTGCTCTACTGCCCAGCTCCCCACGTGTCTACATGTGCATCTTTTTCTACTCCCATCAGCTCTTCCAAAGCCACCTAAATTTTTAGTATTATTAGTGGTAAAGCCACTTCATGCATTCGAATCTAGGGCTTTTTTCAAACAACGAAGAAAGGGGGGAAAGTTGTAGCATGAATCTAGGACTTGATTCAAAGAGGAAATAATATGGTGAAAGTAGTAGAGACCAGATACCCAACCGGTCTCTTGGCTGAAAAGGGAAATAATGGGAAAATGCAGTACAAACTGGATAAGGAACATATCTATTGTTGGTTGAAAAAAGGATAGGAAGTGGCGGCTGGTGGACAAGTCAACAGAGTATGTCCAGGATTAGATTTGCTGCCATCACATAGTAAAAGGTCTCCAGGATTTGATTTGCTGCCATCACATAGTAAAAGGTCTCCAGGATTAGATTTGCTGCCCTCACATAGTAAAAGGTCTCAGGATTAGATTTGCTGCCCTCACATAGTAAAAGGTCTCCAGGATTAGATTTGCTTCCCTCACATAGTAAAAGGTCTCCAGGATTAGATTTGCTGCCCTCACATAGTAAAAGGTCTCCAGGATTAGATTTGCTGCCCTCACATAGTACAAGGTCTCCAGGATTAGGTTTGCTTCCCTCACATAGCATGAACAAACTCGGCATCACCACTTTATGCCTCCTTGTAGGTACATTGTGCTGATGCGTCCACTGTCGCATGTCCTTATACCAACCTTTTGCTGTTGTTAATGTAAGGGCGCATGTAAAATGAAGTGATCACAGTGTTACCTTAGGGACATGTCTAACCAGTGTTATTGTTAATCTAATGCCTCCAGTGATAAGATGCAATTAAACTGTGTTACAAATGGCACTCCTGCTGTTTTCCCCAGTATGATAAGTAAGTTGCTCCTTTACGCTACTAAGTGTCCTGGTGTCCCCACGGTCCCATGCCCTTAAACCAACTCTTTAGCTGCTGTTGATTTATTGTGTCTGGTAAACAAGCAATGCCACCATTAAAGTAATCCCATATTTGAGGAATCTCATTATTGATCATAATGCTTCTGGTAACATGAAGCATTGCTGATGTTTTAAAATTTCTACTGTCCTTGCGTGATTGCCATGAACATAATTAAGATTCTTCTTTTCATTTTGTATATGTTTCGTATATTCTTATTGACCAGCAACTGTCTACTTTCTATCTTTTTGTGCAGATAGGGATATCCATTTCACCTTGTTGCTATTGTGACCTTTTGGTGAACTGCACAAAACACTTTTTTGGAATGAGTGTCTTGTGCAGTTCAACTAAAATGTCACGTGGGCAACATCTCTCAATTTTGGTGGAACTGCACAAAATGGTGATTGGAGTTTCCAAAATCTCCGTCTAGTTCTGCTGGTAATCTTGTGCAACATTTTATTAGCCTTTGCAAGATGAGCCGTCACTGTCAACACAATAGCACTTTATTTTAGTGGAACTGCACAAAAGGATAACAAAATTATAGTTGCACCTTACATGAGCCGGACAGCCAACCTTAATGTTCCTCAATTTTAGTGCAACTACTAAAGAAGAACCTGCCAGCTCACGAGAGCAGGTACTTCTTGCTAGCTGAATGATGCAATCTTTGCTTCATTTTAGGTGAACTGCAAAAAAGGCGCATGAATTGAATCATGGAAATCCAGGTAGGCTTCATCCGAGTGGAGTTGCAGGTTGAGTAAAGGAGGCCACTATTAAAGTGAAATCATGCTCTCCTGGTTTGTGCTATGCAAACAGGAATACTCAACTATAGATGTTGTGACGGTCAAGAGCATTCGCCAAGTTCTTCGATTGTATGACATGGCTAGCGAAGATGGATTTAATCCCGATATTCACTTTATCAAAAGGCTCTAATGGGTTGGTTCTGAATCTTGCAAGCTGGGAATCAATGAGATGTGTAGGCATCTTTGTTGTACTTATTATTTGAATCTTATTTGTTGGTTCTGAATATTGCAAGCTGGGAATCAATGAGATGTGTAGGCATCTTTGTTGTACTTATTATTTGGATCTTATTTGTTGGTTCTGAATCTTGCAAGCTGGCAATCAATGAGATGTGTAGGCATCATTGTTGTACTTATTATTTGGATCTTATTTGTTGGTTCTGAATCTTGCAAGCTGGGAAACACGGCATGATAATGCAGAGGACAACAACCATAACAAACAGTTCAAAATTGGTAGTATTATCTTTGTGAAAGTGCGACAAATGTGCTAATCGTGTGCGTCCTGAGAATAATAATTCTAATTGTTGTGCATGTTGATCCTATGGCACTGATAGAACGAGAGCATGCATTGCTTGTTTTAAGTATAAATTTCTATTAGAGCTAATTAAATTTAAGTAAAGTGACCACTAACTCCTGTTATTACAGTACCAATACAGACCCGCTCGTGAACCGACGTGTTGCCGAGGGTGCATCTTCTGCCGGGCGTGCAGCGGACGAGGGAGGGGTAGTAACTATTGTCACCTGTACACACACTCAGCTTATTGTTGAATCCAGTTCCCCAGGAGCTGAAAAACGAACTGCTGCCGCCGCCTACACACTCGTTCACTCGAAGAGACTTCAATGGCCATCCGAGGGGTGAGCCTGCTGGATATGGACTTCAGCAAGGAGTTCCCCTTTGAGTTCGCCGTTCAGTCCTATGGCTACACCAAGTTGAATGTGATGTACACCAACGATACGGACTCGGTGAAGCTCTGCCTCGCCTCAGTCCTATGGCTGCACTAGGTTCTGGAGCATTCGCCCGTTTCATCGGCAGCATCGACTGCACCTTCGCTACGGTGGAGAGAAGGAAGAACGCGACGATTCGGCCATCTGGTGCAACAAGCTTGTCGACATCCAGAAGCAATACAAGATCATCATCAACGGGCAGGAGAAGGACTCCGTGGTTGACCTCGCTGAGAGCATCATCGACCCCTAATACGCCAACATGAAAGAAGACGACCTAAACATGTGGGAGGTACCTCTGAATCGAGCCTACATAACCTACGCGGCCAAGGACGCATACGCATGCTACGACATGTACAGGCAGATCTTGGACATGAGTGCGTGTCTGCTTCCCGTAACCGACGAGTACACGGACAGCCGCAGCGTCATGATCAAGCATGCCAGGAAGGTCTAGATGTTGTACTTTATCTGTTTATAAGCACCTTTATCATCTGAGTGTTTCATGCATTAGCCTATGTGTCATAATTATCTGTTTTTTCCAAAATATTTCTTTTAAGAACCCATTAACCTGATTGCTTTTTTTAGTGGCTATTTGCTTATGTATGTAAACTAGTTCACTTGTCCATAAAAAAACTAGTTCACTCGGCTGCCGTGCTTTGAATCTCCTTCCTCCCAACATATTCCCCTCCTTAGGTGGACCCAGCAGGTCTCTGAATTTTCTCCCACTTTCTTTTTCGATGTAAACTGAGTTTTCTCCTAGTACTTTCCCCTAGAACCAACTCAACTGTCCCACGTCTAGCCTAAAAAATAATAATACCCCACGTACTATTAACTCATCAAATTAAAATGATATTTTATTTCGTAAGTTGAAAGTTCTTACAAAATAATAATAATAAATGTTTATATATAACTTGGCAAGTTAACTCCTAGTGATTGCGTACATAAGCTTCCAAAGATTTTACTGACGTGCAATCATGTGTTTATGTTTTTATAACATTTCTCCGTCTAGCCCAACATGATATTTTCACCCAGCCCAGCAAGTCCGCGGATTTCGAGAAAAATGCAAATGGGATTTAAACGGGCTGCATATATGCTACATCATTGTTTCACACAGTCCACCAAATGGACTAAAAAATCATTCCCCCCGCTGATAGGTCGGACCCACCAGCTATATCTTCGCACGCAAGGAAGTGCCTCCTTATTACGCGCAAAATAACGATGTCCATCCAACGGCCGTAGTGCTTCTTCAACCTCTGGTCTTCTTGCTCCAGCCGCCCAAAGCAGCGCCGGTCGTGCTGCATGCTCCTGCCTCTCGTGGCCGGCTGTGCTACCGCGGAGGCCTCACCGCTGGCCAGGCCCTGCGACGACGGTAGCCTCACACCGCAGCCGAACCAGTGAACCCTCGTACTCCTCTCCGCGCGGGCTTCCACTGCCGCGTCGTCCCCTTCCTAGGCCTCGCTGTCGTCCACCGCCGTGGTGCTCTCCGCGCGGCATGGTCAACGTGATCAAGGAACGACTTCCATCGGAAGAGTATTGTACGTGGAGAGGCTGACTGCTGGGTTCACGGCCACATCCCAGTTTTTTTGTGATTTGCCAAGCAAGTTGCTTTGTCGGGCCTATTGGGCTGCAAATCTTTCAAGACGAGGAGAGCTTTCATTCGGCTGGCCGAGAAAATGGCCCATCAGTAATGAGAAATGGGTTATACATTTTTAAAACACCTCAATCCGGCAATTAGTTTCAAATATCTTTTTTTCATCTCTAGATTTTAAATTGCATTAATTTTTATGCATGGAGAATTTGTTGGATTTTATATTGATATATATTTATTTTTAAAATCAGTTTGAATGTGAGTCGAAATTTTGGGATCAAAAACAGTTCAGACCGCACCGAAATATGCAAAATTTCGTATAATTTTTTAACCGTGGCCACAATTTGGGCTGTAATGCTAACAAAAAGAATATGGGCTCCAAAAAAACCTTAAGAATTAGCAAATGGGCTGAAAATTATTAGAAATAATGGCAGATGGGCTGTATGCTGTTTTCCACAGATTTGAGGCTTTCCTAAAAAAAGGTTGACGCACAAGCAGTGACTGTTGGATGTCCATCCAACGACCGTCGTGCTTCTTCAATCTGTGCTCTTCCTGCTCCAGCCGCTCAAACAAGCGTCGGCGGGACTGCCTGCTCCCTCCTCCCCGCGGCCGGCTGTACTGCCGCGCAGGCCTCACTGCCCCACCATACTCCCATCGCTGGCCTAGCCATCCTTCTACTCGCCCACACCTGCTGTTATTCTCCGGCGACGGCAGACGAACCAGTAAACCCTCGTACAGTCGTACTCCCCTCCGCATGGGAAACAAAAACAACGGCCGAGTCTTCCCTGCCTCCGTGTCGTTCCCTTCCTAGGCCTCGCCGTCGTCCACCGCCCTGGTGCTCTCGGCGTGGCGTGGTCAGCGTGGTCAACAACCGACATGCATCTGAAGTGGACTGTACGTGGAGAGGCTGACAGCTGGGTCCACGGCCACACGCAAGGAAATGCCTCCTTATTACACGCAAAATAATGATTTCCTCCACCTGACATCTGGGACCCACCGAAATGGCCTTTGTATTTCGCGAAAAAAACATTACCGCCGCTGACAGCTCGGATCCACCAGCTATATCTTCGCACGCAAGGAAGTGCCTCCTTATTATGCACAAAAAAAATGAATACCCCCCTGCTAGCTGGGACCCAGTATAGTGGGCCTACTAAGTTGACGAGGACGAATGGCTTTGTCAACTTAGTCAATATGCACGATTCTAGCTCGACTGACCGTACGATGTCCATCCAACGGCCGTAGTGCTTCTTCAACCTCTGGTCTTCTTGCTCCAGCCACCCAAAGCAGCGCCGGTCGTGCCGCCTGCTCCTGCCTCCCGTGGCCGGCTATGCTGCCGTGGAGGCCTCACCGCCCCATACTACTCCCACTGCTGACCAGGCCATCCCTCCACTCCACTCACCCACACCCCTTGTTATTCTGCGGCGACGGCAGCGCAGCCGAACAAGTGAACCCTCGTACTCCTCTCCGCGTGGGCATCCACTGCCGCGTCTTCCCCGGCTCCGCTTCGTCCCCTTCCTAGGCCTCGCCGTTGTCCACCGCCGTGGTGCTGTCGGCACGGTGTGGTCAATGTGGTCAACGACCGAATTCCATCGGAAGAATACTATACGTGGAGAGGCTGACAGCTGGGTCCACGGCAGCCGCAAGGAAGTGCCTCCTTATTACGCGGAAAATAATTATTCCTCCACCCGACAGCAGGGACCCACCGGACGCCCACCAGTATATCACGAAAAAAACGTTTGCCCCTGACTGTTGTGACCTACCCGACGGGCCACCGTATTTCGCGAAAAAAACGTTCCCCCTGCTGTCAGCTCGGACCCACCGGAAGTGCCTCCTTATTACGCACAAAAAAATGAATACCCCCTGCTAGCTAGGACCCACCTTGGTGGGAGGCTGACTTGTGGGCCTACTAAGTTGACGGGGATGGAGGGCTTTGTCAACTTAGTCAATATGCACGATTCTAGCTCCAGTGACCGTACGATTTCCATCCAACGGCCGTAGTGCTTCTTCAACCTCTGGTCTTCTTGCTCCAGTCGCCCAAAGCAGCGCCGGTCGTGCTGCCTGCTCCTGCCTCCCGTGGCCGGCTGTGCTGCCGCGGAGGCCTCACCGCCCCCTACTGTTCCCACCGCTGGCTAGGCCCTGCGGCGACGGCAGCCTCACACCGCAGCCGAACGAGTGAACCCTCATACTCCTCTCCGCGTGGGCATCCACTACCGCAAATTCACCGGCTCAGCATCGTCCCCTTCCTAGGCCTCGTCGTTGTCCACCGCCCTGGTGCTCTCAGTGCGGCGTGGTCAACATGGTCAAGGAACGACTTCCAACGGACGTGGACTGTACGTGGAGAGGCTGACAGTTGGGTCCACGGCGGCATCAAGGAAGTGCCTCCTTATTACGCGGAAAATAATGATTCCTCCACCTGACAGCAGGGACCCACCGGACGGGCCACCGTATTTCGTGAAAAAACGTTTCCCCCCTGACTGCTGGGACCCACCAGCTACACCTTCGCACGCAAGGAAGTGCCTGACAGTCGGGACCCACCTGGTCGAAACGTACGTAGCGTTGTCATTATGGTCGCGAACGTGTACGTACATATATACTCGTGGATGTAGAGGCGCGCACGTGTCGTAGTAGAGGCGGTTAGGGTGCAAGAAAGGAAATATGGCCAGGTATGTGTACATACGGGCGAGGTCTCGAACGCCTACTCGCGCATACGTACGGCGAGGGCTCGTGTACATGGCTTGGTCGGAACGGAGAAACAGAGTCATCGTCGTGTTCATGGGTCGGAACGGAATGCGTGGTCGTGTTCATCGGGAGGGCTTGGACGGAAGAGGTGATGGAAATGAGGCCTGGCGTACCGCACAACGGAGGAAACAGACATCCTACGGTCGAAACGGGGGTCCTGTTGATCGGGAGGGGTGTGGCGTACCGCAAAACGGAGGAAACAGACCTCCTACGGTCGAAACGGGGGTCCTGTTGATCAGGAGGGGTGTGGCGTACCGCAAAACGGAGGAAACAGACTTGTGTTGGAGCGCTACGGCCGAAATGGGGGTCCTATTCATCGGGAGGGGTGTGGCGTACCGCAAAACGGGACTCCACGGGATACTGTTCATCTCCACCGTCGACCCCCTCCAGCCTCCACGAGCTATTGTTCATCCACCGTCGACCTCCTCCAGCCTCCACGGGCTCCTGTTCATCTAGCCTCCACCGTGCGCTACTCCACCGGCTACTGTTCAACCACCCCTCCACCGTCTACTGTTCATCCAGCCCTCCACACCACGGGGTCCTATTCAACCACCCCTCCACGGGCACCCCTCCACCGTCTACTGTTCATCCTGCCCTCCACGGGGTGGTCCTATTCATCCATCCCTCCACGGGGTCCTGTTCATCCAGCCCCAACCGGCTCGATCGATCAGGGTCTTGTTCATCCAGAGGCAACACCACGAGATCCTATTCATCCACCCCCACCGGGAACTGTTCATCCAAACCCCCCGCAACGCTCACTGTTCATCCAGAGGCAGCATCGATCGGCTTCAGTTAGCAGCAGTAGCCAAGGAATCGCTCGATCGAGTTCAGTTAATAGCCATCGATTGATCGCTCGGGTTCAGTAACGCGTAACCTGCAGTGCAATCGCTCGGGTTCAGTTAGAGCCCAACGTGTCGCTCGGGTTCCGTTAGAGCCAACGCCTCACACACACGCACGTACGTGTACGAGAGAAACGCGCATCGCTCGGCCCCCGACCTCCCAGCGTAACCGGGAACTCCCCGAAATCCCCCCCTCGCTTCTACCATGGTTTTTTCCGTCATGGACGGCCCAAAGAGTGTCATGCAGTTGCGTCTCCGGCCCGCCCAAGACGAAAAGCCCATTTTCTGTCATGATTTTTTGTCATAGAAGTAGGAGCCCACCACATCTATGATGATACCGGGTTTTGTCACAATTATCGTCATAGAAGTGTCATATGTATGACAGAATTTTTTTTCGTTCGGCCCAAAATGTCACGGATGTGTCTTTTTTTGTAGTGATACAGACAGTTACAACGGTGGAATTAGGGTTTTGGCTCCGTATCTGATCGTTTGGGGGTACGTAGGTATATATAGGAGAAAGGAGTATGTCGGTGGAGCAACAGGGGGCCCACG
>NC_041386.1:492104276-492105264 GCF_002162155.2 Triticum dicoccoides
GGGGGGGGTAGGTGCGCCCCCTACCTCGTGGCCTCCTCCTTTGTTTCTTGACATAGGGTCCAAGTCTCCTGGATCATGTTCGGTGAGAAAATCATCAAGTTCCCGAAGGTTTCATTCCGTTTGATATTCCTTTTCTTTGAAACCCTAAAATAGGCAAAAAACAGCAATTCTGGGCTCGGCCTCCGGTTAATAGGTTAGTCCCAAAAATAATATAAAAGTGGATAATAAAGCCCAATAATGTCCAAAACAGTAGATAATATAGCATGGAGCAATCAAAAATTATAGATATGTTGGAGACGTATCAAGCAGCGCCGCACCCTGCTCCTGGATCGCGCGCACGATCTTGAGCTGCTTCTCGTCCAGCCTGGCGACGGGGCCCATGGTGAGGAAGTACTGCAGGAGGTCGACGACGTAGAGCTGCCCCGCGTCGTGTCGCGCCTTGATGGATGCCACCTCGCCACGCGCATCCTGCACGCGCCGCAGCCACGTGCGCATCTGCTCCGGCTCCGGTGCACTATCCAGCTGCCTGAGCATGTCGGCCCGCAGCTGCAGCAGGGCCTCGACAGTGTCGTCGAGCTCCTTGACGCACTTGTCGCTGTCGCCCAGCGGCTGCCACCACTTGCCAAAGAAGAGCACGACGAGAGCGCCGCCGAGGGCGAGCGTGGCGAGCATGGCCGCAAGCTACATCTCCATCTCCGATCAGCAAAGGTCAATCGCAAGCGCAGTTTGGTTGATCTTCTCCAACACGTGGCGAGGCAGCGCACAGCGCGTCTCCAGCCCATGCAGCTCAACGAAAGCTGCGTGGTGGAGGCACGTCTCCTTCCCCGTCGATGCTCATGGTCCTTTGCTGGCTAGTGGTCATCGACGCCGCCGTGGTCAAGATGCTTAACGAAATGCCACTGCCTCCTTGGGAGCCCAACACTTCTTGTGGGGGCGCAATGAGTGGAAAATTTTGCCTCCCCAGGCCAAAAATTTTGCCGGAAGGTCC
>NC_041386.1:492105497-492138186 GCF_002162155.2 Triticum dicoccoides
ACGACTAGAGATGCTCTAAGGATATGTTTCTCATTTATGGAGGTGACAAAGAGGTCATCATAAATGGTTACGTCGATGCTAGCTTTGACAGTGATCCAGATGACTCTAAGTCACAAACCGGATACATATTTATATTGAATGGTGGAGTTGTCAGTTGGTGAAGTTCCAAGCAAAGCATCGTGGTGGGATATATGTGTGAAGCGGAGTACATAGCTGCTCCGGAAGCAACAAATGAAAGAGTCTAGATGAAGGAGTTCATATCCGATCTAGGTGTAATACCTAGTGCATCAGGTCCAATGAATTTTTTGTGACAATACTGGAGAAATTGCCTTGGCGAACGAATCCAGATTTCACAAAAGAACCAAACACATCAAGAGATGCTTCAACTCCATCCGTGATCAAGTCAAGGAGGGATACATAGAGATTTGCAAAATACATATGGATCTGAATGTTGCAGACCCATTGACTAAGCCTCTGCCACGAGCAAAACATGATCAACACCAAGACTCCATGGGTGTTAGAATCATTACAATGTAATCTAGTTTATTGACTCTAGTGCAAGTGGGAGACTGAAGGAAATATGCCCTAGATGCAATAATAAAGTCGTTATTTTATATTTCCTTATTTCATGATAAATGTTTATTATTCATGCTAGAATTGTATTAACCGGAAACTTGATACATGTGTGGATACATAGACAAAACACCGTGTCCCTGGTAAGCCTCTACTAGACTAGCTCGTTAATAAAAGATGGTTAAGTTTCCTAGCCATGGACATGTGTTGTCATTTCATGAATGGGAGCACATCATTAGGAGAATGATGTGATGGACAAGACCCATCTATTAGCTTAGCATGTTGATCGTTCAGTTTTATTTCTATTGCTTTCTTCATGTCATATACACATTACTTTGACTATGAGATTATGCAACTCCCAGACACCGGAGGAATACCTTGTGTGCTATCAAACGTCACAACATAACTGGGTGATTATAAAGATGTTCTACATGTGTCTCGGAAGGTGTTTGTTGGGTTGGCATAGATCGAGATTAGGATTTGTCACTCTTGAGTATTGGAGAGGTATCTCAGGGCCCTCTCGGTAATACACATCATAAGAACCCTTGCAAGCAATGTGACTAATGATTTAGTTGCGGGATGATGTATTACGGAACGTGTAAAGAGACTTGCCAATAACGAGATTGAACTAGGTATTAAGATACCGACGATCGAATCTCGGGCAAGTAACATACCGATGACAAAGGGAATAACGTATGTTGTCATTGCGGTACTTCCGATAATGATCTTCATAGAAAATGTGGGAACCAATATGAGCATCTAGATTCCGCTATTGTTTTTTGAATGGAGAGGTGTCTCGGTCATGTCTACATAGTTCTCGAACCCGTAGGGTCCGCACGCTTAATGTTCGATGATGATTTTGCATTATATGAGTTATGTGATTTGGTGATTAAATGTTGTTGAGAGTCCCGGATGAGATCACGGACATGACGAGGAGTCTCAAAATGGTAAAGAGGTAAAGATTCATATATAGGACGATGATATTCGGACACCGGAAGTGTTTCGGGGTGTACCGGGTACATATCGGAGTATCGGCGGGGTGGGGGGGGGGTTACTGAGGTCGCTTGAAACTAAATCATTATTTACTCAAAGAGGAAGGGATGATGCATCACATCGGTGGTAGGTATTTTCTTCAGTTATGAGACCAAGGTTATTGAACCAATAGGAGAACCAAGCAACACAATGTAAATAGCCCCTACACACAAATAACAAATACTCGCAACCCGATGTGTAAAAGGGGTTGTCAATCCCTTCCGGGTAGCGGCGCCCCAAGATAGGCAAAGTAGATTCATAGATTGAACACCAAATAAAATAAATAAGAATAAAACACAGCAAGGTATTTTTGTATTTTTGGTTTAATAGATCTGGAAATAAAAGGCAAAGGAAATAGTTCGCAAAGGCAAATAATATGAGAAAGAGACCCGGTGGGCGTCGGTTTCACTAGTGGCTTTTCTCGAGAAAAATAGCAAACGATGGGTAAACGAATTACTGTTGGGAAATTGATAGAACTTGAAATAATCATGACAATATCCAGGCAATGATCATTACATATGCATCACGTCCAAGATTAGTAGACCGACTCCTGCCTACATCTACTACTATTACTCCACACATCAACCGCTATCCAGCATGCATCTAGTGTATTAAGTTCATGGAGAAATGGAGTAATGCAATAAGAACGATGACATGATGTAGACAAGATCTATCTATGTAGAGATAGACCCCATCATTTTATCCTTAGTAGCAACGATACATATGTGTCGGTTCCCCTTCTGTCACTGGGATCAAACACCGTAAGAACGAACACACTACAAAGCACCTCTTCCCATTGCAAGAGAAATAGATCAAGTTGTCCAAACAAAACCCAAATGTCAGATAAGAAATACGAGGCTATAAGCAATCATGCATATAAGAGATCAAATAAACTCAAATAACTTTCATGGATATAAAAAGATAGATCTGATCATAAACTCAAAGTTCATCCGATCCCAACAAACACACCGCAAAAATAGTTACACCATATGGATCTCCATGAGAACATTGTATTGAGAATCAAATGAGAGAGAGGAAGCCATCTAGCTACTAACTAGGAACCCGAAGGTCTACAAAGAACTACTCACGCATCATCGAAGAGGCACCAATGGAAGTGGTGAACCCCTGCGTGATGGTGTCTAGATTGGATCTGGTGGTTCTAGACTCTGCGATGGCTGGAATTGATTTTCATCGACTCCCCTAGGGTTTTTGGAATATTGGGGTATTTATAGAGTAAAGAGGCGGTCAGGGGGGCACCCAAGGTGGGCACAACTCACAAGGGCGCGCTTGGGCCTCCTAGTGTGCCCTGGTGGGTTGTGCTCCCATCGGAGCACCCCCCAGGCGCTGCCTTGGCCCATTGGGTGTCTTCTGGTCCATAAAAAATGTCTGTAAAGTTTCGTTGCATTTGGACTCTGTTTGGTATTGATTTCCTGCTATGTAAAAAACATGCAGAAAACAACAACTGGCACTTGGCAGTATGTTAATAGGTTAGTACCAAAAAATGATATAAAATGATTATAAAACATCCAAGATTGATAATATAACAGCATGGAACAATCAAAAATTATAGATATGTTGGAGACGTATCAGCATCCCCAAGCTTAACACCTACTCGTCCTCGAGCAGGTAAGTGATAAAAACATATTTTTTGATGTGGAATGCTGCCTAACATGTCATATCATATTCTTTTCTTTATAACATGGACATTTGGACTTTTATATTGTTCAAAGGAATAGTCTAGTTTTGAGATGATAACTTAAATACTAAAGCATATCAACAAGCAACCATGTCTTTCAAAATATCAATGCCAAAATAAGCTATCCCTAGCCCATCATGCTCAATCATTGATCCATTCATCAAACACACTCGCATATTAACTACACCCAATGCTCAAGTACAATCATAGTGACTCCTAGTTGGTTCTTTTATAAGAGAAGATGGAGGCTCAAATTCAAAAATAAAAAAATACATAAAGTAAAAAAGGCCCTTCGCAGAGGGAAGTAGGGATTTGCAGAGGTGCCAGAGCTCAAAGCGAAAAACTTAGAGATTAAAACATTTTGGGAGGTGTGTCCTTCCCACCAATGAAAATGACTTAGAGTTCCCAACACTTTCCATGCTAGATATATCATAGGCTGTTCCCAAACAGAAAATAAAGTTTATTCCTTTTTCCACCATACTTTCACTTTCCATGGCTAACCGTATCCACGGGTGCCTTCTATACCAACACTTTCAAAGGAATTTATGATTTGACAACATAAAGTAAATTCATTTTTTATTTCAGGATTCCGAATCCCTAATACCTTTGCCTTACTCTCGTGCAATGACAAGTGAATAGACACTCATCGTGAGAATAACACATCTAGCATGGAAAATATTAGCCACCCCTCACCACTCCGCAAGCGGTACGAACACACAAAAGAGAAGTTTATTTTGAAAATTAGAGATGGCACATACAAATTTTCTTAGAACGACAAAAGAATACCACATATAGGTAGATATACTGGACTCATGTGTTAAAACTAGTTTAAAGGTTTTTGGATGCACAAGTAGTAATCATAATTAGTGCAAAAATGAAGGCTACCAAAGGATTAGGAAGCGACCAACCAAGAAAACAATAATCACATAAGAGAGCATTAAGCATAATTAACACCGACTAATGCACCACAAGTAGGATATAATTTCATTGCATAATTATTGACTTTCGTGCTTGCATAGGGAATCACAAACCTTAACACCAATATTATTACTAAAGCATAATTACTCATCAACATGACTCACATATCACATCATCATATCTCAAAACTATTACTAAGAATTAAGTTTATTTTTGTCCAATGATCTTCATTAAAGTTTTTATTATATCCTTCTTGGGTATCTATCACTTTGGGACTAATTTTGATGTGTTGCTTTTGATAAGCTCAAACAAATATAAGTGAAGATCATGAGCATAATATTTCTTTCTCTCAAATTAATTTAAGTGAAGCAAGAGAGAATTTCTTGAAAATTTTATTAACTCCCAAATTAATCTAAGTGAAGCAAGAGAACATTTCTTCAAAAATACTAAAGCACACCGTGCTCAAAATGATATAAGTGAAGCACTATAGCAAGTCCATAGCTCATAAATTTTTTAGTGAAGCATAGAGAGCAATTTTAACAAGTCATGGCATAATTTTGGCTCTCTCAAATAGGTGTATCTAGCAAGGAATCGAGACTTAAAACACAAAATAAAACAAGCAAAGACTCATATAATACAAGATGCTCCAAGCAAAACACATGGTATGTGATGAATAAAAATATAGCTTCGAGTAAAATACTGATGGTCATTAGAAGAAAGAGGGGATGCCACTTGGGGGGCATTACCAAGCTTAGTTGCTTGCTCTCTTTTGGATAATAGCTTGGGATGCCGGGGCATCCCCAAGCACTGGGTCTTCTTACTCCTTGTTCCTTCATCCATCGTAAGATAACCCAAAACTAGAAAACTTCAATCACACAAGACTCAACAAAAGCCTTCGTGATATCCGTGAGTATAAGAAAACAAATCACGACTACAAGTGATGTAGTAAACCAATTCATATTTTGTTCTTGCTCACTACTATAAGTGTTGTAGTAAATCACTACTATAAATACTCGCAACCCGACGTGTAAAAGGGGTTGTCAATCCCTTTCGGGTAGCGGCATGATACGTCTCCAACGTATCTACTTTTCCAAACACTTTTGCCCTTGTTTTGGACTCTAACTTGCATGATTCAAATGCAACTAACCTGGACTGACGATGTTTTCAGCAGAATTGCCATGGTGTTATTTTTGTGCAGAAATAAAAGTTCTCGGAATGACCTGGAACTTCACGGAGAATATTTTTTGAATTTATAAAAAATACTGGCGAAAGAATCAACACCAGGGGGCCCACACCCTGTCCACAAGGGTGGAGGGCGCGCCCCCTGCCTCATGGGCCCCCTGAGGCTCCACCGACATCAACTCCAACTCTATATATTCACATTTGGGGAGAAAAAAACAGATAGAAGGATTCATCGCATTTTAGATATGGAGCCGCCGCCAAGCCCTAATCTCTGTCGGGAGGGCTGATCTGGAGTCCATTTGGGGCTCCGGAGAGGGGAATCTACCGCCGTCGTCATCATCAACATTCCTCCATCACCAATTTCATGATGCTCATCGCTGTGCGTAAGTAATTCCATCGTAGGCTTGCTGGACGGTGATGGGTTGGATGAGATTTATCATGTAATCAAGTAAGTTTTGTTAGGATTTGATCCCTAGTATCCACTATGTTCTGAGATTGATGTTGCTATGACTTTGCTATGCTTAATGCTTGTCACTAGGGCCCGAGTCCCATGATTTTAGATCTAAACCTATTATGTTTTCATGAATATATGTGAGTTCTTGATCCTATCTTGCAAGTCAATAGTAACCTATTATGTGTTATGATCCGGTAACCCAGAAGTGACAATAATCGGGACCACTCTTGGTGATGACCGTAGTTTGAAGAGTTCATGTATTCACTAAGTGTTAATGCTTTGGTCCGTTACTCTATTAAAAGGAGGCCTTAATATCCCTTAGTTTCCAATAGGACCCTGCTTCCATGGAAGGGAAGGACAAAATATGTCATGCAAGTTCTATTCCATAAGCACGTATGACTATATTCGGAATACATGCCTACATTACATTGAGGAACTTGAGCTAGTTCTGTGTCATCCTATGTTATAACTGTTACATGAGGAATCACATCCGACATAATTATCCATCATTGATATATTGCCTACGAGCTTTTCACACATTCATCTTTGCTTAGTTACTTTTCCGT
The DNA here is from genome assembly GCF_002162155.2 of Triticum dicoccoides. NCBI lineage: Eukaryota > Viridiplantae > Streptophyta > Magnoliopsida > Poales > Poaceae > Triticum > Triticum dicoccoides. The sequence continues at coordinate 492,111,919 of NC_041386.1, forward strand.
TGCCAATATTACAATTACTACAAAATTGCTATTGTTTCCTTTGCCACCGTTACCGTTACTTCCATACTACTTTTCTACTAAATACTTTGCTGTAGATATTAAGTTTTCCAGGTGTGGTTGAATTGACAACTCAACTGCTAATACTCGATAATATTCTTTGGCTCCCCTTGTGTAGAATCAATAAATTTGGGTTGAATACTCTACCCTCGAAAACTGTTGCGATCCTCTATAGTTGTGGGTTATCAAGACTATTTTATGGCGTCGTTGCTGGGAAGCATAGCTCTATTCTTTGAGTCGCTTGGGATTTATATCTGTTGATCACTATGAGGAACTTGAAAGATGAAAGAACCAAGATTTTTCCCTTAACTGCGAGGGGAGGTAAGGAATTGCCATCTAGTTCTGCACTTGATTCACCTTTTGTTTTGAGTAAACTTGCGACACCTACTCCTTCTATTGATTCTGGTATCTCGCGTGTTATTGATGATGCCACTTCTGCAATGCATGATGCTTATGATGAAACTACTTCTATGCTTGATAATACTGTGCCATTAGGTGAATTTCTTGATGAACAACTTGCTAGGGTTAGAGAGAACGAAATTATTGAAACTGATAATATTGATGAAAGTGATGATGAAGATTCTCCCCCTAGATATGAATTGCCCGATTTACATCAGGGTTATGTTATGGATGAAGAAACTACTAGGGATATTTTAGCTTACAAAGATAGATATGATCTTAAGAAATTGTTTGCTAAGCTGAAAGAAAAATCAAAGAATGCTAGAAAGAAATATGACCCTGCTTTTGCTACTTCACCTATCTGTATTGCAGATAAGGATTATGATTTCTCTGTCGATCTTGAGATAATTACTTTGGTTGAATCTGATCCTTTTTATGGTTATGGCACATCTTACTAAATTAAATGATATAGCCACCCTATTCACTAATGACGAAAAAAATTGTTACTACTATATCCTTAAGTTATTTTCGTTCTCATTAAAGTGTGATGCTAAAATATGGTTTAATTCTCTTGATCTTGGTTGTGTGCATAGTCCCCAGGATATGATTTATTACTTCTCTGCTAAATATTTCCCCTCTCATAAGAAACTAGCTGCCTTAAGGGAAATATATAATTTTGTGCAAATTGAAGAAGAGAGTCTCCCACGAGCTTGGGGAGGCTTCTCCGATTACTTAATGCTTTGCCTGATCATCCTCTCAAGAAAAATGAAAATACTTGATATCTTTTATAATGGACTAACCAATGCTTCCAGAGACCACCTGGATAGTTGTGCTGGTTGTGTTTTCAGGGAAAGAACTGTTGATCAAGATGAATTGCTATTGGATAATATGTTGAGTAATGATAATGATTGGACACTTCATGAACCAACTCCTAAGCCAACTCCGAAGAAAAGGGGTATTCTATTTCTCAGTCCTGAAGATATGCAAGAGGCTAAGAAATCTATGAAAGAAAAGGGTATTAAAAATGAAGATGTTAAGAATTTACCACCTATTGAAGAAATACATGGTCTTGATAACCCGACACAGGTAGTAAAGGTAAATTCTCTCTATAGATTTGATGAAGGTGATATTCCTCGTTATAAGTCTGCCAATGCTTAGATGAGTTTGATAATTTTATTGTTAAACAAGAAAACTTCAATGCTTATGTTGGTAGACAATTGAAACGTAATGCTTATATGATTGAACACTTGAGTAATTATATTTCTAGAGTTAAAGGTGAACTTAAACTTATTAGTAAACATGCCTCTATGGTTACCACTCAAGTAGAACAAGTGCTTAAAGCTCAGAATGATTTGCTCAATGAATTAAATAATAAGAAAAATGATAATGTTGTTAGAGTTGTGACTAGAGGGGGTAGAATGACTCGGGAACCTTTCTATCCTGAGGGCCACCCTAAGAGAGTTGAGCAAGATTCTTAGAAAACTAATATTGATACACCTAGTTCTTCTAAGAAGAAGAAAAAGAAAAAATGATAGGACTTTGCATGCTTCTAGTGAACCTATTGTTGACACACCTGAGAATCCCAATGATATTTCTATTTCTGATGCTGAAACACAATCTAGTAATGAACATGAATCTAGTGATAATGTTAATGATGATGTTCATGTTGATGCTCAACCTAGCAATGACAATGATGTAGAGATTGAACCTGCTATTGATCTTGATATCCCACAATCAAAGAATCAACATTATGATAAGAGAGACTTCGTTGCTAGGAAGCACAGTAAATAAAGTGAGCCGTGGGTTCAGAAATCCATGCCTTTTCCTCCTAAGCTATCCAAGAAAAAGGATGATTAGGATTTTGAGCGCTTTGCTGAAATGATTAGACCTATCTTTTGCATATGCGTTTGACTGATATGCTTAAAATGAATCCTTATGCTAAGTACATGAAAGATATTGTTACAAATAAAAGAAAGATACCGGAAGCTGAAATTTCCACCATGCTTGCCAATTATACTTTTAAAGGTGGAATACCTAAGAAACTAGGAGATCCTGGAGTACCAACTATACCATGCTCCATTAAAAAACAATGTTAAAACTGTTTTATGTGATCTTGGAGCCGGTGTTAGTGTTATGCCTCTCTCTTTATATCGTAGACTTGATTTGAATAAGTTGACAACTACTGAAATATCTTTGCAAATGGCCGATAAATCAACTTCTATACGTGTCGGTATTTGTGAGGATGTGCCTGTTGTGGCTGCAAATGTTACTATTTTAATGGACTTTGTTATTCTTGATATTCTCGGGGATGATAGTATGTCGATTATCCTTGGTAGACCCTTTTTGAATACTGCAGGGGCTGTTATTGATTGCGACAAAGGCAATGTCACTTTTCATGTTAATTGTAATGAGCATACAATACATTTTCCAAGGAAACAACCTCAAGTCCATAGTATAAATTCTATTGGAAAAACTGCAACAATTACTATTGAAGGTTTTGAATTTCCTCTTCCTACTGTCAAAAGGAAATATGATATTCTTATTGTTGAGGACATGCATATCCCCGTTGAGGTAACCTAGTGTTATTCAAAAATTCTCCGGTTTCATGTTATTCGAAAAGAGTTTGTTAACAAGACTTGATCAACCTTGTTAGTGGATTCCTTTTGATGAGCATGAGATGGATGAAGTTAGAAAGCACAAACCTCTGTACCCTCTTTTTACTTTCTGTTATTTAGATTAAATAAAACAAAAATAGTATTTTTTGTCTGTTTTCTGAATTATCCTTGCAATAAAAATACCCCGAAAATAAAAGTTCTCCAAATGTCCTGAAAATGAAATATGATTTTTCGTAGAATATTTACTAATTATTGGCACTGAGAACACGCCAGGGGGCCACACCACCTGGCCACGAGGGTCCAGGGCGCGCCCCCTGCCTCATGGACCCCACGTGGGCCCCTCCACTTATTCCAGCACCCACACACTTCGTCTTCCTCCAGAAAAATCCTCCCATAGCTCAAACCCGTGTTCTAGCTCATCTTGCTGCCATTTTCGATCTCCTTGCTCAAAGCTCCATTCACAAAATTGCTTTTGGGGATTGTTCTTCGATATGTGACTCCTCCAATGGTCCAATTAGTTTTTGTTCTAATGCTTTATTTGTTGCAAATTTTTGCTGCTTAGGTGACCCTGTTCTTGAGCTTGCATGTTAAATTTATATGGTCCAAAGTAGTTTTAATGCATGATATAGCCTCTAGGCACTTGTGGGAGCAGTTGCTATCAGCCCTGTTGAGTTTGGTTCACTTTTATTTTGAGTCACTAAAAATTTCAGAAATTTTTCAGAGAAAGAAAATGATGAAGAGATTGTTGAGGGGCTCTTTGAGCTGAAGCTCGAAGGCTAAGCAAAGTGAAGAGAATAAGAAGCCCAAATATAATCTCCCTCGCACTGCGGAGTGATACGTCCATTTTGCATCATGCTTTTATATCGATATTTATTGCATTATGGGCTGTTATTACACATTATGTCACAATACTTATGCCTATTCTCTCTTATTTTACAAGGTTTACATAAAGAGCGAAAATGCCGGGAGCTGGGATTCTGGGCTGGAAAAGGAGCAAATATTAGACACCTACTCTGCACAGCTCCAAAAGTCCTGAAACTCCACGGAAGACGTTTTCCAAATATATAAAAAATACCGAGAGCAAGAACGTCACCAGGGGGGCCACACCCTGCCCACGAGGGTGGGGGGTGCGCCCTACCCCCCTGGGCGCACCCCTACCTCGTGGGCCCCCTGGTGGCCCTCCGGTGACCATCTTCTACTATATGAAGTCTTTCGATATGAAAAATAATAAGCCATCTTCTCGGACAAAACTCCGCCGCCACGAGGCGGAACCTTGGCGGAACCAATCTAGGGCTCTGGCGGAGCTGTTCTGCCGGGGAAATTTCCCTCCCGAAGGGGGAAATCATCACCATCGTCATCACCAACGCTCCTCTCATCGGGAGAGGGAAATCTTCATCAACATCTTCATCAGCACCATCTCCTCTCAAAACCCTAGTTCATATCTTGTATCCAATTCTTGTCTCCAAGTCCGGGATTGGTGCTAGTAGGTTGCTATTAGTGTTACTTACTCCTTGTAGTTGATGCTAGTTGGTTTCATTGGTGGAAGATCATATGTTCAGATCCTATATGCATATTAATACCCCTCTGATTATGAACATGTTTATGCTTTGTGAGTAGTTACGTTTGTTCCCAAGGACATGGGAGAAGTCTTGCTATTAGTAGTCATGTGAATTTGTTATTCGTTCGATATTTTGATGAGATGTATGTTGTCTCTCCTCTAGTGGTGTTATGTGAATGTCGACTACATGACACTTCACCATTATTTGGGCCTAGAGGAAGGCATTGTGAAGTAATAAGTAGATGATGGGTTGCTAGAGTGACAGAAGCTTAAACCCTAGTTTATGCGTTGCTTCGTAAGGGGCTGATTTAGATCCATATGTTTCATGCTATGGTTAGGTTTACCTTAATACTTTTGTTGTAGTTGTGGATGCTTGCAATAGAGGTTAATCATAAGTGGGATGCTTGTCCAAGTAAGGGCAGCACCCAAGCACCGGTCCACCCACATACCAAATTATCAAAGTACCGAACGCGAATCATATGAGCGTGATGAAAACTAGCTTGACGATATTCCCATGTGTCACAGGGAGCGCTTTTCTCTATATAAGAGTTTGTCCAGGTTTGTCCTTTGCTACAAAAAGGATTGGGACACCTTGCTGCACTTTATTCACTTTTGTTACTTGTTGCTCGTTACAAACTATCCTATCACAAAACTATCTATTACCACTTATTTCAGTACTTGCAGAGAATACCTTGCTGGAAACCGCTTATCATTTCCTTCTGCTCCTTGTTGGGTTCAACACTCCTACTTATCGAAAGGACTACGATAGATCCCCTATACTTTTGGGTCATCAAGACTCTTTTCTTGTGCTGTTGCCGGGGAGTGAAGCGCCTTTGGTAGGTGGAATTTGGTAAGGAAAAATTTATATAGTGTGGTGAAATTTACTGTCACTTGTTACTATGGAAAGTAATCCTCTGAGGGGCTTGTTCGGGGTATCTTCACCCTGACCAGTAGAGCAAAGAGTTGCTCCTCAACCTACTCAACCTACTGAAAATGAAAATGAAAATGTCTGCTTTGAAATTCCTTCGGGTATGATAGAAAAACTCCTAGCTAATCCTTTTTTAGGAGATGGAACAAAACATCCTGATGAGCATCTAATATATGTGGATGAAGTTTGTGCATTATTTAAGCTTGCAGGTGTACCCGGAGATGTTGTTAAGAAGAAGGTCTTCCCTTTATGTTTAAAGGGAGACACATCGACATGGTATAGGCTATGTGATGATATGGGGTCTTGGAATTACAAACGATTGAAATTGGAATTTCATCAGAAGTTTTATCCTATGCATCTTATTCATCGTGATCGCAATTACATATATAATTTCTGGCCTCGCGGAGGAGAAAGCACCGCTCAAGCTTGGGGGAGGTTTAAATCAATGTTATATTCATACCCCAATCATGAGCTCTCAAGAGAAATGATTATTCAAAAATTTTATACTCGGCTTTCTGATAACAATCGTACCATGCTTGATACTTCTTGTGATGGCTCTTTTATGATGAAGACTATTGAATTCAAATGGGATTTATTGGAAAGAATTAAACGAAACTCTGAAGATTGGGACCTCGACAATGGTAAGGAGTCAGGTATTACACCTAGTTTTGATTGTGTTACATCTTTTATGGATATCGATGTTTTCCGTCAATTTAGCACTAAATATGGACTAGACTCTGAGATAGTAGCTTCTTTCTGTGAATCTTTTGCTACTTATGTTGATCTCCCCAAGGAGAAGTGGTTTAAATATCATCCTCCCATAGAAGTAAAAGTAGTTGCACATATTAAAGTTGAAGAAAAGATTGTCACTTATAATGATCCAATTGTTCCTACTTCTTATGTTGAGAAACCACCTTTCCCTGTTAGAATAAAGGATCATGCTAGAGCTTCAACTGTAGTTCATAAAAGCAATATTAAAACATATACACCTCCTGAGCAAGTTGAACCTAATATTGTTATTGTTAAAGATCTCTTGTCTGATAATATTGATGGGCATGTTATTTATTTCTGTGATGAAACTGATAGAATTGCTAAACCTTGTGCTAAAGATAAACCTAGACCTGTGGTAGGCATGCCTGTTATTTCTGTTAAAATAGGAGATCATTGTTATCATGGCTTATGTGATATGGGTGCTAGTGCTAGTGCAATACCTTATTCCTTATACAAAGAAGTTATGCATGATATTGCACCTACTAAGATGGAAGATATTGATGTCACAATTAAACTTGCCAATAGAGATACTATTTCACCAATGGGAATTGTTAGAGATGTTGAAGTCTTGTGCGGGAAAACTAAATATCCTGCTGATTTTCTTGTTCTTGGTTCCCCACAAGATAGCTTTTGTCCTATTATATTTGGTAGACCCTTCCTGAACACTGTCAATGCTACCATAGATTGCAAAAGGGATGTTGTTACTATCGGTTTAGATGATATGACTCATGAATTTAATTTCTCTAAATTTAGTAGACAACACCGTGAAGAAGAATTACCTAGTAAGGATGAAATTATTGGTCTTGCTTCTATTGTCGTACCTCCTAGTGATCCTTTAGAACAATACTTGCTAGAATGAATTAAAGAAGGGAATTAGATGAAGTATTCTTTAAACAGGAGCCTATTCTGAAAAACAATTTACCAGTTGAAATCCTAGGGGATCCTCCTCCACCCAAGGGTGATCCCGTGTTTGAGCTTAAACCGTTACCTGATACTCTTAAATATGCATATCTTGATGAGAAAAAGATATATCTTGTTATTATTAGTGCCAACCTTTCAGAGCATGAGGAAGAGAGATTATTGAAAACTCTAAAGAAGCACCGTGCTGCTATTGGGTATACTCTTGATGATCTTAAGGGCATTAGTCCCACTCTATGTCAACATAAAATTAATTTGGAAGAAGATGCTAAACAGTTCGTGATCATCAACGCCGGTTGAATACTAAAATGAAAGAAGTGGTAAGAAAGGAAATACTAAAGCTCCTTGAGGCAGGTATAATCTATCCCGTTGCTGCTAGTCAGTGGGTAAGCCCTGTCCATTGTGTCCCTAAGAAGGGAGGTATTACTGTTGTTCCTAATGATAAATATGAATTGATCCCTCAAAGAATTATTACAAGTTATAGGATGGTAATTGATTTCCGCAAATTAAATAAGGCTACTAAAAAGGATCACTACCCCTTACCTTTTATCGATCAAATGCTAGAAAGATTATCCAAACATACAAATTTTTGCTTTCTAGATGGTTATTCTAGTTTCTCTCAAATACGTGTGTCAGCCAAAGATCAATCAAAGACTACTTTTACATGCCCTTTTGGTACTTTTGCTTATAGACGTATGCCTTTTGGTTTATGTAATGCACCTTCTACCTTTCAAAGATGCATGATGGCTATATTCTCTGACTTTTGTGAAAAGATTTGTGAGGTTTTCATGGACGACTTTTCCGTCTATGGATCTTCTTTTGATGATTTCTTGAGCAACCTTGATCAAGTTTTGCAGAGATGTGAAGAAACTAATCTTGTCTTGAATTGGGAAAAGTGCCACTTTATGGTTAATGAAGGTATTGTCTTGGGGCATAAAGTTTCTGAAAGAGGTATTGAAGTTGACAAAGCCAAAGTTGATGCTATTGAGAAGATGCCATGTCCCAAGGACATCAAAGGTATAAGAAGTTTCCTTGGCCATGCCGGATTTTATAGGAGGTTTATTAAGGACTTCTCAAAAATTTCTCGGCCTCTGACTAATTTATTTCATAAAGACATACCATTTGTTTTTGATGATGATTGTGTAGAAGCATTTGAAATACTTAAGAAAGCATTGATCTCTGCACCTATTGTTCAGCCACCTGATTGGAATTTACCGTTTGAAATTATGTGTGATGCAAGTGATTATGCTGTAGGTGCTGTTCTAGGACAAAGAGTTGATAAGAAATTAAATGTTATTCAATATGCTAGTAAAACCCTAGACAATGCTCAAAGAAATTATGCTACTACCGAAAAAGAATTCTTAGCGGTTGTATTTGCTTGTGATAAGTTCAGACCTTATGTTGTTGATTCTAAAGTAATTATCCACACTGATCATGCTGCTATTAAATATCTTATGGAAAATAAAGATGCTAAACCTAGACTTATTAGATGGGTTCTCTTGCTACAAGAATTTGACTTACATATTGTTGATAGAAAGGGAGTTGAGAACCCCGTTGCAGACAACTTGTCTAGGTTAGAAAATGTGCTTGATGACCCACTACCTATTGATGATAGCTTTCCTGATGAGCAATTAATTGTCATAAATACTTCTCACACTGTTTCATGGTATGCTGATTATGCTAATTACATTGTTGCTAAGTTTATACCACCTAGTTTCACATACCAGCAAAAGAAAAAGTTCTTCTATGATTTGAGGCATTACTTTTGGGATGACCCACATCTTTATAAACAAGGAGTAGATGGTGTTATTAGACGTTGTGTACCTGAGCATGAACATGAACATTTCCTACGCAAGTGTCACTCCGAAGCTTATGGAGGACACCATGCTCGAGATAGGACTGCACATAAGGTATTGCAATCTGGTTTTTATTGGCCTACTCTCTTCAAGGATGCCCGTAAGTTTGTCTTATTTTTTGATGAATGTCAAAGAATTGGTAATATTAGTAGACGTCAAGAAATGCCTATGAATTATTCACTTGTTATTGAACCATTTGATGTTTGGGGCTTTGACTATATGGGACCCTTTCCTTCCTCTAATAGATATACACTGTCGGGGAAACTGATCCACGAACATCTATGGGGCCGGCGGACCGAGCCCCTTTCGGTTCGGCGGGGGGGCGGAGATCACACGAAGAGCAGATCGAGGCGAAGCACACGAGCAGTTTACCCAGCTTCGGAGCTCTCCGGAGAGATAACACTCCTATTGCTGCTTGTTTGATTATCTTGTGTTCTTGCTCCAGAGAGAGAGCGTAGTGTTTTTCTGGGTTCCGAACCAGTCGAACCCCCTCTACGTTGCGCATGGGCCTCCTTTTATACCCTAAAGGGGTCACCGACAGGTGGCAACGCAGAGAAGGGTACAAATGTAAAAAGTGAGGTGGTTGGTACAGTTACTTGTATAGTGCACCCTACCTAACCCTGACGGCAGGGGACAAGGGCATTAAATGCCCGTCTGAGTCACCCAAACAGTGCAGAAAAGGACCGTTAGGGGCGCCACCATTCGCCACGATGGCGATCTTGTCAGCTTCGCATGCCACTGCGTACCGCTGGCTGCACAGCGTCCTGCCACGCGCGCCTGGAGAGGCCCCCAGAGCGACATGTTGGTGGATGCGCTGGAGCGTGGGCACAGAGTGGCCGCCTGCCGCGGCAAGCGCCTTGCCGCTGCTGTTATCTTGTCGGGTCCGGAAGCTTGTCGCTCACCGGGCCTCGAGGTACCTTGGTTGGTCTTCCCGGCAAGCTCCTCTTGCCGGGGCCTTGTTGCCTTGCCGGAGCGCGTGGCGTGTCGCGGCAAGTTCCTTGGAGTGCCTTGGCTGGCCTTCCCGGCAAGCTCCTCTTGCCGGGGCCTTGTCTCCTGAGCTTAAATACTTTGTTCTTGAATGGCTCCAAGGGAACCACGGAGGATCTTGGCGTTCGCCCGGCAAGCCTTGCCGCGGGGTGCTGCAACTGCCCGTGCACAAGTTCGGGGTACTAGGGTACCCCTATTCTAGTACACCGACAGGAGCCCCCGGGCCTGGGCCAGACACGGTGCCGAGCGCTGTTGGACCAGGCCCAAGATAGGGCACGGGCACACGCGGACTGGGCCACGCCGAATCTCGCTTCGTATCCACCGCGCTCTCCCCTAACGGCATGCGTTGAATGCGGCGTAGTGGGAGAGATCGTGGGTGGTTCTTTATTCGGAAGGGCGAAACGTCCGTCCCGTTCCTCTTTATAAGCAGAGGAAACAAGGGCAGTTCGTTCCCCCTTGCTGGTTGCTACTACTCCATCTTCACGAACATCCGCCGCCCCCCCCTTCTTCTCGAAGCCAAGAGAGCAGCGCTCCGCCCCCCATTGCCACCAGCATCACCAACGCCGTCGACCTCCCCCACCACCTTCGCCATGGCTCTGAAAGCCGACAAGGGAAAGGGCGTGAAGTCGGCCGAGGCGCAGCGGCTCGCGGCGCTGCGGAAGGAGCGGGCGATCTTCTCCCCCCAGCTCGGCGCGAAGGAGCTGAGGGAGTACTTCTACCTCTTTTGGGCGACGGAGACGCGGGCGCATCCGTGCACGAGGGTACTCCCGGCCGCTGCTTCGGAACTGGCTCCAAATGGGTACCCATTCTTCGCGCTGTTCTTCTATTGCGGGCTCTGCCCGCCCTTCTCGGAGTTCTTCTGCGATATCATGAACACCTACGGCCTCCGCCTCCTTGATTTCACCCTCAACCCCGTTCTGACCATGGCAGTTTTTCGCATATTTGTGCGAAAACTTTGTCGGAGTCCACCCCAATGTTGCCCTTTTCCGCCACTTCTTCATGCCTCGGGTAGAGAGAGGAGAGCCGCTTGCCGGAGGGATCTCCTGGATCTTGAGAGTCGGCAAGAAGGAGGCGTACTTGGAGGGTGAGCTCCGCAGCAAGTGGGAGGAGTGGAGAGCAGAGTGGTGCTGGATCGTCGAGGAGAATCCGCAGCCCTTCACCGCCGTGCGCCAAGCTCCAATAGTGCGCGGCAATGACTGGAGCAACGTGGCCCCGGAAGACGAGAGGCTGAAGATCGCCATTACTAGGATCCTTCGCCTCAGGCTTGCCGGGCTCACTGTAGGCGCTGTAGGCGCAGATTTCCTCCGCCGCCGCATCGCCCCCCTGCAGGAGAGGGGGAGGCCCGCCTGGAATTCAAGAACTCGGCGGACATCATGAGGCTGCGGCCGGGCCTCAACTACAACTTCACCGTCTTGGAGCTGGATGCAATGCTCCTGGAGTTGTTCAAACGCGATCCCCAGCACCCATTCACGCTGGCGAGGGGCGTCGTTCCATTGTGCAATAATTCTTCGCTTGACCGGATCCGCGCCATGATGCCGTTGTGCGATTCACACGGAATCGTTCTAACTTGGCAAGAGCCTGCGTATGACGTCATGCAAGCGTTCTTCGACAACTTGGAAGAAGTGCCGGTCTGCGCTGACGAGCAGAAGAGCCTCACCCGTGACACCACCGACGAGGAGCTGCAGCGCATCGCCACTAGGGCGGAAGAGGTTGCGGCCGCAGCTGCCGCGGGCGCGTTCGGGTTCACTGTGGAGGAGGCGGAGGCGGCAGAGGCGACAAACCTCGCCGAGCGCGCGGAGTTCATTGGCGAGGAAGAGCCTGCCGGCTTTGAAGCTGAGCCGAGCGAGGCCGGCGAGGAAGAGCCCGAGCCTTCAAAAAGTTTGCCGCAGGCGGAGCCCCCGGCCCCGCCAAGAAGGCGTCTTCGCAGGGCCGCGGACGTAGCGGGGCGGCAGCCGGGTCAACAGCCGCCGAGCCGTGTGACACGCTCTACCGCGGCAAGCAATGTTGCTGCGGGAGCGCCTCACGCGGCAGCGGCAACCGGAGCGGGATCTTACCGGGCCACCACCACCGCCCCCGCCAAGCGGGCAAGGGATCCTACTCCTCCGCCTCGCCGCACCGGAGGGGAGCCGGACTTCGATCTTTCCGCGCTCAGCTCCGACGAGGAGGAAGAAGAGTAAGTTTCTTTGGTGCTCTTGTAGTTCTTCAATCTTGCTGTTTTTATCTTGTATCTGACTTGCTTCAATCTGAACTCCTTTCTTTTCAGGAGGCTGGCCCAGAGAGCGGCGAAGAGGGCCAAGGCCGCGGTGATTGTCATCGAAGATGACCCCACCGTGTCAGCAGGGGGTGGGTCCGAGACCACCTTGACGGACCCGGCAACCACTCCTCAAAGCAGCCCCCAGCGCAGCCCCCAGCGTAAGTTCATAGTTAGCTTTCTACTGTCAGGCGCGCATGAGTGCCTTTTCCTTTGTTGATATCTTGCTTGTTGATTTGTGTAGGAGCAGAGCAGCCATATCAGGAGCGCCCGGAAGCTGGTCCCGAAGTGCCATCTGCTTCGACTACGCCGCCAAGGGAGGAGTCCTCGGCAAGGGAGCGCTCTCCAGCAAGGGAGAACTCTCCGGCAAGGGAGAACTCTCTGGCAAGGGGCAGTTCTGCAGCAAGGGACAACACCGTCGATCCTGCGGCGGTCGAGACCGCAACTGTAGATCTTGGCATAGGTAATTCACTTGTCCAAAAACTTTCCCTTGGGTTCTTCTTCTTCTGATTTTCTTCTCTTGGATTTTTGATTGATTTTTCTCCCTTCTTCGTTCTTCAGACCCATCTGCTGCTGAGCCAATGGAGACAGAGGGCGCCGGCGAGGAAGGCGCACATGGCAGCACTGACGACGCCGCCGCCAACGAAGAAGGAGCCGGTGCTGATGAGACCGCCGGCGAGGAGGCCGCCAAGGCTGCCGCCGAAGAAGCCGGCGAGGGGTCGGGCGATCGCACTGACGACCCTGAGGCCGCAGGAGTGCCAGGCGCTGCGCCGACCGCTGATCCCTCTGCCGCTGCTGCGGAGCCGGGCTCCGAGGAGCCCCAGCCCGGCGCCTACTTGAAGGCCGGCGACGATATCTTCATCAAGCTACCCTGGGCGTCGAGCTCCAGGGCGTCGGTCGAGGGGGAAACTTTCGATGAGGAGGTGCTCGCCTCCGCTGGACTGTCGTTGGTCGACGCGCCCAGCAGCAGCAGTGGCGAGCCTGAGGAGGAGCAGCTGCTGCGGAAGCTGCTGTCACTCTACCGCGCACGGCAAGCCAAGCTGGCTTCCCGAGAAGCTCTTGTCGCGAAGGCGGGAGTTGATATGGAGAAGCGCGTGGAGGATCTCCGGGGCCACAATCAAGAAGCTCTCCGCTCCCTGGCACAGGAGCGGGAGCGACTCGCCGAGGAGCGCACGACCTTCCTTCTTGAGAAGGCCGAAGCTGAGGAGGAACAAAGGCTGGCCGCCGAGAAGCAGTCCGCGCGAGAAGGCGAATTGGTGCAGAGGAAGGCCAACCTCGACAGCTACGAGGAGGAGCTCGCCGAGCGCGAGCAAGCACTTGGCGGGGCGCTCAAGGAAGCAAAGGACGCTGCCGCAATCACAGAGGCCGCCAAGAAAGAGCTGGAGGAGAAGGTGGCGCAGCTGGAGGCCAACATCGGGAAGAGCGGAGAGGAGCTTGCCACGCTCAAGCGTGAGCGTGAGAAGGATGTTGCCGCCCACGGTGAGCTGCAAGGTCTTCTCGCTGAGAGGGGCAAGGAGCTTAGCGCCGCCAAGGATTCCAATGCAGACCTGGAGTTGAAGCTGGCCACGCTGACGCAGACGCTGGACGACGCCAAGGAGCGGGAGAAGACCTTGTCGGAGAAGGTCAAGGCTGACAAGGCGCTGCTGGAGAGCATCGCAGTTACCCAGAACTCATTCAGAGATACTGTGGAGCACTGGACCAAGGGTCTGGAGAATATTGCCGCAGTCATCGACGAGGAGCTGGCGCAGCTGGGGATGGAGGACTTTGGGTATCCCTCCGACGAGAATCTCCAACCCAGTGCCAAGCTCAGCCTGTTCTTCAAGGGCATGGCGACGGCACTCCAGCGGCTCCGAGGGAGGATACCAAAGCAACTGGCCGACGAGTCCTCCATCCCGCAATCCAGAAGGTGCTCCAGAAGGTGCTGATGAAGGTGGCCTTCCGCAATCCAGGCCTCAGCTTCACCAACGTCCTCAAGTCCTTGCCGCCAGACGCCGATCGGGATGCACTCAAGGCCCTTGTCGCACCCATTGTGGACAAGGTGAGCGAGATCAAGAGGGTTGAGGGCGATCGCGTAGATTAGGCCGCCCATTTCTTCTTTTCCCTTGTCGCTGCTAATCATGTTATGAAAACACTCTGTTAGAGCTGCGACAAGTTATCTTGTAATATAACTTTATTCCTGTTATCAATTGCTATGTTATTACCTCTACTAGATTCCTTTCTTTGTATGTTTTTACCCTACGCTTCTAGGGAACTTGTCGGCGCAGGCACCCGAGCCGCGAGCGCTGAGTGCGGAACGTCAGCAGCCTGCTGGCCGCGCTGCTTCCGACAAGAAACCTTGTCGCGACTAGATGCAGCACACTTAAGTTGTTGAGCGGACTCGAAACAAAGTAAGGGCGCAACTAGCCACGAGTTGGTTCCTCCGCGCACAGGTTTTCCATACAAAGCAGGGTCGTTCGAGGAAGATAACTCAAAAATTTAAAAACTGATTGCTCAAACTTTGGCAACTTAGCTTTTCTGTCGTTTGCTTCCTGGCAAGGCAAAACTTTGCTTGAACGACGCCTGGTCCATACCACATTGCTTCCCGGCAAGGCAAAACTTTGCTTGAACGACGCCTGGTCCATACCACAATCTTCTCCTTCCGCCCCGGCAACTTGTGTGCGAGGGGACCTTCTTTTCCTTTGTTGAGAAAAAAAAGATAGAAGAGAAAATAATGATATGGATCCCTTCAGCTCGTTATTGCTTATCGGATGTAGGTGCTTCACAAAGTGTCAGATAACGCATGCAAGAAAGAAACTAATGCATGAAATGGACAAGTTGTGCGGAGCACATGGGGTTTTATTTGTGCACGGGATCTGCGCCGGCTTTGTACAAAGGATTACATGCAACAGCGGCAAGACTTGTACAAAAGGTGGTTGCCGGAACGGGTTCCGGCAACCGCGCCCTACGGGAAAAACTTACAAAGATGTTCTATGTTCCAGGAGTTGCTCACCGGAATGCCATCTTCGGTCTCAAGGCGGACAGCGCCGGGCCTAGTGACTCGTTTCACCCGATAAGGGCCTTCCCACTTTGGCGTCAACTTGTTGGAATTCCTGGCGGACCGAACGCGCCGAAGAACAAGGTCGCCTTCCTCGAAGCTTCTGGCCTTAACTTTGCGGCTATGGTAGCGGCACAAAGCTTGCTGGTATCGAGCAGCTCGTACAGCAGCCTGAAGACGATCTTCCTCAAGGAGCAGCGCGTCGTCTTGTCGTAGCTGTTCTTGCTCAAGCTCATCATAAGCGAGCACTCGAGGCGATCCGTATACGAGTTCCGTGGGGAGAACTACCTCTGCTCCATAGACTAGAGCGAAAGGCATCTGGCCAGTGGCTCGATTTGGCGTCGTTCTGATCGACCAAAGAACCACCAGCAGCTCCTCGATCCAGTTTCTTCCGCACTTGCGCAGCCTGTCGAAAGTTCTGGTCTTGAGCCCGCGCAGCACTTCAGCATTTGCCCTCTCTGCTTGACCGTTGCTTCTCGGATGAGCAACAGAAGCGAAGCAGACCTTGGCGCCAAGGTCTTGGACGTACTGCATGAAGGTGCGGCTCGTGAATTGCGTGCCGTTGTCGGTGATGATCCTGTTAGGGATCCCGAAATGGCAAACAATTGACCTGAAGAACTTGACTGCTGACTGTGCTGTCACCTTCCTCACTGGCTGCACTTCCGGCCACTTTGTGAACTTGTCGATTGCGACGTACAAGTACTCAAAGCCCCCGACAGCTCAGGGGAAAGGGCCGAGGATATCGAGCCCCCAGACCGAAAATGGCCAGGATAAAGGGATCGTCTGGAGAGCTTGAGCTGGCTGGTGTATCTGTTTGGAGTGGAACTGGCACGCTTCACACTTGATTACTTGTGTAGTTGCATCCTGGAGGGCTGTCGGCCAAAAGAAACCTTGCCGGAAAGCTTTGCCGGCAAGTGCTCTTGCGCCAATGTGGTGGCCACATATGCCTCCATGTATCTCTGCCAACAGCTTTTGTCCATCTTCCTGGCAAATACACTTCAATTTCACACCGTTGAGTCTTCTTATGTACAGTATGCTATCGACAAACTGGTACATACTTGACTGCCGGGCTACTTTTTCCGCTTCTTGTTGCTCTTCGGGAAGTTCTCCTGTCTGAAGGAAATGGACAATCTGTTGTGCCCATGCTGGAGCTTGTGTCTCGACAACAAGGACTAAAGGCACATCTGCTGCTGCAGGAACATCCGCTTCTACGGCAAGGACTTGCGGCCCTGCCGTAGCTTGATGTTCCCCGGCAAGCTTGCTGGAACAAAACTTGTTGGGAGC
This sequence comes from Triticum dicoccoides, assembly GCF_002162155.2. Taxonomy (NCBI): domain Eukaryota; kingdom Viridiplantae; phylum Streptophyta; class Magnoliopsida; order Poales; family Poaceae; genus Triticum; species Triticum dicoccoides. The sequence continues at coordinate 492,128,577 of NC_041386.1, forward strand.
ATCTGCTTCAACGGAACAAACCATAAGGCTTGCCGGAGCAGACTGCTCCTCAGCATCCTTGGTGTTGATCTTGGGGACTTTCTTGGCGGCGGCTTCGGGGAGCTCTGCCGGAAAGTAGTCACCAGAAACCAACTTCCTCTTCTTGCTTTGTCCAGTTGATGGTGTTACGGATGGTTGAGTCAACTTGAGCACAAAGATCCCTGGTTCCACAGGTAACTTTAGTGCGGCGCACTTTGACAGGCCATCAGCAATGTCATTCTGAGCTCTTGGGATATGCTCCATCTGTAGGTCGTCAAAGTGCTCTTCTAGCTTCCTCACTTCATCAACATATGCTTCCATCAATGGACTCTGGTAGTTCTTGTTCACTTGGCGGACGACAAGCTGTGAGTCACCCCTGACAATGAGCTTCTTGATCCCAAGGTCTGCTGCGATTCTGAGAACGGCAAGCAATCCTTCATACTCCGCAGTATTGTTGGTTGCTTTCTCCTTGGGAAAGTGCATCTGGACTACGTACTTGAGGTGCTCTCCGGTGGGCGCGACAAGCAGCACGCCCGCACCGGCGCCTTGCAGCGAGAAGGAACCATCAAAGTACATCAACCACTCTTTGCTTGCCTCTTTGACGGGGATGCTCGTCTCTAGAATTTCTTCATCTGGTGTTGGCGTCCATTCTGCTATGAACTCTGCCAATGCTCTGCTTTGGATAGTTGAAGTGCTCTCAAACTTGAGGCCAAAGCTTGACAGTTCCAGCGCCCACTCGACAATCCTGCCTGTCGCTTCTGGATTTTGCAGTATCCTCTTCAGCGGAAAGTGAGTGACGACTGTGATCTCATGTGCTTGGAAGTAATGGCGCAGCTTTCTCGAGGCCATGAGGAGGCCGAAAAGAAACTTCTGCACACCAGAGTACCTTGATCTAGCCCCCTGTAGAAGGGAACTGAGAAAGTAAACTGGACGCTGCACCATTCTCTTCTGCATCTTATCATGCTCCTGCGCAGATCCATCTCTGTCGGGACCAGAGCTTGTCGGCGAAGCCCCCTGCTCGTCGCTGGATGCATCTGCCGTGGTTGCTGGCTCATCATCTGCCTCCCTCTCCGCCACTAACGCAGCACTAACCACTTGATTGGTTGCTGCTATATACAGCAGCAACTTCTCTTGCGGCTTAGGTGTGACAAGTGTTGGAGTGGAGGACAGGTATCTCTTCAAGTCCTGCGACACAGCCTCCGCCTCCGGAGTCCATTTTATTGGACCTTCCTTTTTCAAAATTTTGAAAAATGGCAGGGCGCGCTCAGTAGATCTAGAGATAAACCTGCTGAGAGCAGCCACGCAACCGGCGAGCCTTCGTACATCCTTCATGCGCTTTGGTGCTTTGATCTGCTCAATGGCCTTAATCTTGTCGGGATTGGCTTCAATTCCCCACTGAGACACGAAGAACCCGAGAAGCTTGCCGGAAGGGACTCCAAACACGCACTTCTTGGGGTTAAGCTTGAGGTTGATCTTGCACAGATTTGCAAATGTCTCGTCTAAATCTTGAATCAGGGTCGCCCTGTTCTTGCTCTTGACCACTATGTCATCCATGTAGGCTTCCACATTTTTGTGCATCTGCGGCTCAAAAGCGTGGTGGACTACCCTTGCGAATGTTGAACCAGCATTCTTCAAACCAAAAGGCATCAGTATGAAGCAGTACGTGCCACACGGGGTGATAAATGCGGTTTTCTCTTCATACTCTTCTGCCATGAAGATCTGATGGTATCCTGAGTATGCATCAAGAAATGAAAGCAAATCACATCCGGCTGTGGAGTCAACAATCTGGTCAATGCGCGGCAAGGGAAATGGGTCTTTGGGACAAGCTTTATTAACATCACTGAAGTCAATACAAAGCCTCCATTTCCCGTTAGCCTTGCGCACGACAACAGGATTGGCCAACCACGTGGGATGGAGCACTCCTCTGACAAGGTCTGCTGCTTCCAACTTCTTGATTTCTTCTGCGATGAATTCTTGGCGCTCCACTGCCTGTTTCCTGACTTTCTGCTTGACGGGCCGCGCATGAGGACAGACAGCAAGGTGGTGCTCAATTACTTTCCTGGGAACACCGGGGATATCAGACGGTTGCCACGCAAACACGTCGACATTCGCCCGCAGGAAAGCAACGAGCGCGCTTTCCTATTTGGGGTCAAGAGTGGCGCTGATGGTGAAGGTACCACCAGTGCCGTCCTCCTTGGCGGACACCTTCTTGGTCTCAGGTGGAGCTTCCATTACCTTCTTACACTTGCCGGTGGAGCTCGATGGTGCGTCCTCGACGGTAGCGCAGCACTCCGAAGAGGTGCGCTTGCCGGAGTGGGCATCAGAGCTCTTGCAGGACATGGTCTTCTTCTTCCCCCCGGGAGCTTCAGCGGCAAGTGTCTTGCATTCTGCTGCGGCTGCTGCTTCCCGGTAGATCTTGTCGGCACAGATAAGAGCATCCTTCTTGTCGCCAGGGACAGAGATGACACTTATCGGGCCTGGCATTTTCAGTACATTGTACGCATAGTGAGAGGCTGCCATGAACTTGGCGAGTGCCGGACGGCCAAGGATTCCATTGTAAGGTAATGGAAAGTCAGCAACATCAAACGTGACCCTCTCAGTCCTGAAGTTCAGCTTGCTGCCAAATGTTACCGGCAACGTGATCTTTCCCTTCGGCTTGCTCCTTCCCGGGTTGATTCCTTGAAATGTACCGGTCTCTTCGAGCTCGCTATCAGGGATCTGGAGTTTCTGGAGCACCGCGGAGGAGATCAGGTTCAAGCCGGCCCCGCCGTCAACTAGCATCTTAGTGACCTTGAGGTTGCGGATTGTTGGTGAAACCAACATCGGCAAGCATCGGACCGCAGTTATGCGATCAGGGTGGTCCTCAATATCAAAGATGATAGGCGTGCTGGACCATTTCAGAGGCTTGAGTGACTCGATGGGTGGTTCTGCTGCATTAACTTCCCGCACCCACTGCTTGAGCTGACAGTGCGAGGTATGCAGAGAAGCACCACCGTCAACGCACAGGACCTCTGTGGCTTTCTGGAACTCCTGCTCATCAGTCTCCTCATCATCCATGTCTTCATCGTTGTCGTCATCTTCATCCTTGTCGCGGCCGCGAGGAGGTCTGTCTCCTTGCCGCTGCTTTGCCTTGGCGCGGCGTCCTCCTCGGCCGGGACGTTTCTTGCCAGATCCCCCAGCACCTTCCTGGGCCTTCTCCTTGTCGCGCCGCTCATATTCAGCTTTCTGTTGCTCAACAAGCTGCTCGACTTTCTTGCAGCTCTGGAGATCATGGCCCTTAGTGCGGTGGATCTTGCAATACTGCTTGTTGGTGCCGTCCTGCTTGTCGGCGACCGCCACCTCCGCGGCAACCTCCTTGCCGGAGTCACCAGCTTTGGCTTTCTTGGCGCCACCACCGTTGCCGGACTGCTCAACAACTAGCACCTCTTTGCCTTTCCTCTTCCTGTTGTTCCGCCGCTGGTTTTTCCTTGCCGGGGCAGCATCTTCACTGTCAGATCCTCCCACTCCTACATTCTCTCCGGGGAGTCTCCTCCCTTCCTCAGCACGTGCACACTTGTCGGCCAATGCATATAACTCACTGACGTCCCTGATCTTGCACGTCGCCATTTCCTCCCGCATCATGCGGTTTCGCACGTTCTGATGGAACGCGCTGATCACCGCGGCAGGGTGGACGTCTGGGATGTTTTGCTGCACACTGATGAATCTCTGAATGTACTTGCGCAGGGGCTCTCCTTCCTTCTGGGCGAGCAGATGAAGATCACTCTCCTGGCCATGAGGCTTGTGTCCGCCTGTGAAGGCGCCGACAAACTGATGGCACAGATCAGCCCAAGAGGATATGGAGTTGTCCGGCAAGTGCATGAGCCAGGATCTGACGTTGGGCTTGAGCACCAGCGGGAAGTAGTTGGCAACGATCTTGTCATCCCGTCCCCCAGCAGCCTGCACTGCAATGGTGTAGATGCTGAGGAACTCCGACGGATGCGTCTTGCCGTCGTACTTCTCCGGTACGTCTGGCTTGAAGTTCTTCATGCTGGGTCACTGGACTTGCCGCAACTCACGAGTGAATGCAGGGCAACCTACCGCGTACGGCAGATCGCCTGGTTCCCCTGGCTCATGCATGTCAACAGAGGGCCCAGCGCGCTTGTCGGATTGACGTCGCGCTTCTCTTTGGCGCTCGATGCGAGTTCGAGCGTCTTCTTGTTGTCGATCATGAAGAACTTGGCGCTGATCGTGACGAGCTCGTGGAACCGACGATGCGGTGGAGTCGCTGTCGAGGTGGATCCGGCGAGTCGGCGATCTTGGCCTTCGGGGTGGTGATTTCATGGTAGTTGCACCTCCACCCGTTTCATCACCACCGGCTCGCGCCCGGCAACCCTGCCACGGCGGCGACGCGCTCGGCCGCCCTGGAGTGTCGCCGTTGGCATAGCCGATGAGACTCTGAATGGTGGCCCTCCATTCGTCGATCTTGTCCGATGTCGGAGGGTAATCTAGGAGCAGTTGAGCTCGCGCCAATGCTTCTGCTGGAGTGGTGGGTGGCAGTGGCGGACGGCGCGAGGAGCGGGACGTGCTCGGACTTCTAAAGATGTTAGAAGGAGCAGTATCCCGTCCAGGCGACCGTGCCCTGCTCGTGCCAGCACGTTGGCGTGCATGCTGGTCTTGAGCGCCCCGAGATCCACCAGCTTGGTCTTGGCCTATCATGCGTATGGCACTGCAAGTGCCATGACGCTGTTGGTCTTGCGCCTCTTGAGAGTGGCGCGGAACATGTACAGTCGCCGAGGTTTGTGCATCCTTGTCCTTGGACCTGGCAGCATCATAAGCTTCCTCGTCGACGTCCGTTCTTCCGCCGGCGTCCATTCCACCACCCATTTGCTCCAACGGTGGCGGAAGTGACGTGGACGGAGCGGCTGCCGCCGAAGTCTTCTTCTTCGGTGGCATGTTGATGAAGGGAATGAAGATCTAGCTCGTGTGAACGCCAGATCAGGTTCACACAATCTCGACGCCCCCTACCTGGCGCGCCAAAGATGTTGGGGAAACTGATCCACGAACATCTATGGGGCCGGCGGACCGAGCCCCTTTCGGTTCGGCGGGGGGCGGAGATCACACGAAGAGCAGATCGAGGCGAAGCACACGAGCAGTTTACCCAGCTTCGGAGCTCTCCGGAGAGATAACACTCCTACTACTGCTTGTTTGATTATCTTGTGTTTTTGCTCCAGAGAGAGAGCGTAGTGTTTTTCTGGGTTCCGAACCAGTCGAACCCCCTCTACGTTGCGCATGGGCCTCCTTTTATACGCTAAAGGGGTCACTGACAAGTGGCAACGCAGAGAAGGGTACAAATGTAAAAAGTGAGGTGGTTGGTACAGTTACTTGTACAGTGCACCCTACCTAACCCTGACGGCAGGGGACAAGGGCATTAAATGCCCGTCTGAGTCGCCTAAACAGTGCAGAAAAGGACCATTAGGGGCGCCACCGTTCGCCACGATGGCGATCTTGTCAGCTTCGCATGCCACTGCGTACCGCTGGCTGCACAGCCTCCGGCCACGCGCGCCTGGAGAGGCCCCCAGAGCGACACGTTGGTGGATGCGCTGGAGCGTGGGCACAGAGTGGCCGCCTGCCGTGGCAAGCGCCTTGCCGCTGCTGTTATCTTGTCGGGTCTGGAAGCTTGTCGCTCACCGGGCCTCGAGGTACCTTGGTTGGTCTTCCCGGCAAGCTCCTCTTGCCAGGGCCTTGTTGCCTTGCCGGAGCGCGTGGCGCGTCGCGGCAAGTTCCTTGGAGTGCCTTGGCTGGCCTTCCCGGCAAGATCCTCTTGCCGGGGCCTTGTCTCCTGAGCTTAAATACTTTGTTCTTGAATGGCTCCAAGGGAACCACGGATGATCTTGGCGTTCGCCCGGCAAGCCTTGCCGCGGGGTGCTGCAACTGCCCGTGCACAAGTTCGGGGTACTAGGGTACCCCTATTCTAGTACACCGACATACACACATTCTAGTTGCTGTTGATTACGTTACTAAGTGGGTAGAAGCTATTCCAACTAGTAGTGCTGATCATAACACTTCTATTAAAATGGTTAAAGAAGTTATTTTTCCAAGTTTCGGAGTCCCTCGATATTTAGTGACTGATGGTGATTCACATTTTATTCATGGTGCTTTTCGTAAAATGCTTGCTAAATATGATGTTAATCATATAATTGCCTCCCCTTATCACCCTCAGTCTAGTGGTCAAGTAGAATTGAGTAATAGAGAGCTCAAATTAATTTTGCAAAAGACTGTTAATAGATCTAGAAAGAATTGGTCCAAGAAACTTGATGATGCATTATGGGCCTATAGGACTACATATAAAAATCCTATGGGTATGTCTTCGTATAAAATGGTATATGGAAAAGCATGCCACTTACCTCTCGAACTAGAACACAAGGCATATTGGGCTATTAAAGAACTCAATTATGATTTTAAACTTGCTCGTGAGAAGAGGTTATTTGATATTAGCTCACTTGATGAATGGAGAACCCAAGCCTACGAAAATGCCAAGTTGTTTAAAGAAAAAGTTAAAAGATGGCATGACAAAAGGATACAAAAGCGTGAGTTTAATGTAGGTAATTATGTATTGCTATACAACTCCCGTTTAATATTTTTTGCAGGAAAACTTCTCTCTAAATGGGAAGGCCCTTACGTTATCGATGAGGTCTATCGTTCCGGTGCCATAAAAATCGACAACTTCGAAGGCACAAATCCAAAGGTGGTGAACGGTCAAAGAATCAAACATTATATCTCAGGTAATCCCATAAATGTTGAAACCAATGTTATTGAAACCGTAACCCCAAAGGAATACACAAGGGACACTTTTCAGAACGTTTCAGACTCCGAAAAGGAATAGGTATGTGGTATGGTAAGTAAACCGACTCCAAAACAGTTTTTAAGGCAATATTTCTCCATTTTGGAATATTTAGAAAAATAGAAAAATAATAAGCAGTCCGGGAAGGACACGAGCGCTCCATGAGGGTGGAGGGCGGGCCCTACCCTACTGGGTGCGCCCCCTACCTCGTGGGCACCTCGTGTGCTCTCCGGACTCCGTTTTTGTACAGGACATGTATTTTGATCGGTAAAAATTCATTATATAATCTCCCGAGGGTTTTGACTCCCGTATCATGCAAAAATCTCCTGTCTTTGTTTTCAGCTATTTTTTGTCAGGGTTGTCAAGGCCAGGCACTATGTCGTCTCCCTCCTCCTCCAACCATGAAGGCGACGATGCTTGGCTAATGAAGATAGAGCTGAAGAGACAAGAACCTATGGAGATCAACAAGGATGAAGGGATCAAGAAGGCCATGGAGGACCAAGTTCCGGCAACAGAAGACACCATTCAACTGGATCACAATCTTCTTACCCCAACAGAAATTGAAGCTTTCAAGATGATTGAGTTAGCTCGTATACAAAATAAGTATTTCACATGTGAAAATATTTTGTTGAAGGAGCATATCATCACACTCAAGGGCATTGTCCGCAAGTTAGAAGACCTCCTACGCTCGATGAACGACTATCCATCATCAACAACTCCACCTTCTTCACCAACAAAGGAGACATAATCACTTGGGTATGGGCACTCCACTTGGCAACTGCCAAGCTTGGGGGAGTGCCCCGGTATCGTATCACCATCACTTTTATCTTTACCGTTTTTCTTAGTTCGATCCTTTTGGTAATATCTTGATCTATTAGAATAAAAGTTCTTAGTATGATCTAGTTGTGAGTTTTGCTTTATAAATCCTTCTATGTAATCGAGTCCGTGAGCCATATAATAAAGATTAGTGTTGAGTCAAGGGCTTGATTATTTTTCCATGATCCTAAGTGAATAAAATAAAAGAAAAAGAAATAAAAGAAACAAAGAGATCATGTGAGCCTTATGGAGAGTAATGAGCTCACATAGAAAAGTATGATGAATAAAAGTTGTTGAGGGTTGACAAACATAGTTTTGGTTATCATTGCAATTAATAGGAAGTAATAAAGAAAGAGAGGTCTTCACATATAGATACTATCTTGGACATGTTTTATGATTGTGAGCACTCATTAAAATATGACATGCTAAAGAGTTGACGTTGGACAAGGAAGACAATGTAATGGGTTATGTTTTCTTACATCCGAGATAAATTATATTGTCTTGGATCCTCCAACATGTTGAGCTTGCCTTTCCCCCTCATGTTAGCCAAATTCATCGCACCAAGTAGAAATACTACTTGTGCTTCCAAATACCCTCAAACCAGTCTTGCCATGAGAGTCCACCATACCTACCTATGGATTGAGTAAGATCCTCCGAGTAAGTTGTCATCGGTGCAAGCAATACAAATTGCTCTCTAAATATGTATGAATTATTAGTGTGGGAGAAAAATAAGCTTTATACGGTCGTGTGATATGGAAGAAATAAAAGCGACAGACTACATAATAAAGGTCCATATCACAAGTGGCAATATAAAGTGACGTTCTTTCGCATTAAGATTTTGTGCATCCAACCATAAAAGCGCATGACAACCTCTTCTTTCCTCTGCGAAGGACCTATCTTTTACTTTTATCTCCTACATTGCATAAGAGTCATGGTGATCTTCACCCTTCCTTTTTACATTTTATCCTTTGGCAAGCATGGTATGTTGGAAAGATCCTGGTATATATGGCTAATTGGATATGAGTTTTCATGAACTATTACTGTTGACATTACCCTTGAAGTAAAACGTTGGGAGGCAAAACTATAAGTCCCTATCTTTCTATGTGTCCGATTAAAACTCAATACCCATAAGTATTGCGTGAGTGTCAGCAATTGTGAAAGACTATATGATAGTTGAGTATGTGGACTTGCTAAAAAACTCTTATATATTGACTCTTTCCTATGTTATGATAAATTGCAATTGCTCCAATGACTGAGATTATAGTTTGTTAGTTTTAAATGAAGTTTACTATTCATACTTGAGATTGTGATTGAATTATTACTCTAGCATAAGAAATCATATGGCAAGAATTATATAAGTTGCTGTTGTAAGAATGATCATGATGCCCTCATGTCCGTATTTTATTTTTATCGACACCTCTATCTCTAAACATGTGGACATATTTTTCAATTTTGGCTTTTCGCTTGAGGACAAGCAAGGTCTAAGCTTGGGGGAGTTGATACGTCCATTTTGCATCATGTTTTTTATCCATATTTATTGCATTATGGGCTGTAATTACACATTATGTCACAATACGTATGCCTATTCTCTCTTATTTTACAAGGTTTACATAAAGAGAGAGAATGCCGGCAGCTGGGATTCTGGGCTGGAAAAGGAGCAAATATTAGAGACCTATTCTGCACAGCTCCAAAAGTCCTGAAACTCCACGGAAGACGTTTTCCAAATATATAAAAAATACCGAGAGCAAGAACTTCACCAGAGGGGCACACCCTGCCCACGAGGGTGGGGGCGCGCCCTACCCCCTGGGTGCGCCCCCTACCTCATGGGCCCCTTGGTGGCCCTCCGGCGACCATCTTCTTCTATATGAAGTCTTTCGATGGGAAAAAAATAATAAGCCACCTTCTCGGACGAAACTCCGCCGCCACGAGGCGGAACCTTGGCGGAACCAATCTAGG
>NC_041386.1:492138767-492196026 GCF_002162155.2 Triticum dicoccoides
CATTGCCATCGTCATCACCAATGCTCCTCTCATCGGGAGAGGGCAATCTCCATCAACATCTTCATCAGCACCATCTCCTCTCAAAACCCTAGTTCATCTCTTGTATCCAATTCTTGTCTCCAAGTCCGGGATTCGTGCTAGTAGGTTGCTAGTAGTGTTACTTACTCCTTGTAGTTGATGCTAGTTGGTTTAATTGGTGGAAGATCATATGTTCAGATCCTATATGCATATTAATACCCCTCTGATTATGAACATGTTTATGCTTTGTGAGTAGTTATGTTTGTTCCTGAGGACATGGGAGAAGTCTTGCTATTAGTAGTCATGTGAATTTGGTATTCGTTCGATATTTTGATGAGATGTATGTTGTCTCTCCTCTAGTGGTGTTATGTGAACGTCGACTACATGACACTTCACTATTATTTGGGCCTAGAGGAAGGCATTGGGAAGTAATAAGTAGATGATGGGTTGCTAGAGTGACAGAAGCTTAAACCCTAGTTTATGCGTTGCTTCATAAGGGGCTGATTTGGATCCATATGTTTCATGCTATGGTTAGGTTTACCTTAATAATTTTGTTGTAGTTGTGGATGCTTGCAATAGAGGTTAATCATAAGTGGGATGCTTGTCCAAGTAAGGGCAGCACCCAAGCACCGGTCCACCCACATACCAAATTATCAAAGTACCGAACGCGAATCATATGAGCGTGATGAAAACTAGCTTGACGATATTCCCATGTGTCCTCGGGAGCGCTTTTCTCTATATAAGAGTTTGTCCAGGCTTGTCCTTTACTACAAAAAGGATTGGGCCACCTTGCTGCACTTTATTCACTTTTGTTACTTGTTGCTTGTTACAAACTATCCTATCACAAAACTATCTATTACCACTTATTTCAGTACTTGCAGAGAATACCTTGCTGGAAACCGCTTATCATTTCCTTCTGCTCCTCGTTGGGTTCGACACTCTTACTTATCAAAAGGACTACGATAGATCCCCTATACTTGTGGGTCATCACGGAGGTTTGGCCGTGTGAATGGCCTTGTGATGAGTTCTTGAGAGCAGTCGGGATTTACAAGGACTTCTATTATTTGGCTAAGAATGCAGGCCTCATCGACTTCCTCCGCGACTAGCGCGAACAGTATCTCCTACTCACTAATATTTCCGTGGAAAGTTTTTACTTCCATGCTAAGAAATCACCACCTTCAGTGGAATTTCACTTATATAATGAGGTTAAGGAGATGTCACTATATGATTTTTGTCGGGTCTGTAAGATACCCTTTGCGGGCAGCATAGAGGAACCACATCGTAATGATGTGGAGGGGTTTATTGATACGATTGCTGTAGGGGAAATGAGGAAATTTTCCGATGCAAGAATTACTAGCATACATTTTCCTGTTCTACGTTACTTTGCAATATTTGCTAGCAAATGCTTAATTGGTCGCGGGAACAGTGGAAATCTCAGTGCTCCTGATATTGTTATTTTGCGCAATGCTTTGTTTCGTGATACCACTTTCAGTTTAGGCGCTATTGTTGCTAAACGATTAAATCTGAACCATACAAAGGTCCCCATCTTCGGAGGCATCTTTGCTTCGCGCCTTGCTGCACACTTTGGGATATCTATTAGGCATTATGAGAAAGAGGAAAAGTTGCTGCCCCCTATTTTTCTAGATTATAAGAGTATGGTAGCACATGATTTTATTATTAAAGATAAGAAGAAGATGCGTAAGTATAAATTGATATTTGATAAAAATTACTGTGAGATTATTACCTTGCCTGCACCCTCTCTGTTTAACATACTTTCAGGCACGTACCTCATCCTACCCGAAGCCATTCATGCGTACTGGAGCCTGACACAAGTTCCAGAGCCTGAGACGGAACCGCCACTTGACCCTTGTCGACAGTCTGTTTATCAGTGGGATCCAGAGGAGATCTCCAACTAGTGGCACCCAGAGGACACTCCTCCGTACACCGGAGAGGGCAGCTTCGAACCGTGGCCACAGACCAACTTAGGCCAAAAGCCTAAGCTTGGGGGAGTACGTATTTCTCACCGACATGACATTCATGTTCACACACTCATGACAGTTGTCGGTGCTCATACTTTTTCATTGTACTATCCATGCTAGTTTATTTTCTTTTCCAGCATTCTTCTTGTGTGTTTGAAAACCCTTAATAAAAACAAAAAAAAATTAGTTGTAGGTTTTAGCTAGTTTACTTTCCATGCTTGTAGTAGTAGTAATTAAAAGAAAACCCCAAAAGATTTCTCGTTCTTCTTTTGCTCGTTGGGAACTTTCCCATGTAAATAGTTTTGTTTCTTTTCTTTTCTTTGGGGGACGAGAGGAGAAGACCATGATGAAAATTTTGAGTGGCTCTCATATGCATTATTGTTGATCTAACCAAGAGCCCATATTACCTTGTCTTCTCCCTTGTATTAAATGCTTGAGATTCCAGCTTAGTCCAATGCATGTGCACTATTACTATCCACACCATTCGGTTGTGCAAGTGAAAGGCAATAATGACGATATATGATGGACTGATTGAGATGAGAGGAGCTGGTATGAACTCGACCTATGTTGTTTTTGTAAATATGATTAGTTCACCATTCCTGATTCATTCTATTATGAATGAAACATGTTTACAATGACAATTAGAGATTATAGTTGTTCATGCCATTCTTAATTATCTAGGAGTTTATAATGGTTTACCATGCGTGCCAACATGCTATTAAAATGGTTGTGATGTGGTATGATGGGGTGGTATCCTCCTTTGAACAATTCGAATGGCTTGACTTGGCATGTTCACGCATGTAGTTGAAACAAAATCAACATAGCCTCCATGATATTTATGATCATGGTGAATTATATCCTACTCATGCTTGCACTCAGTGTTGATTAATTTTAATGCATGTTCATGACTGTTGTCGCTCTCTAGTTGGTCGCTTCCCAGTCTCTTTCTAGCCTTAACTTCTACTAAGCGGAAATACTGCTCGTGCATACACTTCCATAAACCCCAAAAGTTATTCCATACGAGTCCACCATACCTTCCCATATGCGGTATCTACCTGCCATTCCAAGTAAATTTGTATGTGCCAAACTCTAAACCTTCAAATGAAATTCTGCTTTGTATGCTCGTATAGCAAATGTATCAACTAGGGTTGTCTATATCTTCCATGCTAGGTGGGTTATTCTCATGAGGAGTGGACTCCGCTCCTCACTCACGAGAAAATGGCTGGTAACCGGGATGCCCAATCCCATGCTTAAATTAAAATAATTGCAAAAAAAACTCCCCCAGGATTGTTGTTAGTTAGAGGCACCCGTTGTGTCGGACAAGCCATGGATTGATGTTTGTTGGTGGTGGGGGAGTATAAACTTTACCATTCTATTTGGGAACCGCCTATAATGTGTGTACCATGGAAGATATCGAGATCTCTTAGTTGTTATGTTAACAATGAAAGGATGCCACTCAAAATATTATTTATCTCTGTTTTAAAAATTGAGCTCTAGCACCTCTACAAATCCCTTCTTCCCTCTGCGAAGGGCATATCTATTTACTTTTATGTTCAGTCATCATCCTCTTATTAAAAAGCACCAGTTGGAGAGCACCGCTGTCATTTGCAGACATTACTATTAATTTACATTGAGTATAACTGTGACTGGATCTCTTTTACCATGAATTACAATGTTTAGTTAGTCCTTGATCTTCAGGGGTGCTCTGCATTTATGTTTTGCGGTCTCAGAAAGGGCTAGCGAGATACCATCTTGTTATATCATATTATGATTGTTTTGAGAAAGTGTTGTCATCCGAGATTTATTATTATTGCTCACTAGTTGATTATGCCATTGATATGAGTAAACATGAGACCTAAATGTTATTATGAATATGGGTAGTTCATAATCTTTGCTGAAAACTTGAATGTTGGCTTTACAAATTTACAACAACAAGAGCAAACAGAGTTTCAAAAGTTTTTCTTTATCACTTCCAGTTTGTCAACTGAATTGCTTGAGGACAAGAAAAGGTTTAAGCTTGGGGGAGTTGATACCTCTCCAATGTATATAATTTTCCAAACACTTGTGCCCTTGTTTGGGACTCTAACTTGCATGATTTGAATGGAACTAACCCGGACTAACGCTGTTTTCAGCAGAATTGCCATGGTGTTATTTATGTGCAGAAATAAAAGTTCTCGGAATGACCTGAAACTTTACGGAGAATATTTTTGGAATTTATAAAAAATAATGGCGAAAGAATCAACACCAAGGGCCCCACACCCTGTCCATGAGGGTGGAGGGCGCGCCCACCCGCCTGGGGCGCGCCCCTTGCCTCGTGGGGCCCCTGTGGCTCCACCGACGTCAACTCCAACTCTATATATTCATGTTCGGGGAGAAAAAAAATTAGAGAGAAGGATTCATCGCGTTTTATGATACGGAGCCGCCGCCAAGCCCTAATCTTTCTCGGGAGGGCTGATCCGGAGTCCGTTTGGGGATCCGGAGAGGGGAATCCGTCGTCGTCGTCATCATCAACCTTCCTCCATCACCAATTTCATGATGCTCACCACCGTGCGTGAGTAATTCCATCATAGGCTTGCTGGACGATGATGGGTTGGATGAGATTTATCATGTAATCAAGTTAGTTTTGTTAGGGTTTGATCCCTAGTATCCACTATGTTCTGAGATTGATGTTGCTATGACTTTGCTATGCTTAATGCTTGTCACTAGGGCCCAAGTGCCATGATTTCAGATCTGAACCTATTATGTTTTCATGAATATATGTGAGTTCTTGATCCTATCTTGCAAGTCAATAGTCACCTACTATGCGTTATGATCCGGTAACCCCAAAGAGACAATAATCGGGACCACTCCCGGTAATGACCGTCGTTTGAGGAGTTCATGTATTCAGTAAGTGTTAATGCTTTGGTCTGGTACTCTATTAAAAGGAGGCCTTAATATCCCTTAGTTTCCAATAGTACCCCGCTGCCATGGGAGGGTAGGAAAAAATATGTCAGGTAAGTTCTTTTCCATAAGCATGTATGACTATATTCGGAATACATGTCTACATTACATTGATGAACTGGAGCTAGTTCTGTGTCATCCTATGTTATAACTGTTACATGAGGAATCACATCCGACATAATTATCCATCACTGATCCATTGCCTATGAGCTTTTCACATATTGATCTTTGCTTAGTTACTTTTCCGTTGCCACTGTTACAATTAATACAAAACTGCTACTGTTAACTTTGCCACCGTTACCGTTACTTCCATACTACTTTGCTACTAAATACTTAATTTGCTGCATATATTAAGTTTTCCAGGTGTGGTTGAATTGACAACTCAACTGCTAATACTTGAGAATATTCTTTGGCTCCCCTTTTGTCGAATCAATAAATTTGGGTTGAATACTCTACCCTTGAAAATTGGTGTGATCCCCTATACTTGTGGGTTATCATGGCGCCCCAAGATAGGAAAACATATGTGAGATAAATTGTAGTAGATTGATAGATCGAACGCCAAATAAAATAAATAAGAATAAAATGCAGCAAGGTATTTTTATATTTTTTGTTTAATTGATCTAAAAATAAAAGGCAAAGGAAATAGATAGCAAAGGCAAATTATATGAGAAAGAGGCCCGGGGGGGCGTAGGTTTCACTAGTGGCTTCTCTCTCGAAAAATAGAGAACAATGGGTAAACGAATTACTGTTGGGAAATTGATAGAACTTCAAATAATCATGACAATATCTAGGTAATGATCATTACATAGGCATCACATCCAAGATTAGTAGACGGACTCCTGCCTGCATCTACTACTATTACTCCACACATCGACCGCTATCCAGCATGCATATAGTGTATTAAGTTCATGGAGAAACGGAGTAATGCAATAAGAACGATGGCATGATCTAGACAAGATCTATCTATGTAGAGATAGACCCCATCGTTTTATCCTTAGTAGCAACGATACATATGTGCCGGTTCCCCTTCTGTCACTGGGATCAAGCACCATAATATCGAACCCACTACAAAGCACTTCTTCCCATTGAAAGATAAATAGATCAAGTTGGCCAAACAAAATCAAAATACCGGATAAGAAATACGAGGCTATAAGCAATCATGCATATAAGATATCAAAGAAACTCAAATAACTTTCATGGATATAAAAAGATAGATCTGATCATAAACACAAAGTTCATCTGATCCCAACAAACACACCGCAAAAAGAGTTACATCATTTGGATCTCCAAGAGACCATTGTATTGAGAATCAAACGAGAGACAGAGAGAGGAAACCATCTAGCTACTAACTATGGACCCGAAGGTCTACAAAGAACTACTCACGCATCATGGGAGAGGCACCAATGGAAGTGGTGAACCCCTCTGTGATGGTGTCTAGATTGGATCCGGTGGTTCTGGACTCTGCGGCAGCTGGAATTGATTTTCGTCGACTCCCCTATGGTTTCTGGAATAATGGGGTATTTATAGAGGAAAGAGGTGGTCCGGGGGGCACCCGAGGTGGGCACTGAAGGAAATATGCCATGGAGGCAATAAAAAAGTTGTTATTTATATTTCCTTATATCATGATAAATGTTTATTATTCATGCTATAATTGTATTAACCGGAAACTTAGTACATGTGTGAATACATAGACAAACAGAGTGTCCCTAGTTGCCTCTACTTGACTAGCTCGTTAACCAAAGATGGTTAAGTTTCCTAGCCATAGGCATGTGTTGTCATTTGATGATTGGGATCACATCATTAGAGAATGATGTGATGGACAAGACCCATTAGTTAGCTTAGCATAATGATAGTTTAGTTTTTTCTGCCATTGCTTTCTTCATGAGTTATACATGTTCCTCAAACTATGAGATTATGCAACTCCCGAATAACAGAGGACACTACTAGGAAAAGGGCTATAGATGGAATTGACACTCATGGCGCACCAGACATGTGGTGCGCCATTACTATATACTAATGGCGCACCATGTGTTGGTGCGCCATTAGTGTGCAAATACTAATGGCGCACCACATCCATGGTGCGCCATTAGTAATTTTTTTTTTCAAAACTACTAATGGCGCACCGTGGGATGGTGCGCCATTACTAGTTCAACTAGTAATGGCGCACCATCCCACGGTGCGCCATTAGTAACTTGGCCACCACTTCCACCGAATGCACCCCCTCGGTGGACCGCCTTTTCAGTTAAAAAAATAAAAAAATGATGGAAATGTAAAAAAATAAAAGAAAATAAGTTTCCCATGTAATATGTGGTCTAGTTGTTGCGAAAATTTACAAATATGAATTTCGACTTTATTTGCGAAATCTCTCGAGAATGTGTAAAATGGGCATAACTTTTGCGTACGAACTCGGATGAAAAAGTTTTTTATATGAAAAATCATCTACTCGAAAAGTTACATCCGAATTTGGAAACATAGGATTTTAGTCAACCTGGGTGTTTGGCTCACATGAATTGGAAGAACAGAGGAATGGAGAAACATAGTGATGCGACAAGTGTACAACCTCTTTGGCATAGCCTTGTGGACCTCAGCATCATTGGGTTGGACGTGGAGGATGGTGATGATGCTGGTGTGACTGCCGGAGGCAGGGAAGAAGAGATCCGAGGCCTCTGGAAATGGTGCCGAGGGTACTACTCCGCTGTGATGGACGGTTCCGTCGTTGGAGCAGCTCCGCTAAGGTGTACGGCGACGAGGCTGAAGCATGACAAGATAGACAACATTAATCTGAAGTGGGACCCTAATATCATCTGCAATAGATGATGTAAAATACATCACCAAAAAGTGCTATATGTAAAACGCATCAGCCGCGCCACGGCCGCTCCGACAGATGCTATAAGTACTGTTCACTCTGAACTTAACTGAAGAAAATGAACTTCACAGTCGAAACTGAATTTTACTGTCGAAACTGATTGAACTAGTAATAGAGCATTGCAATAGATATTTAGGGCGTTCGAGCACTAGTAGCAGAGAAGCAGTGATCTAAATCAGCAGACGCTCGAGCAGGGAACGCACTAGCAGAGAGAAAGTCGTGAAGTAGCACCGCGAGCGAGTGCTAAAGCAACAACTCCTGTAGCTGCCGGAGGTCATGCAGCAGCGCAAGCGAGAGCAAGAGCAGAGCAGCAGCACGAACGAAAGCAGGAGCAGTGCAGCAGCATGACCGACAGCAAGAACAGAGCCGTAGCGCGAGCGAGAGCCGGAGTAGCTGCAGCTAGTGCCCTTGTGGAAGTCAGCGCCAAGGAAGCAACGACATGGGGGAGAGATGCCATGGATGATCTGGTCGGTGACGGCGCCGTCGATGGAGACACGCCATGTCTGCTCGGTATCGAGGACCGGCAGCCCCGTGAGATCGAATAAAAGATAAAATGCAGCGGTGAGTGCAGAACCTCCTTGGTGGCGCCGAGTTGGCCTCGGCTTCATCGGAGGAATTGGTGAGGGTGCTACGGTTCCGGTGGGTCAGGTCAAGACGGCGCTGTGGGGATTGAGGTGGCGCGATAGTCGAGGCGAACGTCGGGGCAGCTCCTTGGAGGTGGAGTACGGGGCGGCTGATCCGGCGGGACGATGAGATCAACAACGGATCTTCATCCGGTGCGGTGGATGAGGGACGGCGAGCTGTTGCGCTGGACGATGTAGTCGGGGAAGAGTCTCCGGCTGGGCGGCGGTCGGGAGGCCGACGGAGGAGCGTGGGGTTTCGCGGGTTTTGGCGGCCTCGGTGTATGAATGGGTGGCGAAGGGGGAGGGGGGAGCCAAGCTTGGGGATGCGCTTGTCTGAAATGTAGGGTAAGTTACCAGCGTACCCCCACTAGTTTTGACACCGCGACATGGAGCTTCATTTCCGGCTGTGGGGTAGAAGGGGGATTTCGCGTGTCTGGGCTGCGGGGGCGATTTCGGATGAGGAGGGAGTTCTCGCGCTCGTCCAAATTTTGGGATAACAAGGCGCGGCGCGGCGCGGGTTGAAGAAGCACGAGTTTCAAAGCAGGTGAGACAAAAGATACTCGAGCTTGAAAATTTTGGGATAACACGGTGTGGATTCCTTGTTCGGCAGAACAAAGTTAACGTGTAAAAAACAATTCATACAAGAGACAAGAGAGTCATGTCCCCCTTTACTATATTGCTATAGATGCCATTGAAAAAACTACAAGAAAAATGTAAAAAAAATCGGGAGAACAAGATTACCCTGCACAGTACCAAATCGATTCTCACTTCCCTCAACAACAACAAAAAACAAATCAATTCCCACCAAAGAAAGAGTAGTGTCCCTTTTTATATGATTACAGATGCCATGATCTCGAATTTCAATTTTTGAATCCACGTTATGTTGAATTCAAATATATCGTTAGGTGACCTTGCGGTTTATAATTGATGTAGTCGTACATTTTGATCTTCCATCATATATGAACATTTTACTCCACCATGTGAACATATATATTTTCGTCTACCATATGGACTAAATTTGAATCAATTTTCCTTATTTGAATACGATTGTTGTCAAGTTATACATTAATTTAAATATTATCTTGATAACAAAAAACATACATATAGTAGTAATCATATTTCACTATGAACTACATGTACCATACGCTCTCCAATTCAAATATTTGTATCCATTATATGTTGAATTCAAATCATAGTACATTATTGGTCCAGGTAGCGAGATGTTTGGGATAATCTAAAGCCTGTTTTCATACGTATAATTTTTGGCTGAATTGGGACAAGTTTTGGTATAAGCCTCTTGCAAAACCGGAGATTCTCTCAACAAGCCTCGTGGTTCTGAGAGGGAACGTGTCACATTTGGGTGCAAAACGATATACGCTGCCTCCCCCCTAATTTTATTTACAGAGGCAACATAGAACTATATGAGTGCCCTGTTAAATTTTCGAATTATTTCGGGTTCATTTGGACTTTTTATACATTAATTAAGTTTCTAAACTTTTAATGTGCATAATCTAAATATGAATTGCATGCACATGCTCCGGTGCACCAAAGTGGGTTGAAAAATCACATTTGTGTCCTTGGTTGAATTTCTAGGTCCCATGGAAGAAATGAGAATGAAATTCAAACATCTGGGCATCATGACTCGACCGAGGACATTGAGAAACTTTGATTTTAAATTCATGTAAATCCAAAACTCGCCTGGAAATGGTGTCATGGCATGGAACTAACATGTTGTGGTAAAAAATTGGGCCGATTTGGAAGCTCGTGGTTCTAAGAGGGAACGTGCCACCTTTGAGTGTGAAATGATATACGCTGCCCCCCTTGAGTTTCTTAACAAAGGCAACATAGAACTACATTACTGCCCTGTTAAATTTTGGAATTATTCCGAGTTCGTTTGTCGTTTTTTATACATTAATTGAGTTTCTGGTCATTTAATGTGCATAAGTCAAATTTGAACTACAAGCACATGCTCTTGTGCACCAAAGTTGGTTGAAAAATCACATTTGTGTCCTCGGGTGAATTTCTATGTCCCATGCAAGAAATGAGAATAAAATTAAAACATCTGGGCATTGTTGCTCGGCCGAGAACATTGAGAAACTTGGTTTTAAAATTCTTGTAAATCCAAAACACGTATGAAAATCATGAAACTTGGCATGGATGTCATGTCATGGTACTACCATGTTGGGGTAAAAAAATTGGCTGAATAGGAACATATTTTGGTATAACCTTCTTGCAAACCGAAGCTTCTCTCAAGAAGGCTCGTGGTTCTGAGAGGGAATGTGCCACCTTTGAGTGCGAAACGATATACGTTGTCCCCCTTGAGTTTATTTACAAAGGCAACATAGAACTACATGAGTGCCCTGTTAAAGTTTGGAACTATTCCGGCTTCGTTCGGCCTTATTTACACATTAATTGAGTTTTCGGTCATTTAATGTGCATAATTCAAATTTGAACTACAGGCACATGCTCCCGTGCACCAAAGTTGGTTGAAAAATCACATTTGTGTCCTCGGGTGAATTTCTACTCCCTCCTTCCATCTATATAGGTCCTAATGCGTTTTTCGAGGCTAACTTTGACCAAACGTTAGAGCAATAATATATGACATGCAACTTACACAAAGCATACCTTCAAATCTGTATGTCAAAGGAGCTTCCAATAATATAATTTTCATAGTATACATCTCATGTGCTATTAATCTTGTCAATAGTCAAAGGCTGTCTTGAAAAACACATTAGGCCCTATATAGATGGAAGGAGGGAGTAGGTCCCATGAAAAAAATGAGAATAAAATTCAAACATCTGGGCATCGTGGCTCAGTCGAGAACATTGAGAAACTTGGTTTTAAAATCATGAAACTTGGCATGGTGTCATGTCATGGTAGTACCATTTGTGGTAAAAAAAGGCTGAATAGGAACAAATTTTGGTATAAGCTTCTTGCAAATCGGAGCTTCTCTCAAGAAGGCTCGTGGTTCTGGGAGGGAACGTGTCACCTTTGTGTGCATAATTCAAATTTTAAATACAAGCACATGTTCCAGTGCACCAAAGTTGGTTGAAAAATCACATGTGTGTCCTCGGGTAAATTTCTAGGTTCCATGCAAGAAATGGGAATGAAATTCAAAATTCTGGGCGACGTGGCTGTGTTGGAAACATTGAGAAACTTAGTTTTTTAATTCCTGTAAATCCAAAACACGCATGAAAATAATGAAACTTGGCTTGGTGCCATGACATGGCACCAACATGTTGTGGTAAATTTGCAGTCTGATTTGCGAAGGCGCACACATTAACAATGAACAAAGTCATTTTGGAACAAGTGCTATCATGTTACAATCGGAAACACAAGTATTATTGAAACTGTGGGCGTTCTACTTACTAGTACCATTTACGTGCCGCCACGCGTCCCAATTTTTTATTAGCTAGGAGGCGCCATGTACGGTAGCTATTTGAGTACGAGAGGCGTGCTATCAGACCCCTGCACGTGCTTATCGGGCGGAGAGCCCTTTGACCTCCATCTGCCATCCACAGATTGAGCTTGGGTGCCTTAAAGGCACCTACCTTTAGGTCTATGACAGGTGGGCCAGCTACCTATTAGGACCACCTGTCATAGGCCCAAAGGCAGGTGCCTTAAGGCACCGAAGCAGCGTCCGCCGTCCACCTCTCTCCCAAGGTCTCCATTAATGGTGCCCGAGCCTCTGTTTAATGGCGTGGTTGTGTCTCACTCGACTGAGATTTAAGAGAGAAAAAAGAAAATATGAAAGCACAGATCTTGATGTAAGATCCGACGGACCTATGTAGCATCTACTGCGACTTATAGCAAGACTGATGAATATATAAGGATGATTAATTTTTTTTTCTGATCAAAGAAGAGCTTGCCCCTTCCGATTTTCATCACTGAAAACCACCACAATTCACAAGAAGTTCAGCACAACTCCAGCCTAACATGAAGGACTAAAAGCTACCAGATTGAAATCGCTACATCGCAAGAGGCCAACAAAGGCCAAACATCTGCGCTAGAACCCAACATTTCACAATCGACAACACAATCCACATCCTAAACCGATTATTAGATCAAAAGAAACCAGGAAACTAGTCTCCGCGGCGAGCGATGATGAGCTCTTTCGTGTCCTCAAGATGCTGCTTGAGAACATCCACGGATTCCTCCACCAGCCTTTGGCGCTCGTTGCGAAGCATGTCATTCTCGTCCATAAGTTTCTTGACGATGACGCCAGTCCTCTTCAACAAGGCACTGGTCTCCTCCTGCTGGTCTGCACTTCAGACGATCTTCTCCCTCAGCAGGTCGCGCTCGGCCCGGAGCCTCTCATTGCCCTCCCTTAGTTGCCCGATGACGTCGGTAGCCTGTTCAAACGAGGCTATCATGTCGTCCTGCAACCACGCCGAGCCGGAGATCTGATCCATCTGGCTATGGATGATCGCATGCATGCTCCTGTAACAGTCGTCGCCTGCCCGCGAGAAATTTTCCTAGGCCAGCGCCGCATGGCGGGACATCTCTGCTACATTCGTGGCGCGGCGGGACATCTCAGCTACTTCCGCAGCGCGGCCATACCAGTCTGCTGCATCGACGGCGCGGCGGGACCTCCGTGCTGCTTCAGGGGCACGGCGGGACCTCTGTGCTGCTACTTCCGCGCGGCGGGACATGTCATCTGCTCTTGCAGTGAGGCAGGATATCTCTCGTGCTTCCGCTTTCATGCTCACCTCTCCCCGGTGGCAATCTCTCGACCAGAACTCACGCTGGCCATCGCAGACGCAAGGGAAGGATGCTGAATGACTTGTTTGTTTTTGTGGATGAGGAGTTGGGGAGAAATGTGCAGTCATCTTGGCATACTAGTATTTATAACCAAGTACTAATACGCTCCTAAGTGGGAAACCGTTTAGGTTGTGATCGGTGTGAACAGGTTTGCAATTCAATATACTCCCCTTTTGTAAGGCCCCGCTTTGGAAAGGTGCATGCATGCAACCATTTCATTGGTTGCATTGAAAGCCATTGTTGTTGGTGCCATGGCTGAAAAATTAATATACTTCATGCGTGCTTTTTCATTGGCTGCATGCATGTGAGAGAGTGCATTGGGAGTGAAATGAAAGAATTAATGTGAGCAAATTACTATGTGTCTTGGTCTAAGAGAATTTGTCTTTAGGCCTAATAAACCCGGACGGAGGGAGTAGCGTGGTACTAATACGCTCCTAAGTGGGAAACCATTTAGGTTGTGATTGGTGTGAACAGGTTTGCAATTCAATATAGCGTGGTACTAATATGCTCCTAAGTGGGAAACCGTTTAGGTTGTGATCGATGTGAACAGGTTTGCAATTCAATATAGCATGGAGTAATTTGCAATTCAAATTTTAGTTTTTCCATTTTATAAGGCTCAATTTGGTTGTTCCCCAACACATGTTCAGATTCCAAGGTGCATTAATTCATTGCATGCAAGTATTAAGAGAATATTGACCAATGCATGTACTTTATGCATGCATGCATTGCAATTAATGCATTGATAAACATAATTTTTTGAGAAAAACAAGAGCATTAATTAGGTGCTTTTGCAAACTACAAAAAATATTCCACCACTCACCATCTTGGTTGGTGAGATTTTTGAATTAAGCCTTATAAACTGGAAAGGAGGGAGTACTGCTGTGTACGTGCAATAACTGGCACCGTCGTATACATATCTTACGGTTAATGGGGCGTTCGACAGGAATAGCCGCGTGGCGAGCTCTAGGCTAGTATTTTTTCAGACGCATTAAACCTATCTCTTGGGACTTCTCACACGCACCATCGTGCCACCCACAAAAACTTGTACTCTGAGTTTAGTAGTCCGTTATACAGGAAGAGAAGAGGCGCACGCACGCACTCATCCTCTCACACACGCATCTGTTTTTTTCTCGAAAAGGAGGATGATGACCCCCGGCCTCTGCATCTGGGAGTCACACACGCATCTGTAGCTATGAATTGTAGTGTTCTCAACCATCCGATTGGCTCTATCATGGATGTACCAATATACTAAAACATGTCTAGATACATCTATATTTTGACAAATGGAAGGCAAGTATTGTGGAACGGAGGGAGTGCTTGTCATCAAAATGGATAAAAAGGGACGTATATAGAAGTAAAATATGTCTCCATACATCTCCTTCTATCCATTTTGATGACAAGTAGTATTTCTTACCCAAAGGAACTTTATATCCAACAGACACAAAAATATCCGTTCGACTGTTGGAAATTACTAATCTGATGTCGAAGTAATTGCTGCATCGCCACCAAAACCCACCATTTCTTAAGCTAAAGTAGACCAAGGTAATCCCTATATTAGCATATTACTAAGATAAATAGAAGGCACTGTCGAAACATTTAGGACATGAGCTTGTCAATCTGAATGTGGACGGACACAAGCTTAGCCCCGGCCAGCATCTTGGGCAGAACTGTCAAGAAGGTCAGCTCCTACACGTTGACGTCGCTGGGATCCTTGCTGCTTGTCGCCTCCATTTCCACCTTGACGGCATCGGTCGTGCCTTTGGGCTCCCCCGGCGGTCCGTTTGCCCACAGCTTGGCCACGTAGTGCGGCAGTGGGGACGCCCCCGCTCTGATGTAGACGACCGACATGGCGATAGGCGCGCCGATGTCGAGCACACCGCCGACCAAGAAAAACGCACGGCGGTCCTCCTCCGCGAACAGCAAGAGCCGTGGCTCCGGTAGTGGCACTTGCAGCTGGAGCACCTTGTCGTACTGGATCCTGTGCACCGGCGGTGCTGATGTGGTGGTAGAGCGCCGGTGGTGGGTGTCAGTGTCAAAACCGGCGGATCTTGGGTAGGGGGTCCCGAACTGTGCGTCTAAGGCAGATGGTAACAGGAGGCAGGGGACATGATGTTTTACCCAGGTTCGGGCCCTCTTGATGGAGGTAAAACCCTACGTCCAGCTTGATTATACTTGATAATATGGCTATTACAAGAGTTGATCTACCACGAGATCGGAGAGGCTAAACCCTAGAAGCTAGCCTGTGGTATGATTGTATGTTGTCCTACGGACTAAAACCCGCCAGTTTATATAGACACCGGAAGGGGCTAGGGTTACACAAGGTCGGTTACAAAGGAGGAGATATACATATCCGTATTGCCTAGCTTGCCTTCCACGCCAAGTAGAGTCCCATCCGGACATGGGACGAAGTATTCAATCTTGTATCTTCATAGTCCAATAGTCCGGCCAAAGGATATAGTCTGGCTGCCCGGAGACCCCCTAATTCAGGACTCCCTCAGTAGCCCCTGAACCAGGCTTCAATGACGATGAGTCCAGCGCGCGGTGTTGTCTTCGGCATTGCAAGGCGGGTTCATCCTCCGAACACACCACGGAAGAATTTGAATACAAGGATAGTGTCCGACCCTGCAAAATAAGTTCCACATACCACCGTAGAGAGAATAACATTTCCACAAATCTAATCTGCTGACACGTTTTGGCAGCATGACATCATGTCATGGCCCGGTAATTATTCGAACCGTTTTTATTTAACCATTCCCGCACATAACGCGAGGCGGTTTCTTGACACGTCTTGTCAAAGCAGAGATCGTGTTCCCCTTATTACGGGATTCTCATCAATACGGACGTGGGTAACCCAACCGCGCCATCAATTACATCGCTTGGGGGATAAGCGAGTTTTACCAGGCTAGTGGGGGGGCATAGTTTAGTTTGCCCTTATAAAGGGATAAGATCTCACCTTTTTCTACCCATGCCTTCTTCCTCCTTTCTCATCCATTCTCGCGCACTCGAGCTCCAGCGCCCAAGTCTGCATCCTCCTCCACAACTTTCTCCAAACATGTCCGGAGCGGTAGGCAAGTGGATGGCCTCCTCCGTCACGGAGGGGCACATCAAAAAGTTACGTGTAGACGGATACTTAGCCACGGACATCGCGCACCGGCTGCCAGCCGGGGGGCAGGTCGTCCCTACCCCGGAACCTCATGAAAGGGTGGTTTTCCTCCCCCACTTCGTCCGCGGATTGGGGGTTCCCCTCCATCCATTCGTCTGCGGCCTCATGTTCTACTATGGGCTGGACTTTCATGATCTGGCCCCGAATTTCATCCTCAATATCTCGGCGTTCATCGTCGTGTGTGAGGCCTTCCTCCGCATCCGGCCCCACTTCGGCCTATGGCTGAGGACCTTCAATATCAAGCCGAAGGTTGTAGGCGGCCAACAAACGGAATGCGGCAGAGCCATGGTGGAAAAAATGCCCAACGTTGCATGGTTCGAGGGATCCTTCGTGGAGACCATAAAGGGGTGGCAATCGGGGTGGTTCTACATCACCGAGCCGCACGACACCAACTGGGTGGCGGCCCCCCGAGTTTCGATCCGAAATCCCCATGCGACTCACTTCCCGGAAGGAGAAGGGCCTGTCCTAGGGTTCATCGGTGGAGCTGGACGGACTCCAGAAGTGTATCCGGAACATGACAAGCAAGAAACTTAAGCTTGTCAACATAGTCTAGGTCACGCTCTTCCACCGGATCCTCCCGTGTCAACAACGGGATTTCAACTTATGGGAGTTTGACCCGGCCCGACACCAGACTCTAAGCAAGCTCTTCGACACGATGCACAAAGACGTTTGGAGGGTGTTGTTCAAGGGCGCCGAGGTCCCTTCCTCTCTCACCAAGGACCGCGGGCTAAGCGCGAAGCCCCCTGCGAATCCGGTAAGTTCTGTACACCTGGTAGGATATTTATTTCCCATAGCTTAACCATGTGCGGGGTCTGAGCTCCCATGCCTTTAACAGGACTGGGTGGAGGCATCGGAGCAGATTGACTGTCCGGCCCCTCTGCCCGAAGACACTGTGGACGCCCTCCTGACGGAGATGCGGACTCCGGCTCCTTATGAGGTGTCGGATAAGACCAAGAAGAAGGCCAAGGGAACCCGAAAGAGTTCCCGACGCCAGGTGGTATCGGACTCATCGTCCGATAACTCCAAGACGCACTCCTCCCACGAAAACGAGGAGGAGGAAGATGAAGATGCTCCCCCTCCAGCCGGGGGAGACAAGAAAAGGAAGGCCGCCCCAATCGGGGAGGCCGAAGGGTCCAAGAAAGGAAGGACTGTCCTTCCGTACCGCTCCTCCACCACCGCCGAAGGCAAAGACGAGTGGCTGCTCAGGGCCAAGCCCCTGGCGAAGTCGTAAGTATTCGGATACCAGAGTAACTCGTAGCATACCTTTGTCGCACTGCTTTTCCTAACGCCGAATATGATTATGCAGACCTCCACAAGCCCGTATCGACGTATCCTCGTCGGACGGTTCCTTAGACTCATCGGATATGGATAGTGATCCACTTCCGACCGCCTCCTCCCCTCGCCCTACGGACAATGCCGAGGTATTTTCTCAAGGGGCACCAAGCCAGGGGGAGACAGTCCCGGAGGCACCTCAAGGCGACCTTTCGGACTCCATGAGCAAAGGGAGCAAGGCTCCCGTGGACTCCAAGTTCCGCTTTCAGCCGAACACCGCGCCGGAACCTCCAGTGGTTCCGGACTCGGGGAGGCGGCCCCCTTCCAAAAGGGGTAAGACGCCCATGTCGGTGACCTTTGTCCATCTAGAGGCACCGGACAACCTGCTGGGAGCGCTTCGCGACGCTTCCATCGACGAAGAGCACTGCACTATTATGAGTGCGGTGATCAAGAAGGTACAGTCCGCCAAGAGCGGACTAACTAAAGCCTGTGCCAGCCTTCTAACAGGCTTTGAGGTAAGTACTTAAAATATAGGAAAAATATTACCACATAGATAGTAGCCCCTGATGCTTTGTTTGGTGTTCACAAAGAAAAGCCCAATACAGGATCAAATAATATATGCAGGAGTCTAATATAAGTATGTCTATATGCGTATGCAGGCTTCACTGCTGACCTCTGCCGCACTGACTGCGGAGGTCGCCGTACTGAAGTAGGACATCGAGAGGTTCGAGAAAGAGCTCGGCCTTGCCAAGAGGTAGCTCGCGGAGAACAAATGTAAGTAATACCTTGTCTATAGGTACATATATATATAAAAGATGCGATTGCGAAATGACAGGATCATCATGAATGTGCCAGGGGCCACGACCGAAGTGGCGACCCTAAAGCAAGCATTGTCCGAGGCCGAAGACAAAGAAGCCAAGGAGCGCACCAAGCGGGAAAAGCAAGAGGCACGGGTGGGCGAGGTGCAGCAAGAGCTCCAAGCTCTCGTGACGAAGCACGAGGCGTTGGAGCTTGACTCGAAGACGCGAGAGTGTGAGCTTGCCGCGGCCCTCGAGAGCGCAAAGAATGCCAAGGCTAAAGGCCAAAAGGCCCTCCAGGAAATTGAGGCGATGAGGAAGATAGCGGCGGGTAAGGCATTCAATATGCAAATCAAGCATGTGAAAGTAAATTACTTGTTACTTACCCGAGTCCGGAGCTCTCTAGGAGCATTCGCAGATTTGCCCCGCAGCGTGTCGGACGCCGCAAAGTTTTACCAGGCCAAGGAGGGAAGCTCGATGGAGAAGCTGTTCTGGTCTCAGTATACTAGGACCGAACACCCGATGCCTAGGAGCGACCAGCTGAAGCAACTGGTCGAGCTGCACAAGGCGACCGAACAGGCCATGAGGGGCCTTATAGTCCGGATGTGGCCTGGCGACTCCCTTCCCAACAGCTACTTTGGCCTGGTGAGGCGGCTTATGGATGCCTGCCCACGGCTGGAGGCCATAAAGTGGTCCGTCTGCATCAAGGGTGCACGCCGGGCCTTTTCCCGTGCGAAGGTGCACTGGGCCAAGATGGATGCTGAGAAGCTGGTGAAGGAGGGGCCACCGCAGGGCAACGAGCATCGCCACCCCAAGATGTATTACGAGGGTGTCTGAAGGGTGCCCGTCTTGTAGCGGACGAGTGTGCGAAAGATGTAATATTTGCATGAACTTGCTCGTGTGATCCTATAGTATGAAAACTTGTTCATATGCGCTATGCAACACTTGTTTGAATTTAAAATATTACCTTCTGTTCGGCTGTTTATCAAATCTGAGAGATGGCTAGTCGTCGGCTTCTGCCCCCATGCCACGAGTGCTGGGGTGTTCGGGATAAACCTGAGCACTCTTTTTCCCATTTTTGGGTCCTTCGAGGGAGGTGCTCAGCACAATGAACAAGGCAATCGAACTATAATGCTTTATCACTCTCACTTAGCCATAGAATTCTATAATTTTAAATTTTGGCGAAGCCCCTAGTATTCGGAAGGCCGAATTCGAGGCGCTATACACGCCTTAAGCTAGACAAAGCCTACTCCTCGCTCTAAATGGCATAAGTCTTTAGGGACTCGAAACCTCTCAAACAGTGACCAATCTCTCGCCTTATCATGACAGTTAGTTTTAGCTTTCTCTACTGAGGTGCTTAGCCCAGCTGAACCGGGGCACAATCGCAGTAGTTCTCCCAGTGCTACCTTAGCCGATATAGCGGAACGTAAGGTACCAGAGCATGGGAGCCGGGCAAACCAAACTATTGACCCATGACATGATTCGAAGCTGATGCATATAATGCTATAAGTTCGGGGTGCCGCACTGTCGAAAGTGTTCGGACTTCACGCCGTATTATCGGGTATGCTTAAGCCCCTGGCGTATTGGCTGTGCCAGAGTGTACGGGTGATGAATGTCATGAATGAACATATATATAAAAAAAGAAGAATAGAGAATGTGATAATAGTCTAGCGCTATGCATTGTTTATTCAAAAAGGTGCGTTAAAGCAGAATGATACAAGTAGTGTGATAAGAAAAAAGTAGGACTATTTGACATGTCCCCTCCAAGGGCAAGCTGAGGAATGGTATGTAAAGCATGTATTTCACTCGTTGTCAGAGACCACCTGGGAGTTCCCTGGTGCGACATAGCTTTCTGCCTCCTTGGTTGTTGCATTGTGTGTCCGGCAACCGTACTGCCGGACGGGGTTTCCAGAGATTAAAGTCCTGAAAGAGAGAAAAAATAATAAGGCGGGAAGCCCCTAGTGTGGTTGAGCCGCGTCTTGGGGCGTGCCGTAGTCGTCCCCCCTCCCCACCTGTG
The DNA here is from genome assembly GCF_002162155.2 of Triticum dicoccoides. Classification (NCBI taxonomy): domain Eukaryota; kingdom Viridiplantae; phylum Streptophyta; class Magnoliopsida; order Poales; family Poaceae; genus Triticum; species Triticum dicoccoides. The sequence continues at coordinate 492,159,204 of NC_041386.1, forward strand.
CCCATGGTATTTTCAATGCGTAATTGTTTACGTGGGGCATGGATTTTGCCGTTTGGCTAGGACTGGGGTGGGGCCGCATTGCTATGCGAGCTCGGAACATGCCAGGCGGTCTTGCCGTCGATTACTCCGGGCGCGCTTGAAGGAGTCTGGGTCTTTAATCGCCGAACTGGTGGATTGCCTTAAGAGGCTGCTTTGTGCTTCTGCTGCGAGGGCCGCAGTGTGCTCCTCTATGCGGAGAGAGCGCTCTGTGTTTCCATTGACTGTGATGACCCCCCGAGGTCCTGGCATCTTGAGCTTGAGGTATGCATAATGCGGTACCACATTAAATCTTGCAAATGCGGTTCGCCCGAGCAGTGCATGATAGCCACTGCGGAACGGGACTATATCAAAGATTAACTCCTTGCTTCGGAAGTTATTCGGGGATCCGAAGACCACTTCCAGCGTGACAGAGCCCATGCAATGGGCCTCTACACCTGGTATGATGCCTTTAAAGGTTGTTTTTGTGGGTTTGATCCTTAAGGGGTCTATGCCCATTTTGCGCACTGTGTCCTGATAAAGCAAGTTCAGGCTGCTACCACCGTCCATAAGGACTCGAGTGAGGTGAAATCCGTCGATGATTGGGTCTAAGACCAGTGTGGTGAATCCGCCATGACAGATACTAGTGGGGTGGTCCCTGCGATCAAAGGTGATCGAACAGGAGGACCATGGGTTGAACTTTGGGGCGACTGGCTCCAACGCATATATGTACCTTAGCGCACGCTTCCGCTCCCTCTTGGGGATGTGGGTTGCGTATATCATGTTCACCATCCGCACTTGTAGGGAACCTTTTCTATCCTCTGGTGTTCGGCTGCCGGGGCTCCTCCTCGTCATCGCTATGTGACCCCTTATCTTTGTTTTCGGCATTTAACTTGCCGGCCTGCTTGAACACCGAACAATCCCTGTTGGTGTGGTTGGCTGGCTTGTCGGGGGTGCCGTGTATTTGACACGAGCGATCGAGTATACGGTCTAAACTGGACGGGCCCGGAGTGCTTCTTTTGAATGGCTTTTTCCGCTGACCGGGTTTAGAGCCTCTGAATCCGGCATTGACTATTGTATCCTCGGTATTGTCGTTGTTAATGCGGCGCTTATGTTTGTTGCGACGTGAGCTGCCATTGCCATCCTTGGTATCCGAAGTACCATGGCTCTTTGGTATGTTATTGCTTCGAGCCAGCCAGCTATCTTCTCCCGTGCAAAAGCGGGTCATGAGTGTCGTGAGGGCTGCCATAGATTTCGGCTTTTCCTGGCCAAGGTGCCGGGCGAGCCACTCGTCGCGGATGTTGTGCTTAAAAGCTGCTAGGGCCTCTGCATCCGGACAGTCGACGATTTGATTTTTCTTTGTTAGGAACCGTGTCCATAATTGCTTGGCTGATTCCTCTGGTTGCTGAATTATGTGGCTCAAGTCATCGGCATCTGGTAGTCGCACATAAGTGCCCTGGAAGTTGTCAAGGAATGCGGCTTCTAGATCTTCCCAACATCCAATGGATTCTGCTGGCAGGCTTTTGAGCCAATGCCGAGCTGGTCCTTTGAGCTTGAGTGGGAGGTATTTGATGGTGTGTAGATCATCACCGCTGGCCATGTGGATGTGCAGGAGGAAGTCCTCGATCCATACCGCAGGATCTGTTGTGCCGTCATATGATTCTATATTTACGGGTTTGAAACCGTCTGGGATTTGATGATCCATTACTTCGTTTGTGAAGCATAGGGGGTGTGCGGCGCCTCTGTACTGGGCTATATCGCGACGTAGCTCAAATGAGTCTTGTCCGCTGTGTTCGGCCCGGCCGGACTTACTTTTACTGTATCCGGCGTGACGGTTATCATCTCGTATAGTGGCGCACCCTCGCGATCCGTAGATCGATCTTGTGTGTTTTGCTTTGTCCTCCAATACGTCTCGCAGGTCTGGCGTATTTCCCCATCCCTTGACATTTTTATTTGAGTGGCTCGGGGTGCGGGCTGAAGTTTTGACTGGAGTGCCTCTTTGTTGCGACCACGAGGTGGCCGATCAGCCGCATCATACACTGGAGATGTAGGTTTTGGTGCTTCCTCCTCTAGTCGGGGTAGCAACCTGCACTTTGGGTAACTCTTGGAGGGGCGTTTGAGTTTATATTCCACGGCCGCAAGTACTTCAGTCCATCTGTCAGCTAGCAAATCTTGATCATCTTGAAGCTGTTGTTTCTTTTTCTTAAGGCTATTTGCCGTGGCTATAAGCCGGCGCTTGAAGTGCTCTTGTTCGACGGGATCCTCAGGCACGACGAATTCGTCATCGTCGAGGCTTGCCTCGTCTTCGGAGGGAGGCATGTAATTATCATCCTCCGCTTCTCCATCTGTCGCTCTCTCGGGAGGGCTGGCTTCTCCATCCTCCTGCCCTAAATCTTGCTGGAGGGGATTGTTGTCGTCTTCGGCACTGTCCGGAGTGCTATTATCTCCTATGCTGGTGTCACCGCTTTAGCTTTGGCGAGACTTAGAGCGGCGCCATTGACGTCAGCGCTTGGGTTTCTTCTTGGAGGGGTCATCCTCCGTTGTCCCGTCGCCATTGCCTTCTTTGGGTGTGTCCACCATATATATGTCATATGACGAGGTGGTTGTCCAGTGCCCTATGGGCAGTGCTTCCTCTTCGTCTCCCGCATCATCGTCCATACCGACGATGTCCTCGGAGTCGAAGTCGAGCATGTCGGTTAAGTCGTCGACAGTGCCTACTAAGTGGGTGGTGGGTTGGTGGTGAATTTCTTCGTCATCCGCATCCCAATCCTGCCGGACGTAGTTCGGCCAGGACTCTCCTGAGAAGGAGAGAGACCTTAATGGGTTCAGTATGTCGCCGAAGGGCGAGTGCTGAAAAATATCCGTGGAGGTAAACTCCATGATCGGCGCCCAATCGGATTCGATAGGCACGGGCGCAGGCGGTTCGGAGTCCCTGGCCGGGGAGGGATCCGGTAGTTCGGCGTCACGACTCCCGTGAAGGGTAAGGTCGATACTCGGCTCGATCACTGATGAGAGTGCGGCCTCCGTGGCGGGGTCTATCCACTCGTCCATGGATGGCGCAACTGGCTCCGAATTGAGGGTCGGAGCGGTTGCCGGCGCGATCTCCTGGACATTGTCCGATGGCAGAGCTAAATCATGCTCATCGTGACCGTGTGGCGCACTAAGCGGGGGCTTGAATCCATCGAAGATCAAGTCTCCGCGGATATCGACCGTGTAGTTTAAGCTTCCAAACCTGACTTGGTGGTCAGGGGCGTAACTCTCGATCTGTTCCAGATGGCCAAGCGAGTTGGCCTGCTGTGCGAAGCCACCGAATACAAAGATCTGTCCTAGGAGAAAAGTCTCACCCTGGACTGCATCGTTATCAATGATCGAAGGAGCCATCAAGCCTAATAGCGACGACACAGAGGAACTCTCAATGAAAGCAACAATGTCGGTGTCCAAACCGGCGGATCTCAGGTAGGGGGTCCCGAACTTTGCGTCTAAGGCGGATGGTAACAGGGGGCAGGGGACACGATGTTTTACCCAGGTTCGGGCCCTCTTGATGGAGGTAAAACCCTACGTCCTTCTTGATTATACTTGATAATATGGGTATTACAAGAGTTGATCTACCATGATATCGGAGAGGCTAAACCCTAGTAGCTAGCCTATGGTATGATTGTATGTTGTCCTATGGACTAAAACCCTCCGGTTTATATAGACACCAGAAGGGGCTAGTGTTACACAAAGTCGGTTACAAAGGAGGAGACATACATATCCGTATTGCCTAGCTTACCTTCCACGCCAAGTAGTGTCCCATCTGGACACGGGACGAAGTCTTCAATCTTGTATCTTCATCGTCCAACAGTCCGGCCAAAGAATATAGTCCGGCTGCCTGGAGACCCCCTAATCCAGGACTCCCTCAGCGGGCCTTCGTAGCCGCAGACGGGCACGGGGCATTTGTAGGGCGCGAGCGGACACACACTATGGTGATCGGCGAGCTTGTGGTAAGTGACGTAGAGCTCACAGCCTTCGCGCGGGCACTCCACCTTCACCGACGAAAGGACGGAGTCCACCGCCGTGTTCCGCACGTTGAAGCCACCGCGGCGCTCGCACTTCTGACACTGTAGCTGGTTCCCGGGGTGCTCGACGTGGCAGTCCACGCAGGCCAGGTGCCCTCCCTTGCACTGCAGGAATCAATCGAACAACACATCAATCAAGAAACCTGCACCTTGCTCAATCAGCCGAACAGACGAGGTGTATTCGAACCTCATACACTGGAGGCGTCAAGGGGCGGAGGCACAAGGGGCAGTGGGGCACGGTGAGGTCCATCGAGACCTTAGAGAGCTCCATCGTAGGGTCCTGTTCGGTCTGCATGATCTCGCCCTCCTCGTGCACAACCATCTCTCGACTTGGGCCAGGGTATTACAAAGCTTTACCGTCACATATTTTATACTACTTCAAGGTTCATTAAATCAACACATGCAAGTACTCCCTCCGGTCCTTTTTACTCCACACATTAGCTTTGTCTGGAATCAAAGTTTGCTAAATTTGACCAAATTTATATTAAAAAATATTAACATCTATAACATCTAATAAATATAATATGAAAATATATTTCGAGATGGATCTAATAATAAATATGTTGTTATGTGAATGTTAATAATTTTTTGTATAAATTTGGTCAAAGTTGGATGAGATTGACTTCAGACAAACCTAATATGCAGAGTAAAAAGGACCGGAGGGAGTATCAAAAGGAGAGTCACGGCATGCATGCATGCATTGTAATTAATGCATCGGTAAACACAAATTATTGAAATATATCGAGTGCAGTGCTTTGATGTGTCGCGTCAACTTGTACATCAACAAGAAGTTTGATTATCCTCTCCCTCGCGGACTTAACTGCACCTACCTTTGGCTCTATGATAGGTTGGCCACACACCTGTCGGGCCCACCTATCATACACGCAAAGGCAGGAGTGTCCCTCCCTCCCCCATGAGCGTGGTGGCTGGCAAGACTAGGAGAAGTTTTCGCTACACGCTCTCCCTCCCGCACGTGGTGGACATGCAGCAGTTCAATCATTGTCAGATGGCCAAAAGCGTACTGTGGCAGTTTCATGTGTAGAGTAGTCTAGGATAGCGTGTACCGTGCTTGTAAGCTTAAAATCATTGGGGTCGGCTCCATGCTATGTGGCCGTCTCGGAGTTTGTTAAAAAAATTAAGATAGTCTTCTGGCCCTACCTGACACCCTGGTGATTGTAGTTTACACGCTCATCTGGTCAAGACACGAATATATATTTTAATTTGTTTTTTTCGAAAAGGGGGGATGTTGGGGATATTACTATCCGTCATGACCCGCCCAGGAGGGGCCGGGTCAGCCCCAATGGCGGGTTACGCAAGAAGCCCAGTAAACATTCAAGATGATAGTTTATTAAACCTTATAGAAGGCCCAAGGGCCTGGAGGCGGCTTAAGGCCCGATATTGTAAACCACCGTATGTAACGAAAGACTTGTAAAGAAAGGCATGTAAAGGAAGCCACCGAGCTGGACATGATTATGAGCCGGCCGGGACTCAATAGGCCACCAGGCATCAACCCATGTATATAAGGGGACGACCCGGTGGCGGCTTAGGGCAAGTAACAACAAGTCGATAACTAAGCCGACGAGTTGAGCCTCTTGGTGATCGAAACCCCAGCAATACCAATCCCAACTAGACATAGGCTTTTACCTTCATCGTAAGGGGCCGAACTAGTATAAAACCCTCTTGTGTCCTTTGTCCCAATTAACCCCTTTAAGCTTCCTAGTGCGATGGCCCTACGACTAAGTCCTTGCTCTAGGACATCTTCCATGACAATTCCACGACAGTTGGTGCCCACCATGGGGCCAATGCACGGTGGATTTGAGGTCTTGAAGGGCAACTTCGAAGGGCTCAAGGGATACGCTATGGGCCGGATGACCAAGATTCGTCGCGGCAAGCTCTACATCGACGATGAAGGCTAGGGCCCCGAGGCCAGCTCGATTGAGTATGGATGCCGGGTCCCCTTCGTCGGAATTCACGTCTTCATCAGCGGGATCGGCGAGTCAGGTCCTGAGCCGGACATCCACACCAACCTCATCGAAACGGCTCGTCACGCGAGGACTGCCCGTGTTCAATCTGCCGTGAAGCATGCCTTCGTAGGCTGAATCCACGGCGGTGAATACTCTGAAGGACCGATGGAGGGCGGTGAGACGGCCATCTGTTCTGACACTACATCATCAACGGGCGAGACAGACTCTTTATACCAGCTACAGGACGGCATGCTCGGGGGCTGTTCCGATGGCAGCAGTATTCCGGACCCTCTTGAGCCGCCGAATTGGGCCAGAGTCTTCATGGGAGGGACACAGCCTGGGCAGAACTCTACAGCAGTGGCGGCAACAGCTACTAGGTCGGCTGCAGTCGGGTTAGGAGACCCCGCGCGCCCCCAGCTCAGATCTTGATGGACCACATGGATAAACTAACGACTCTATTGATTGCCGTAGTAGAGCCGGCGGATAAAGCCCAACATGACGCAGAGGTGGCACGTGTACGTGAAGAGATGGTGCAAGCTAAGTAAAATCTAGCCGTAGAGGAAGTCAGGATGGCAGCAGAGCGGGCAGCTTTGGACGTTCGTGCTCAACAGCTTCAAGCGGAGACCTTCCGGCTCTCGGTGGATCTGAACGCGTTGAGCGAGGTCATGAGGAGGCGGCATCAGAAAACCCAATCACGTCTGCCTCTGACGCTTGATCCTAGGAATCTTTTTCACACACCCGGAGCAGGGGGAAGTAACCCGCCGGAGGCACCCCGGATTATAACACCCGGCACACCGGTCCAGCCGCGTGCCATGGATCCACCTCGTATAATTACCGCTCCGCCTCATTACGCCCCAACGCCGCCGGGTCACTTCTCCAACCCTTTGGAAAACCTCATCGCAGCATCGGCTCGTCTGGCGGCTCTTCCGATGGAAGGTGACTCACCGGCGGCAATTGAAACACGGAGGGGAAGAGAACTTCTTCAAACAACTCTGGCGCAGCAGGATGCATACTCCTACAGTCGAGACAGGATCCATTCAACTCCCCGCCCAAGCCGGAGCCCAAGTTACAGTAGGTATATGGAATCTGCAGATATGTCAAGTAATGCTCAACGCCACAACCGGCCATACATGCATGAGCCGGTGCGGGCTGGAGCCCTTAAATTGGTGGATCAGGATAGGATTCGTCAAGAGGCAGAATGAGCAGTTCAAATGGCAGCAGATCAGGCGGCTCATCAAACTTTTCCGGCTTATCCAGCAACCTCGGTCGAGGCAAGAGTGGCCACAAGAACCGCAGGCGTTCCTTGCTTGGTGCCGGCCATACGTAATGAGCGTTTGCTAAAGGACTTTAAAGGGCCTCGTAAGGTGCCTAATTACACAGCTGACTTACAGCCCGGGGCTTGGATTGAGAGTTATGAGCTGGCTATGGAGTTATTGGAGGTCAGCGATGCAGCAATGACCAAGTATTTCACTATGATGTTAGATGGAATAGCTCGTACTTGGTTGAGGGGATTGCCACCCAATTCTATCGGCTCATGGGCGGAGTTGAAGGCTCGGTTCATCCAGAACTTTCAAGACACGTGTAAGCAGCCTATGTCGATTGTGGACCTGACCAATTGCAAGCAAGAGGATGGTGAATCCACAACCCATTAGGTGCGCCGGGTCAAAGAGATAATACATTCATCTGATAAGATGGATGCCGGCTCAATAGTCTTAATGTTGGAGAAAAATTGCCATTTTGAACCTCTGAAGCAGAAGCTGGGGCGGCTCAAGCATGACTGTAATGACATGGGAACATTGATGGCGGCTCTTGTCAAGTATGCTGATTCTGCTACTACCAAGGACCCAGTGTCTGACGAAGAAAAGGCAACGAAGGGAAAGAAGAACGGCAACGGCAAGGGTCACCAGCATAACCCGGCGAATCAAGGAGGTAATAAATGTAAGGCTGATGAGTTTGTTCATAACACCAATGCACAGGGCGGAAATCAATGGCGCAAGGGCAGATAGCCCCCTCGGTCGGGCGAGTCAGGTCCCACCCTTGAGCAATTATTGATTGAGCCTTGTCCAAAGCACGGCACCCGGGAGAAGCCAGCCACCCACCTGTGGAAAGATTGTACGATCATGAAGGCGTTTAAAAATTCAAACACGTTTGATGGAGGTCACGGCCCAGGTGGCGGCTCAGGTGGAGGCGGTTTCCAAGGCCCGGGCGCCGGCTTAGGTGGAGGAGGATTCCACGGTTAGGGCCATCCTGGTAACCAAGGAGGGTATAATCCACAACCCGGCCAAGGTAATTAGCAGCAGCAGTCCAGATATCAGAGCAACCCGAAGCAGCTAAATAGTGGGCAGTACCATGTATTCACCACTAGCTTATGTAAGAGAGACCAGAAACTTCACAAGAGGGCCGTCAATGCCGTTGAGCCGGCAGTTCCATGTTACTTACGTTGGTAAGAGCAGCCTATTGTGTGGAGCAGAGAGGATCACCCACCCCGGGTCGATAATCCGGGTCACTTGGCTTTGGTGGTGGCACCTCAGGTTGGTGGATACAAATTCACTAAGGTACTCATGGATGGAGGTAGCAGCATCAACATCCTCTACTACGAGACATTCCGCGGGATGGGATTGACTGATAAGAGTCTTAAACAATCCAACACTGTTTTTCACGGTGTGGTTCCTGGCAAGTTGGCATACCCAGTGGGTAAGATTGAACTGGAAGTAGCCTTTGGGGATGAGTATGACTCCAGAGCAGAAAAATTAACCTTTGGGGTGATTAAGATCAAATGCCCGTATCATGCTCTGCTTGGACGGCCGTCTTATGCCAAATTCATGGCACGGCCATGTTATGTGTATTTGTAGCTTAAGATGCCGGGTTATAAGGGCACCATTATAGTACACGGGAGCTGGAAAATAGCTTTGGAGTGTGAAGAACGTGATGCTACCTATGCTGAATCTATTTGTGCAACAAAGGAGTTAAAATTTTACAAAGATCATGTTGACCAGGCAGACATGACGTCATTAAAGAAAACAACAACAGAGCATGATCCGGTGTTGAAGTTCAAATCAGCTGATGACACCAAGATGGTTGACTTTGTGCCTGACGACTGATCCAAGTAGTTCATCATCAGTGTTAACTTGGATCCAAAATAGGAAAGCACTCTCATCGAGTTCATCCGTGAGAACCGGGACATCTTCTCATGGAAACCTTTAGACATGCCGGGTGTCCCGAGGGAACTCGCTGAGCACACTCTCAATATTGATCCGAAGTTTAAACCTGTCAGACAATTTCTCTGACAGTTCAATGAAGAAAGGCGCAAGGCCATTGGAGAAGAGGTGGCCCAGCTTTTGGCAGCTGGGTTCATTGTAGAAGTCTTTCACCTAGAGTGGTTAGCCAACCCGGTGCTTGTACTAAAAAAGAATGGCACCTGGCGTATGTGTGTGGATTACACCGATCTGAACAAGGCTTGTCCGGCTGATCCTTTTCCTCTCCCCCGTATTGATCAGATCATTGATGCTACGGCGGGTTGCGCATGTTTGAGTTTATTGGATGCTTATTCCGGTTATCATCAGATCAAGATGGCAGTCAAGGATCAGGAGAAGACGGCTTTTATCACTCCTTTTGGAGCTTTCTGCTATGTGTCTATGCCTTTTGGGCTTAAGAGTACCCAGGCGACTTACCAACGATGTGTGTGCAGAATTGTCTTCAGATCAAATTGGGCGTAATGTTCATGCTTATGTGGATGATATAGTGGTAAAACCCAGGAAAGAGGAAACCTTGGTCACAGATCTTAAAGAGACTTTCGATAATCTCCGAGTCTACAAAATGATGCTTAACCCGGCCAAGTGTGTTTTTGGAGTCCCAGCCGGCAAGCTCTTGGGTTTTTTGGTGTCTAACCGAGGTATTGAGGCTAACCCGGAGAAAATCAAGGCAATTACATCCCTGGCCAAACCAACATCCGTCAATGATGTTCAACGACTGGCGGGCCATGTTGCTGCTTTGAGCCGGTTCATAAGCGGGCTATGCCTCTGTATCAGATGATGAAGAAAACATATGATTTTGTTTGGAGTGATGCTGCGAACTCTGCTTTTGAAGATCTGAAGACACAGCTGGCTGAGCCGCCGGTCCTGGCTACTCCAGTTGGGAAAGAGCCGATGTTGTTATACGTGGCCGCCAACTCACAAGCTGTTAGTGTGGATATTGTGGTGGAGCACAAGGAGGCTGGCAGGGAGCATCCGGTTCAACGACCAGTTTACTACGTCAGTGAGGTGCTAATTGAATCCAAGCAATGATATCCACATTGGCAGAAGCTCGTATATGGGGTGTTCATGGCAAGCCGGAAGCTTACGCATTATTTTCAGGGACATCCAATTACCATGGTTAGCTCTGCTCCTTTGGGAGACATCATTCAAAACAGGGAAGCCACTGGACGAGTCACCAAGTGGGCGATTGAGCTTGGGTCTCATGGGTTGAAGTATGTGCCATGTACTGCGATCAAATCTTAAGCACTGATTAACTTCATTAATGATTGGATAGGGATGCAGATGCCAGAAGAAAAACCAGACAACACATATTGGACTATTCATTTTGGTGGGTCCAGACAGTTGGAAGGCTCGGGGGCTAGAGTTGTGTTAACCTCTCCGCGAGGTGACAAATTTTGTTATGTGTTACAGTTGATGTTTCCTTGCACTAACAACGCAGCAGAGTATGAAGCATTGCTCCATGGTCTTAGAGTGGCAAAAGAGATGAGTTTGAGCCGGGTCAGATGTCTTGGCGACTCAGATATAGTGGCTCAACAGGTATCAGGCAAGTGGGATTCCAAGGACCCTCTCATGGCGGCTTATCGCTGGGAGGTTGATGCTGTTGCAGGGCATTTTAAAGGTTATCAGGTGGAGCACATTGACCATCAAAAGAACGAAGCGGCTCATGCTTTAAGTCAATTGGGGTCTCAACGTAAGCCGGTACCACCTAACACCTTTTTGGATGTTTTGCATAACCCGTCTGTCAAGTTGCCCACAGAAGAAGATTTAGCTGTTCCTGACCGGAGGCGCAGTTAGTGGCAGCTCTTCATGTCATCCCAGATTGGACAGTGCCGTTCTTGGCTTACATGACCCGAGGAGAGTTGCTAGCAGATGAGACCCTAGCTCGACAGATAACCCTGGGGTCTAAGTCAATGACAATTTTGGATGGAGAATTATATCATCGCAGCGTCTCCGGAGTGTTTTAGCGGTGTGTTTCCCCCGAAGAAGGTCAAGAAATACTTCGTGAGATCCATGAAGGCATTTCTGGTCATCACGCCGGGTCAAAATCTCTGGTAGCCAAGGCTTTTTGTCACGGTTTTTACTGGTTGACGGCTCACGCTGATGCAGAGGACCTGGTCAGCAGATGTGATGGATGTCAAGATTTTGCATGACAAGCGCATGTGCCAGCTCAAGAGCTCCGGATGATTCCAATCACTTTGCCGTTTGCGGTTTGGGGGCTTGACATGGTGGGACCTTTCAAAAGTTCTAAGGATAAAAAGACACATCTCTTGGTGGCAGTTGATAAATTCACTAAGTGGGTTGAGGCGGAGCCAGTGAGTAAGTGTGACGCGGCCACGGTGGTTCAGTTCATGAAAAAGGTGATCTTCCGTTTTGGTTTTCCACACAGCATTATCATTAACAATTGCACTAATTTGTCCCAAGGGGCTATGGAGGAGTTTTGTCAACGTGAGCACATCCAGCTTGATGTTTCTTGTGTAGCTCATCCTCAATCCAATGGTCAAGCTGAGAGAGCCAAACAGGAAATTTTGAAAGGTCTCAAACCCCGGCTTATGGTTCCCTTAAAGCGAACGTCGGGTTGTTGGGTAGAGGAGTTACCCTCGGTGTTGTGGAGTATCAACACCACACCTAACAGGTCTACAGGTTACATACCTTTCTTCATGGTTTATGGAGCAGAAGCAGTGTTGCCTAGTGACATCCTTCATGACTCGCCCCGTGTGGCGGCTTATGTTGAAGCTAATAATGAACAAGCCAGACAGGATGCACTTGACTTGTTGGATGAAGAAAGAGACTTAGCAGCGGCTCGGTCAGCAATTTATCAACAGGACCTGCACCGTTATCACAGCCGCCGGGTAAAATCCAGGACTTTTCAAGAAGGCGACCTGGTGCTCCGGCTCATCCAGGATCTGTCAGATGCGCACAAGCTATCCCCACCTTGGGAAGGACCCTTTGTGGTCAGCAAGAACTTAAACAATGGGTCGTATTACCTCATTGACGTTCGAGAACACAAAGATTCACTTAAGTCGGAGGAGGAGACCCACCGGCCATGGAACATTGCTCAACTTCGGCCATACTACACCTGAGCTACCGACTCTCATCATGTACATACTTTAACATTGTATATACCATGATAAGTAATAAAGTAAGACCATCGGTCTCTTTTCTTTTCAAAGATTATGCATCTTTGTTATTTCTTATTCTCAAATGACTATTAAGGAGCTGATCATATTTGAATCAAGTCTAACCTTTTTTGGTCCGGCTTATGATCGTATTCAAATCTAGCTGCAATTATCATGGTCACTTGGGGGCTTCCTGTTCAAACATAGGTCGTATTCGAACCAAAGAGAACATAGCTGTTGTAACCCTCTTGATCGACTCAAGGCCAAACTCACTCGGGGGCTTCTTGATCGTATCCGAATCATAGCTTAACTCCTTTTAGGTCCGACTTGGATCATATTCAAATCAGGGTCGTTAAAAACCTGTCAAGGTCATTTGGGGGCTTCCTGTTCAAACATAGGTCGTATTCGAACCAAAGAGAACATAGCTGTCGGTACCCTCTTGATCGGCGCAACGCCACAGCCACTGGGGGCTATATGGTCGTATTCGAACCTTAGCTTAACCCCTTTGGTCTGCTTTACTGATCGTATTCGAATCAGAAGCCACCAACCTTTAAATATAAGGTTAAATCATACTTGTTAACTTTTATTTGCCTTTGAGTTTCTTGTTGTAAATAATTAGCATGATCTCCTTCGCCGGTTTGTCTATTTGACAACATGGCTACCAAGGTATGAAAATCATTGAAGTATTCAAAGGTACGGATTTCTCAGAAAGATTGAGTTATCGGCTTCATTACCCAGGTTACTCAAGCCGGTGGTCTAAGGATCAAAGGTACAAGTGTGGCTATTATTTATGTATAATTGCCTACTGCATTAACTAAAGAGTTAGTTTCAGCCCTTGTCCTTTATTCATATCTCCTTTCTATTTTCTATTATGATAAACATATTGGATATAAGCCGGGTGTTTTAACCCGTTCGGTTCTAAGCCGCCAAGCCAGTCTTTTCTTGTCTCTACAGGGAACAGATTTAAAGTGTTGCAAAAACAATCATAAAATATAATGCATATATTGCCATCAGGAAACACGGAGTCACATATAGTGTTTTAGGCATGATGACATAAGCAAGGCATTCATTGTTTTCACAGCTAACTTATTACACGACTTTTTATAAGCCAATGAAGATGGTTATTATTCCTCCTTCACCGGGTCACCGCCATCTGTTGGCTGGAAGTTGGGTTTTGACTAGTCAAAACCATTCACGGCGACGAATTCTGCTTCATCATCGATCAGGCCTGCCGGGTCAACTTTTGGGGCAAATGTATTTTCTCTTACAGGCGGGATCAAGTCCGTCACCTTGTACGAGGGAGTCGCCATCTTCTTATTTTCAGCATCAAAACCCGGCTGATATTTATCAATATTGGTATCATCTCCAAGGGTAGTTGCCTGAGGCCGAACTCCGCTCACGCAAGCCATGGAGTCATCCTACTCAAAGGGAGATCCGTCTTCCTTCACGGTGGGATAGCCTCTGGCCACGTCCGCCGGGTCTAGGTTTGGCACCCAAGCTTTGGAGCGACTCAGGACAGTCAAAGCCCCGACTCGCGCACAGGAGCGTTTCACTTCTTGAAATCTGGCAGGCAGGATTGACAGTTTCTTCAGGACGTTGCTGAGCCGGGTGGTTCCTTGATTGGCAGGAGAGATGGCGGCAAGTTCCCGTTGTGCACCAATATACAGTTGTTCTACCAAAGTATACACTCCCTTCAGTTTAATCAAAGGATCTTGGCTCAAATTTTTGCTTCGTGGGCCTGCACATATTTTATACACAGTCAGCTGGCGGCTTATACTCCGGATCAACAAAAAGCACACAAAATTAAAGTCGAACGGCTTACCAAAGATGGCAGCCACCATTTGAGACACCCGACCCTTTAATCCGTTCAGCTCTGTTGAAATCTCTTCAAGGGCTGTTTCGGCCTTCTCAGCGCGTTGGGTTAGAAGCGTTTTTTCCTCTTCCCAGGTTTTCTTCTTGGCTGCGAAGCTGGTCTTTAAATTTTCCGTCTTAGAGAGACTTATTTGCAATTTGGAGTTAGCAGATTTGATTTCTGCCTCCTGACTCGCTAGCCGGGTCTTCGCATCAGTCAATTGTGAGTTCAATTCAGATATGGCATTCTGCAAAACATTCAGATAAGTCAAGATTTTAATTCAAGTTCAAAAATCAAGATTCAAGTCTCAAAGTACTTCACAAAAAACCACTTGACACTTGGGGGCTAATGTATGCCAAATCAATTTTTTATGAATCCAAAGACATACTTTAAGTCCCAAGTACCTTACAAAGTAACAACACTTGGCACTTGGGGGCTAATGTATGCAGTTCAGCAAGTTTCTCAAGGTTAAGCCGGAATATTAAGTTCTTTGAATACGATACAAAACAATTTAAGGTACCGGCTCATTTATGATCAAAAAGAGTCGGCCCTTGGGGACTACAGGTGAAGTTTTGTTCTATTTTATTGAACTCAAGAAAATCAAAGGTGAAGGTCTTGGCCTATATGCTAAAGTCTACAGATCATTCCGATTGTCTCACAATCTGAAGACTTGGGGCTGAAGGAATATAAATAAGCCGGAAGAACATACCTCATATTTCAGCTGCAACTGTTTGACCATTTTGATCTCAGAGTCGCGACTGGAGTGCACGTGGCTGAGATAGCCGGATAAAATATCGTTGGCATTTAAATGGTCGTAATTGGCAACATCAAAGCACACTTTTTGCCTCTCTAATGCCTCTTGTTTCACAGTACACCGAGCCAGCATGGTTGGATTCCCCGGCTCAATAAAACGACTCCTGGTGATCTAAACGTCTTGGGCAGACGGTGATGGCGGGTTGGCTGAGCTTGATGGTCCAGTTGCGGACGGGTTTACAGTGGTCTCATCAAATGACGGCTCGGGAGGATTTGCTTTTGTATCAATAGGCGGGTCTTCTGGAGCGTCGGTTAATGGAGAAGATGGCCTGGCCGGGTCAGACGCAAGCACCGGTGGGTCTTTTGCCGGTTTAGCTGCCTTTGCCTTCTTGGATTTAGCTTGGCCACTAAGAGAAATGTTGCAGGATTGTCAGTATAAAGATACAATTTGAACAAACCGGAAAAAGGAGGATTTTTTACCCAGGGGCAGTCTTGAAGGCCGGAAATTGCGTCTGCGATGAGTCGCCAGAAGAGCGAGACAACTCCTGAAAAGATAAAACAAAGTTAAAAGTAAGGCAGGGGAAAGGATCCATTAAACAGAGCTAAAGATAGAAAGAAGTGAACCTCATTTGGGCGCTTCTGAAGAGTTTGTTTAAGAATGACAGTCAGTTTATCTTCAGTCCGGGCCTGACGGCGGCTTTCATGTTGCTGTTTTTTCAAACGAAAAGTGGGATCCAAGTGAGCTAAAGGGTTAGGAAACCTTACTTTACGGATCACTCATCGAATTTTTTGTCTTGGCAAGGGCTCTGAGTCGGAGGAAATGATAGTTACCTCTGCTTCCACAGCCTGACTGGCCCCAGTGTCATCCTGGTAATGATGAGCGTCAATAAGATTGTTAAAAAATTGGCCAAGGGAATCAAGGGCTACCTCTAAATCAGAAGTATCATCAAGCTTCATCAAATCTTCCGCAGTGCTCTTTTTCTTCTTTTTCGACCTCCGGCTCATTTTCTTGGCGTTTATGGCGGCGGCTTTCACTTTCTTGCTAGCCTCGTGGTCATACTTAACTTTCCAGAAGTCAGAGTTGGCCTGCAGACAGGTAAAAACAAGATAAAGAGTCAGGAAAGTATTAAAACAATATGGCTGGGAAAATACAAAGGAGAGAAATAACGGCATCCTTACTTCTGGCATCGGGTTAAGCTGGCAGAAGGGGTTTAACCTGACGACACTGCAATCTTCGTATTTCTCGTTCACCAGAAGAGTTGACATTGAGACAATATCTTCTTCTGTCAATTGAACGGGGCTGTGACAAAGAGAGTCATCTGGGCCACCACCATACTCATACATCAGCTTTGACCGGCGGCTCAAAGGGATGACCGGCCATGAGATCCAGCAGCGGGTCAGATCAACTCTAGTTAACCCGTTCCCCAACAGAGCATTGATCCTTTTGATGGATGGTATCAGCCTCTTGCGTTCAGCGATGGTAAGCTTATCAGGAAGCACGAACTTGGAGTCAAGACGATCGGGGCGATAACCCGGCTGTGGCTTCTCGTTTGCTGGTGAAGTGTCCTGGCAGTAGAACCAAGTCTGGTTCCAGTCCTTTGGGTGACTTGATAAGACAATGAGGGAGAAGACGGCACCCTGCCGACGCTGAATTGATATGCCTCCAAGCTCTAAGATAAGGCTGTTGGTGCACTCGTTCTGCCGGTTCAGATAAAAGTATTCTCTAAACAACTCCACGGCCGGCTCTTATTGAAGATATACTTCACAGAGTACTTGGAAGTTACAGATGTTAGATATGGAATTAGGCCCGATATCTTGAGGATGGAGCTTGAAAAAGTGAGGACCTCTCTGAAGAACTTTGAGCCGGGCGGTGAGAAGTCGCGGTTCATATGGTCAATGAAAACGATCACTTCGCCGCCTCTTGGGTTGGGCCGTTCTTCTTCCGAGTCAGGGGCACGGTAAGACATGATAGTTTTCGCTGGCATAAATCCTATGGTGAAGAACTCTTTCAAACGTTCCTCAGTTATGGTTGAGGGAACCCAGTTACAGATGGTTGGTGCTTTGGATGGCATGATGGGTAAAGAAGAACTGAAAAGAAAAGCAATATGCCGGTTCAGTTTAATGGTGAGATTGACAGTTAAGTGATGAAGATACAAACAAGTAATGGTGGCTTAGTTAAGGGCTAATGACATATAAGGAAAATTAAGCCGGCATGATAAGCCGCCATGACTACAGATATTTGAAGAAGGCAATTTCAGCTAAGTGTTTAGACAAACAAGTTTCTTAAATTGTTTGGTATTATTCCAGATCAAATGGCTATTCAAAATGAAAAAATTCTAGACCTAAAAAAGTTCAGCGCGGAAGAGTATGTAAGTTGTAATGCAGCCTTTGAAAACAGAGAAAGGGATCTGTGGATCAAGAAAAGGCACAAGAACACTATCGCACGAGCATATATATATATATATTATATATATATATATATATATATATATATTTGGATCAAGAAGAGGCCTGCAGTGGAAAAACTACGAGGGACTGCGATGAACTCGGAAGAACACGAAAGAATCTGGAAACCCTAAGTGCGGATCTGAGAAGTGAAAAGAAGAGAAACTTACAGTCACAGGTCTTCTGTGGAGATCGCCCCTGTTCTCTGGATCGGTTCAGGTTGATGTAGCGGCCAATGTCGACAGAGATGGAGGTGAAGCGCGGCAGCGGCGAAGCTCGAGCAGCAGGGAGTGCGCGAGAGGAAGAAGACGGAGCAAGAGAGGAGAATGAGAAGGCCGAGGCGTGCCTGTTTATAAGGAAAGATGTGAACAGACGGGCGCAAAAATCGAGGAGAGCCGAATAATGGTTATCTAGCTACACAGACGCCTCGATTCTCGGGAAGCATTAAAGATAAAAGATCCATTGGGAGATGACGTCATGAAAGTTCTTTGCGTTTTCAAGGGATGACGTCACGACGGGTTACGAAAACTTCAACGAAGATAAGAAGATGGATTTTTGTATAAGTATTGAAGATTGACAAATAATGAAATTTAAAGTCAACCTGGGGCCTAATGTTGGGGATATTACTATCAGTCATGACCCGCCCAGGAGGGGCCGGGTCAACCCCAATGGCGGGTTTTGCAAGAAGCCCAGTAAACATTCAAGACGATAGTTTATTAAACCTTATAGAAGGCCCAAGGGCCTGGAGGCGGCTTAAGGCCCGATATTGTAAACCGCCGTATGTAAGGAAAGACTTGTAAAGAAAGGCATGTAAAGGAAGCCACCGAGCCGGACACGATTATGAGCCGGCCGGGACTCTGTAGGCCACTAGGCGTCAACCCATGTATATAAGGGGATGCCCCGGCGGCGGCTTAGGGCAAGTAACAACAAGTCGATAACCAAGCCGGCGAGTTGTAGCCTCTTGGTGATCGAAACCCCAGCAATACCAATCCCAACTAGACGTAGGCTTTTACCTTCATCGTAAGGGGCTGAACTAGTATAAAACCCTCTCGTGTCCTTTGTCCCGATTAACCCCTTTAAGCTTCCTAGTGCGATGGCCCTACGACTAAGTCCTTGCTCTAGGACATCTGCCGTGACAATTCCACAACAGGGGACTCCCCGGCCTCTGCATCAGAATGATGCATACGACCACATATATTTTAATTTGTGATGGGTAAATGTTAGAGGTTGCAGCAAATATATTGTACACTGTGGGTCTTTCAGCCAAGTTTAGAGGCAAGCATGTGGGGCCAGTGCTATGATGTGTCGCGTCAACTCATACAACAAGGAGAAGTTTGATTTTACTACATGCCTTCTCCCTCACCCATGCTCACGGTTGCTCGCAAACAAGGACATGCTTTTGCTTAGTAGTACTTCTACAGCAAGCTATCCGTCCCGCTCGCGGTGGACGGACATGCAGCAGTGGATTCGACACTGTAGAAGCAGTAGTAGTAACATCATTGTTCGTCTTCTCGAAGAGGCAAAGAGCCAAGCGCAAACCGAACATTGCAGTTGCGAACATTGGAGCACGCATATAGCCAGGCTCTTGCATCAGACAAAATTGCTATGTGAGCCCACTATTGTACTAGTACGTGCAACTACTTGCTAGTATAGCCCCACCACTCCAATCCATCTACTCCCAAGTCTCTGCGCAACACTGCTCACTCCAATCCAAGACCAAGTGACCAGAAGCCACAAGCACCTATGGAGCGATGGACACAAGCGGCAGTCGGCTGTGCCAAATCATCCAAGGTGCTAGCCTGCATCCCTGCACCATGCAGCGTTTCCAGACTGTGCTGGCGACCACAGGCATCATTCACGCGGTCATCACCGTCGAGGGAGGAAACCCACAGTTGCCGAAGGGGCCCGATCCTCTGCCCGTGCCGTTCTCTCTGACACAGGGCCGGCTCGGGAGGTCCTCCGACCCTTCTTCCTCCCTGTTGTATTGTTCGCAGATCTGACCTGCCGCCACCGACATGCCGGCGACCCTCAGGTATAAGTTCTTCGAAAGCGGCCTTGCTCTATTAGCCCAGCTCCCCATGTGTCTGCATGTGCATCTTTTTCTACTCCCATCAGCTCTTCCAAAGCCACCTAAATATTTAGTATTATTAGAGGTAAAGCTACTTCATGCATTTGAATCTAGGGCTTTGTTTAAACAACGAAGAAAGGGGGAAAGTTGTAGCATGAATCTAGGACTTGATTCAAAGAGGAAATAATATGGTGAAAGTAGTAGAGACCGGATACCCAACTGGTCTCTTGGTTGAAAAGGGAAATAATGGGAAAACACAGTACAAACTAGATAAGGAACATGTCTATTATTGGTTGAAAAAAGGATAGAAAGTGGCGGCTGGTGGACAAGTCAAGAGAGTATGTCCAGGATTAGATTTGCTGCCATCAAATAGTAAAAGATCTCCAGGATTAGATTTGTTGCCCTCACATAGTAAAAGGTCTCAGGATTAGATTTGCTGCCCTCACATAGTAAAAGGTCTCTGGATTAGATTTGTTGCCCTCACAGAGTAAAAGGTCTCCAGGATTAGATTTGCTGCCCTCACATAGTAAAAGGTCTCTAGGATTAGATTTGCTGCCCTCACATAGTACAAGGTCTCCAGGATTAGGTTTGATGCCCTCACATAGCATGAACAAACTCGGCATCACCACTTTATGCCTCCTTGTAGGTACATTGTGCTGATGTGTCCACTGTCGCATGTCCTTATACCAACCTTTTGCTGTTGTTAATGTAAGGGCGCATGTAAAATGAAGCGATCACACTGTTACCTTAGGGACATGTCTAACCAGTGTTATTGTTAATCTAATGCCTCCAGTGATAAGATGCAATTAAACTGTGTTACAAATGGCACTCCTGCTGTTTTCCCCAGTATGATAAGCAAGTTGCTCCTTTACGCTGCTGAGTGTCCTGGTGTCCCCACGGTCCCATGCCCTTAAACCAACTCTTTAGCTGCTGTTGATTTACTATGTCTGGTAAACAAGCAATGCCACCATTAAAGTAATCCCATATTTGAGGAATCTCATTATTGATCGTAATGCTTCTGGTAACATGAAGCATTGCTGACGTTTTAAAATTTCTACTATCCTTGCGTGATTGCCATGAACATAATTAAGATGCTTCTTTTCATTTTGTATATGTTTTGTATATTCTTATTGACTAGCAAATGTTTACTTTCTATCTTTTTGTGCAGATAGGGATATCCATTTCACCTTGTTGCTATTGTGACCTTTTGGCGAACTGCACAAAACACTTTTTTTGGAATGAGTGTCTTGTGCAGTTCAACTAAAATATCACGTGGGCAACATCTCCCAATTTTGGTGGAACTGCACAAAATGGTGATTGGAGTTTCCAAAATCTCCGTCAAGTTCTGCTGGTAATCTCGTGCAACATTTTATTAGCCTTTGCAAGATGGAGCCGTCACTGTCACCACAATGGCACTTTATTTTAGTGGAACTGCACAAAAGGATAAGAAAATTATAGTTGCACCTTACATGAGCCGGACAGCCAACTTTAATGTTCCTCAATTTTAGTGCAACTACTAAAGAAGAACCTGCCAGCTCACAAGAGCAAGTACTTGTTGCTAGCTGAATGATGCAATCTTTGCTTCATTTCAGGTGAACTGCAGAAAAAGGCACATGAATTGAATGATGGAACTCTAGGCAGACCTCATCCAAGTAGAGCTGGAGGTTGAGTTCAAGGAGGCCACTATTAAAGCGAAATCATGATCTCCTGTCTCCTTGTTTGTGCTGTGCAAACATGCTGTGCAAACATGAATACTCAACTACAGATGTTGTGACGGTCAAGAGCATTCGCCAAGTTCTTCGATTGTATGACATGCCTAGACAAGATGGATTTAATCCCGATATTCACTTTATCAAAAGGCTCTAATGGGTTGGTTCTGAATCTTGCAAGCTGGGAATCAGTGAGATGTGTAGGCATCTTTGTTGTACTTATTATTTGAATCTTATTTGTTGGTTCTGAATCTTGCAAGCTGGGAATCAATGAGATGTGTAGGCATCTTTGTTGTACTTATTATTTGGATCTTATTGGTTGGTTCTGAATCTTGCAAGCTGGGAAACACGGCATGATGATGCAGAGGACAACAACCATAAGAAACAGTTCAAACTTGGTAGTATTATATTTGTGAAAGTGCGACAAATGTGCTGATCGTGTGCGTCCTGAGAATAATAATTCTAATTGTTGTGCATGTTGATCGTGTGGCACTGATAGAACGAGCGAATGCATTGCTTGTTTTAAGTATAAATTTATATTAAAGCTAATTAAATTTAAGTAAAGTGACCACTAACTCCTGTTATTATAGTACCAATACAGACCCGCTCGTGAACCGACGTGTTGTCGAGGGTGCATCTTCTACAGGGCGTGCATCAGATGATGGAGGGGTAGTAACTGTTGTCGCCTATACACACTCAGCTTAATGTTCAATCCAGTTCCCCAAGAGCTGAAAAACGAACTGCTACCCCCGCCTACACACTCGTTCACTCAATGAGACTCCAATGGTGATTCGAGGGGTGAGCCTGCTGGATATGGACTTCAGCAAGGAGTTCCCCTTTGAGTTCACCGTTCAGTCCTATGGCTGCACCAAGTTGAATGTGATGTACACCAACGATACAGACTCTGTAAAGCTCTGCCTCGCCTCAGTCCTATGGCTGCACCAGGTTCTAGAGCATTCGCCCGTTTCATCGGCAGTGCCGACTGCACCTTCGCTACGGTGGAGAGAAGGAAGAACGTGACGATTCAGCCATCTGGTGCAACCAGCTTGTCGACATCCAGAAGCAATACAAGATCATCAGCAACAGGCAGGAGAAGTACTCCGTGGTTGACCTCGCTGAGACCATCATCAACCCCTGATACGCCAACATGAAAGAGGACGACCTGAACACATGGGAGATACCTCTGAATCTAGCCTACATAACCTACGCGGCCAAGGACGCATACACATGCTACGACATGTACAGGCAGATCTTGCACATGAGGGCGTGTCTACTTCCCGTAATTGACGAGTACACGGACAGACGCAGTGTCATGATCAAGCGTGCCAGGAAGGTCTAGATGTTGTACTTTATCTGTTTATAAGCACCTTTATCATCTGAGTGTTTCATGCATTAGCCTATGTGTCATAATTATATGTTTTGTCCGAAATATTTCTTTTAAGAACCCATTAACCTGATTGCTTTTTTAGTGGCTATTTGCTTATGTATGTAAACTAGTTCACTTGTCCGTAAAAACGCTAGTTCACTCGGCCATCGTGCTTTGAATCTCCTTCCTCCCAACATATTCCCCTCCTCAGGTGGACCCAGCAGGTCTCTGAATTTTCTCCCACTTTCTTTTTCGATGTAAACTGAGTTTTCTCCTAGTACTTTCCCCTAGAACCAACTCAACTGTCCCACGTCTAGCCTAAAAAATAATAATACCCCATGTACTATTAACTCATCAAATTAAAATGATATTTTATTTCATAAGTTTAAAGTTCTTACAAAATAATAATAATAATTGTTTATATATAACTTGGCAAGTTAACTCCTAGTGATTGCGTACATAAGCTTGCAAATATTTTACTGACATGCAATCATGTGTTTATGTTTATATAACATTTCTCCGTCTAGCCCAACATGATATTTTCACCCAGCCCAGCAAGTCCGCGGATTTCGAGAAAAATGCAAATGGGATTTAAATGGGCTGCATAGATGCTACATCATTGTTTCACCCAGCCCACCAAATGGACTAAAAACAAATGGACTGGCTGACATGTGGGCCAGTAGGTCGAAGCCTAAGAAGGCGTTGGATTTACATCCAACGGCCGACGTCCTTCTTCAATCTCTCATCTTCTTGCTCCAGCCGCCCAAAGCAGCGCCGGTTGCGCCGCGTGCTCCTGCCTCTCGTGGATGGCTGTGATGCCGCGGAGGCCTCACCACCCCTACTACTCCCACCGCTGGCCCAGGGTATCCCTCTACTCACCCACACCCCCTGTTATTCTGCGGCGACGGCAGCCTCACGCCGCAGCTGAACCAGTGAACCCTCGTACTCCTCTCCGCGTGGGCATCCACTGCCGCGTCTTCCCCGGCTCCGCGTCGTCCCCTTCCTAGGCCTCGCCGTCGTCCACCGCGTTGGTGCTCTTGGCGCGGCGTGGTCAATGTGGTCAACGACCGACTTCCATCGAGTATTGTACGTGGAGAGGCTGACAGCTGGGTCCACGGCCACAACCCAGTTTTTTTGTGATTTGCCAAGTAAGTCACTTTGTCGGGCCTGTTGGGCTGCAAATCTTTCAAGACGAGGAGAGCTTTATTTGGTTGGCCGATAAGATGGCCTATCAGTAATGAGAAATGGGCTGTACATTTTTAAAACACATCAAACCGGCAATTAGTTTCAAATATATTTTTTCATTTCGAGATTTTAAATTACATTAATTTTTATGCGTGGAGAATTTGTTAGATTTTATATTGATATAAATTTATTTTTAAAATCAGTTTGAATGTGAGTCGAAATTTCGGGATTAAAAACAGTTCGGACCGCATCGAAATATGCAAAATTTCGTATAATTTTTTAACCGTGGCCACAATATGGGCTGTAATGCTAACAAAAAGAATATGGGCTCCAAACAAACCTTAAGAAATAGCAAATGGGCTGTAAATTATTAGAAATAATGGCAGATCGGTTGTATGCTATTTTCCACAGATTTGAGGCTTTCCTAAAAAAAGGTGGACGCACAAGCAGTGACTATTGGATGTCCATTGAACGGCCGGCGTGCTTCTTCAATCTCCGCTCTTCCTGCTCCAGCCGCTCATACAAGCGCAAACGGGACTGCCTGCTCCCTCCTTCCCGCGGCCGGCTGTGCTGCCGCGCAGGCCTCACCGCCCCACCGTACTCCCATCACTGGCCTAGCCATCCCTCTACTCACCCACACCTGCTGTTATTCTCCGGCGATGGCAGACGAACCAGTAAACCCTCGTACAGTCGTACTCCCCTCCGCGTGGGAAACAACTGCCGAGTCTTCCCTGCCTCTGTGTCGTTCCCTTCCTAGGCCTCGCCATCGTCCACCGCCCTGGTGCTCTCGGCGCGGCCTGGTCAACATGGTCAACTACCAACATGCATCTGAAGTGGACTGTATGTGGAGAGGCCGACAGTTGGGTCCACGGCCGCACGCAAGGAAATGCCTCCTTATTACGCGCAAAATAATGATTCCTCCACCTGACATCAGGGACCCACCGAAAGGGCCTCTGTATTTCGTGAAAAAATGTTACCGCCGCTGACAGCTCGGACCCACCAGCCACTACAAGAAATCTGTTAATACATGACGGATCTAATCCGTCACGGATCAACGGAAATCTGTCATGGGTGCCCGTACATGACAGATCTGAAATCTGTCATGTATATCGCGTCATAATTTCACATCGTACCTTCCTTGACGATTCTTGACCATCATGGATCTGCCCCAGGCCCGCCCAAGCCCAAACCTCTGTGACGGGAACATTCCGTCATGGACCGACGCCACGTTGATTTTCAATTGACCAATTCAAATGACATGTCTGCCTACGTGGATACTCATTTCCGTCACAAAAATCATCATTGATTTGGGCAAAATTTAAATTTGGCCGAGCCCATTAGCCTATTCATTTCTGTCTCATTAGCCCATTTATTTTTACCTAATTTTGACCAAGCATGTTTTTAGCATAATGCATCTCACAAATCCAAGTACCAATTTTGGCCCAAGAGGAAGCATTTGCAAAGTGTCAGGACATTACATAGTTGATCCAGTTTGCAGCCATCGGTATGTAAATACAACATAGCAGTTTATAAAATCCTCTATGAAATAAGAACTTACAGCATAGATTGACAATATATCACACAGCAAGGTTAGGAACCAGTACAATCCATTTTACAACAACATAACATACAAAGCATTGAGGTTGTTATTCATGTTCTTTCCGTCGGTCCTCCTGTGGCAACTATCATGTCTTGGCGTCGTGGCTAATTGTGATGGCAGCTTGATTGTGGCGTCGTGGCTAATTGTGATGGCAGCAACAAGTAGCTCGCTACCTAATCTTACCTGGCATATTTACAAGAACCTTGTTAGATATTTATACATATGAATAGACCATAGAAATAAGAGAATTACAACAAAAATAAAAATGAACTATATGTTGTCCAAAATTATTATATCTTGCAGTGACTATGAATGAAAAATAACATTGATCTAAGCTAAGGAAGAATAACTAATCAAATATACATAATCTCACTCACACAAACATGTAATAAAAGTAAATTTATTAATTAAACTTTCACTTGATTGTAAAAGAATGCTTGGGAAATGAAGTAATTCATATACAGGTATGCCATCATATATGCATTGTAAGAAATAGCATGCTTCACACATTCTGGCCAGCAATAACTAGTTCAAATATATAAATAACCTCACTATCAAGTACAAAGAATTGCAATTTGTTCATAACACAACAATATGAAGAAAAAAAGCCAAAATAGGCACTTGAGGACGAATCAATCAAGTTAGCAGGTAGCAGCATAGCAGTAGGCTTAATATGTGAGAGATGATTAATCATCTCTTCATGTATATTAGTGCAAGCATGTATATATGCATCAGCGGCAAAACAACATATGCTAAGACGTGTACTATTTTAATGTCATACTGCATGCATGATAAACAAAGTTATAGTGCAGACACCTAGTGCTATACAAATTTAGTTTCCTAGCAGCAAGGATGCCAGGAAGCACATGGTATACAGATTAAATGGCCTTCAGTTTCAGGCCAACAACATCATTTAGAGTGCACTTATGAAACAGGGGTGTTCAGATTCACGATTTGCTGACCTGGCTTGACTTCGACGGTTCCATCAACTGCCTGTTATCTCAGCATATTTGTTGGTCACACTGGCAGCCAACTATCGACATCACCATCATAGATTCACTTCTCTACCATACCTATCAAATCAAACACTAAAAAATTACTAAGTGAAACAGGCTACGTTGTGCATATTAATCAAGAAAATTACCACAACTAAACATGTGAAATATATATGTATATGTGATATGCATATTAACCCAAAAATTGATGCACTACAAAATACTTCCTTCAATTTCCCTCACCGTCTAGGATACAATAGAACAAACTAGAGGTGCAACAGCTCATGCAAGAAAAAACTGAATTCCTACTTGCTAAATTAATCCATTCTTCAGGCTCATGCAAGTTACAAGTGTATGGTTCAGTGTATGGTTCAGGCACGAGCTCATAGCAGAGGAGGTAGGCAGAGGTACAAGTGCTTATAAATATAAAGAACCTACAAAGCCTCAAGTTGACGTATAAGTGACAGTAACAAAACACACATCACAGAACTGTAAGTATTGCAGCAGGAACAGTTCAGGCCATGTAAATACGCCAAAAACAGCAGTCTGATGCATCACTATGATAGTTACCTACATGGCTTCATTTTTAGAAACTATCCTCTTGGTGATAGTGATAGTAGTCATATCCCAAAGGCTCTCAAATCAGCTGTAAATGCCCATATCCATTGGGACGGCATATGTACTAGATCAGGCACTGCACTGTACATTGCAAGGAGCTGCCTACAATACATAAAAGTTATATAAGTTTACATACAAAAGCCGTCTAACTAGTGGAAGTCGTCATGTTGTGTAAAATAACATTCTGTTGTATATATGGGTTATGTGACATTTTTGTTGTTGTTGTTGTGATTAATGGTGCAGATGTGTACTGAGAAATTCAAGTCATGTGTTCTTGTCATGATTCAGTTCAGAATAATGCCAAGATGCGGCTAAAAAGTTCAAAAGTTTATGCAATGTTCAACTTCTCTAATGAGAAATGCATGCTTTTATGATGCCAAATGAAGAAATTGTTAAGCAAAAAATGGTCGAGTGTGGTTAAGCAAAGCCGAGTGAGGGAGAGTACTGCCCCCTGTGCGTGACTTTGTCATGAGATATTCAGTTCCAATGGCACCAATTGTGTAGGAGAGGAAATGGCTCTCATGGATAGCTTCAGCAAGACTTGAAATCAATAAGAGATGGTTAAGAACCTGCAGGTTTTAATTCACACTACTGGATTTCTTGCACTGTCGTACTAACAACCAACGGTATTTCCATTCAATGAAGATTGAAGTTGCAGCAATGGACAAATCCTAGAGCCAACATCCAGCAATGGAATCCAAACAAAAGTATAAATCTGGAACTCAAGTAAAAGCAAGAAATTTGCCGAGCTGCACTCACTAGATGAAATCGATGCGGCTGGTGCCATCATTGTGCATGAAGGACACATCCGTGTCCCCCTTAGACTTTCCACTGACCATCCGAGGAGAAGCGCGCATGTGTGTCTCACCACCGGATGGAGCTGGATCTGTGCCCCCCGCCAGTGACGTCAGGGGGTTCAAAACCTAGCTGTCGGTACCGCCGCCACTACTGCCGCATCAACTTGAGAGGCAGGACTGGGCCGCCGCAACTCGGGGGCACGATCTGCATGGGAAGGGCATGGAGTGAGGTAGACAGGGAGGAGTCCGGTGTGGGACTGATACCCATGGGGACAAGAGGCCTCAAC
This sequence comes from Triticum dicoccoides, assembly GCF_002162155.2. NCBI lineage: Eukaryota > Viridiplantae > Streptophyta > Magnoliopsida > Poales > Poaceae > Triticum > Triticum dicoccoides. Next base: position 492,187,286 of record NC_041386.1, read on the forward strand.
CAACAGACAATCAGCATAGTGACTGTAGAGTACTACAGTAGCTTCAACGAAAACTTCAACTTGTCACGCTCAAATAGGCCATGAATTGTTACTATAGAGTAACTCTAGACAAAGAACTTTGATAAATTATGTATAGTTACTGCAGACATACTCTAGATTGAACAAGTCATAGATAATAGATAGGACAACATCTTCAAAACAATCAATTCACTGCCAACATCTACTTTACTACAGATTAGCTCTTAATTAACCACATATCTCTTGAAAAACTGAAAACATGTGCTGCTGTGATTGGGAAGTAAAGCAACAATTACCCTTAACAATGCTAGTATACTGTCCAGGTCCCTCCAATCGATCCCCTGACCAGGACAGTCCAATCGATCCCTTCCAGTTCCACTATAATCGATCCTTATCCCCTATACCGACAGATCAAGACCTCTCCACTCTACCAACGACAGATCAAGACCTCTCCACTCTACCAACAACAGATCAAGACCCCTCCACTCTACCAACAGATCAAGACCACAAATCAACCCAACAACCACAAATCAACCAACAAATCAAGTCACCTCCAACCTATCAACAGGTCAAGACACCTCCAGTCCACCAACAATCCAAAAGACCTCCAATCTACCAAGAGATGGAAAGGGAAACTTACAGTGTGCCCAAGATTAGTTGGAGGCCGTCGGCTGCCGCTGAAGCCCCGAGATGGAACGCCCACAGTCAGACCGAGCATGGCAGGGGCACGGGCCTTGGTGACTCCACTATGTGCAAGGAACTTGGATCCAACCTTCATGAAAAATGACATCTCTCCCTACAAAGATAGCAGATCGGCAGCCATGAGAATAGAAAGGGGGACAAGAGACACAGCGACTACCACGAGAAGAGGAATGGGGGGCATAGTTGTTTACCCCATCGGATGGGCGAACAGATGGGCTCGTCGATGGGAGGGGCCTGGCGAATGGTGGTTCAAAGCCGGCGCCGCAGGCGGTGACATGGAGCGACGCGAGGAGGGAAGGTGGAGTGGCGGCGGCTGATGGTTGGCATGGGAGGAGAAGAGATTAGGGTTAGGCCGGTGTGGACTCTGTACTTAAATGGGCTGGCTCGAAAATTTTCACTCCCCACGCTGGGGACTTAAAATTGCCCTTCTCACGCACGCTCTGTTCGTTTTACTCTCCATTTTTTCTCCTATTCATTAATGCATTCGACTGACATGTAGGCCAATCAAAATAGCACGCACAGCAGGAGCCCACCCGTGACGGTCTGAATGGTGTATAAAGAGAAAAAGTTAGGCCCGACTAGGCCCATCTGGTTAATCCATGACGGTTTTCGTGACGGTCCTTCAACGTCCATCATAATGGACCTATCGTCTCGAGGCCCATTCGCATCTTGCAGATCCATTATGGTTGCCGTGATGGTTCAGGAGAACGTCATGAGAAATCTGTCACGGATTAACAGATTTCTTGTAGTGAGCTATATCTTCGCACGCAAGGAATGCCTCCTTATTATGAAAAAAATGAATACTCCCCCTGTTAGCTGGGACCCAGTATAGTGGCAGGCAGACTTGTGGGCCTACTAAGTTGACGGGGACAGAGGGCTTTGTCAACTTAGTCAATATGCACGATTCTAACTCTAGTGATCATACAATATCCATCCAACGGCCGTAGTGCTTCTTCAACCTCTGGTCTTCTTGCTCCAGCCGCCCAAACCAGCGCCGGTCGTGCCTCGTGCTCCTGCCTCCCATGGCCGGCTGCGATGCGGCGGAGGCCTCACCCCCCTACTACTCCCACCGCTGGCCAGGCCATCCCTCTACTCACCTACACCCCCTGTTATTCTGCAGCGATGGCAACCTCACACCATAGTGAACCAGTGAACCCTCGTACTCCTCTACGCATGGGCATCCACTTTCGCGTCTTCCCCGGCTCCGCGTCGTCCCCTTCCTAGGCCTCGCCGTCGTCCACCGCCCTGGTGCTCTCGGTGCGGTGTGGTCAACGTGGTCAAGGAACGGCTTCCATCGAACGTGGACTCTACGTGGAGTGGCTGACAGCTGGGTCCACGGCCGCAGCAAGGAAGTGCCTCCTTATTATGTGCAAAATAATTATTCCTCCACCTGATAGCAGGGACCCACCAGACGGGCCACCGTATTTCGCGAAAAAAACATTTTGCCCCTGATTGCTGAGACCCACCAGCTACATCTACGCACGCAAGGAAGTGCGTCCGGGCAAAAAAACGATTCGCTCCCCTGACTGCTGGGACCCACCAGCTACATCAACGCAGTCAAGGAAGTGCCTGACAGTCAAGACCCACCTGATCGAAGAACGTGTACGTACATATATACTGGTGGATGTAGAGGCGCGCACGTGTCGTAGTAGAGGCACGTACGTTTCGTAGTAGAGGCGCACACGTAGCATGTACATGTATGTACAGCGGCCAGGGTGCAAGAAAGAAAATACGGCCACGTATGTGTACATACGGGTGGGTTCTCAAACGCCTACTCGCGCATACGTACGGCCAGGGCTCGTGTACTTGGCTGTGTCGGAACGGAGAAACAACATCGTCGTCGTGTTCATGGGGAGGCAACGGAATGTGTCGTGTTCATGGGGAGGCAATGGAATGCATCGTGTTCATCGGGAGGCAATGGAACGCGTGGGAGCCAACCGGCTGGGTCGGAACGGAATGCGTGATCGTGTTATCGGGAGGGCTTGGATGGAATAGGCAATGGAAACGAGGCCTGGCATACCGCACAACCGAGAAACGGACCTCCTACATTCGGAACGGGGTCCTATTGATCGGGAGGGGTCTGGCGTACTGCAAAACAAAGGAAACGGACCTCCTACGGGCGAAACGGGGGTCCTGTTGATCGGGAGGGTTGTGCCGTACCGCAAAACGGAGGAAACGGACCTCCTACGGTCGAAATGGGGGTCCTATTGATCGGGAGGGGTGTGGCGTACCGCAAAACGGACAAAATAGATTTGTGTTGGAGCGCTACGAACGAAACGGGGGTCCTGTTCATCGGGAGGGGTGTGGCGTACCGCAAAACGGGACTCCACGGGATACTGTTCATCTCCACCTCGACCTCCTCCAGCCTCCACGGGCTACCGTCGACCTCCTCCAGCCTCCACGGGCTCCTGTTCATCCAGCCTCCACCGCGCGCTACTCCACCGGCTACTGTTCAACCACCCCTCAACTGTCTACTGTTCATCCAGCCCTCCACACCATGGGGTCCTGTTCAACCACCCCTTCATGGGCACCCCTCACTGTCTACTATTCATCCAGCCCTCCACCACACCACGGGGTCCTGTTCATCCAGAGGCAACGCCGCCGCTCACTCTTCATCCAACCCCCCTCGCAAAGCTCACTGTTCATCCTAGAGGCAGCATCGATCGGCTTCAGTTAGCAGCAGTAGCGAAGGAATCAATCGATCGGGTTCAGTTCACAGCCATCGATCGATCGCTCGGGTGCAGTAACTTGTAGCCTGCAGTGCAATCGCTCGGGTTCAGTTAGAGCCCAACGCCTCGCTCGGGTTCAGTTAGAGCCAACGCCTCGCACACACGCGCGTACGTGTACGAGAGAAACGCGCATCACTCGGCCCCTGACCTCCCAGCGTAACCGGGAACTCCCGAAATTTTCGTCCCCCTCGCTTCTACCACGGTTTTTTCTGTCATGGACGGCCCAAAGAATGTCATGCAGCTGCGTCTCCGGCCCGCCCAGGACGAAAAGCCCATTTTCTGTCATGATTTTTTGTCATAGAAGTAGGAGCCCACCACATCTAGGATGATACCGGGTTTTGTTACAATTATTGTCATAGAAGTGTCATATGTATGACAGAAAAAAAATTCGTTCGGCCCAAAATGTCATGGATGTGTCTTTTTTTGTAGTGCTACTACCACTCCCTGCGCCTGCACCGACACCGTTTGCATGTACGCCACTGCTACAACTATGGCCAGATCCAGACCCAGCTCCAGAACCTGAGCCAACACCACTCACTTCACCCCCACCCTCCCCTCCTCCATAGCCCGTTCCATAGGTACTAGCATATCTAGTCACCCATGCAGCATTGCCTAATCCAATGCCCAAGAGAACAATAAAACTAAGAGATACTAGTTTTGTGCCTGCCATCATGAGAGACCGAGATGATGTGGGTTGCTAGTGAAAGCTTCCATGTGGTCGTTATTTATACAGCTACAGGCGATATATTTTTATCCTACTAGCATCCTTCTTCTTTTTCTGCACGGATATCTTAATAGCCTGTTGGTGACTTAGAATTTTCAAGGAGGCTGCAGGCTAATCGCATGCATGTTCAATCGACAGTCGACACATGCCAGCATCTATTAATGATCACAGTTAACTTCCAGTTGACATTGCGGAGGTGACCTCGAAGTTTTCAACATTGACATCGGCATATTCCTTTAGTGGGTGCTGCACCTAATGGCGGAATCCAGTTTACCACGTTCAAGGATGCTTGAAGGCTAATCCAATTTACCACGTTCATTGATTTGTGAACATCTCTTGGGTGGGGATTCTTTGTCAATCAACTTCCACTTCTCACTATTTTGATGCAATTTCCAACAATGCTCTAGTGTAAATGACTTGCCATTGGAAGCTTCATGTCCTTGTACCTTTATTGCGCAATTTTTTCCTACAAAACAAACTCACATAATTGGCTTCAACGGTACCACTTGGAGGTGCATTGCAAACTTGCTCCAAGTAACCACTCTAATGTCTACAAATCTGCTTGATCACATCCCAATGACCTTGGAGTGACCTATAGGTGTGTGGCGTCCTCAAGGAATACTTTGCCATCATGCGGAACAACTGGTCCTCTATCCTTTCCCAATACCTCATGCCGTTTTAGTCAGTGCCGGTGCGCGCATCAAGAGACACGGATTCCCAAGCCTTGATCAAGACTTGATCTTCCAATTGCGTGCAGTTCTTTGATCTCGTGCGCACTTTTGCTTGCGCTTGGTCGAACACCCCCTCCCCAATCTCTTCCACCTCATATTCTTCCTCACCGTGACCATCCACACCACCATCCATCTCACTGTAGCCCTAATCACTGATTCATATGTAAATTTTCGAGTAGATGATTTTTCATATAGAAAACTTTTTATTCCGAGTTCGTATGCAAAAGTTATGTCCATTTTACTAAATTCGAGAGAGATTTTGCAAATAAAGTCGAAATTAATATTTGTAAATTTTCCCAACAACTAGACCACATATCACATGGGAAACTTGTTTTTTTGACATTTCCATCATTTTTTTATTTTTTTTAAACTGAAAAGGCGGTCCACCGGGGGGGTGCATTTAGCACCAGGGTTACTAATGGCACACCTGGTGTGCGGTGCGCCATTAGCATGTGCCTCTACATTACTGTTTCCAGTGTAGTAGTTATTAGTGGCGTCGCTAGAGCCGGATGCAATACCTTTGCCTGATCCATGGCCACTAGATCCCTGACCTTCGGTCGCTTGTCCTCCACCAACATCGCCGCCGGTACCACCAGTGCTAGAAAATCCACCAACATCCCCATTTATTCCTTCACTATACTGACCAGCCTGCACCGAGACCCGATCCCCTCCTAGAAACAATGCCACCGTATTGGCTACTATCACCCCCTCCACCTCCACCGGCACCGTTTGCATGTACACCACTGCTAGAACTCTGGCCAGACCCAGACCCAGCTCCAGAACCTGAGCCAGCACAACTCACTTCACCCCGCCGTCCCCTCCTCCATAGCCCGTTCCGTAGGTACTAGCATATCTAGTCACCCTTGCAGCATTGCCTAATCCAATGCTCAAGAGAACAATAAAACTAAGAGCTACTAGTTTTGTGCCTGCCATTATGAGAGACCGAGATGATGTGGGTTGCTAGTGAAAGCTTCCATGTGGTGGTTATTTATAGAGCTACAGGCGATAGATTTTTATCTTTCTAGCATGCTTCTTCTTTTTCTGCTAGGATATCTTAATAGCCTGTTGGTGACTTTGAATTTTCAAGGAGGCTGCAGGCTAATCGCATCCATGTTCAGTCGACAGTCGACACATGCCATCATCTATTAATGAGCACCGTTAACTTCCAGTTGACATTGTGGAGGTGACCTCGAAGTTTTCAACATTGACATTGACATCGGGATATTCCTTTAGTGGGTGCTGCACCTAATCGCGGAATCCAGTTTACCACGTTCATGGATGCTTGAAGGCTAATCCAGTTTACCACGTTCATTGATGAGTGAACCTCTCTTGGGTGGGGATTCTTTGTCAATCAACTTCCACTTCTCACTATTTTGAAGCAATTTCCAACAATGCTCTAGTGTAAATGACTTGCCATTGGAAGCTTCATGTCCTTGTACCTTTATTGCGCAATTTTTTCCTATAAAACAAACTCACATAATTGGCTTCAACGGTACCACTTGGAGGTGCATTGCGAACTTGCTCGAAGTAACCACTCTAATGGCTACAAACCTGCTTGATCACATCCCAACGACCGTGGAGTGACCTATAGGTGTGTGGCGTCCTCAAGGAATACTTTGCCATCATTCGGAAGAACTGGTCGTCTATCCTTTCTCAATACCGCATGCCGGTTTAGTCAGTGCCGGTGCACGCATCAAGAGACACGAATTCCCAAGCCTTGATCAAGACTTGATCTTCCAATTGCGTGCAGTTCTTTGATCCCGTGCGCACTTTTGCTTGCACTTGGTCGAACACCCCCTCCCCAATCTCTTCCACCTCATCTTCTTCCTCACCGTGACCGTCCACACCACCATCCATCTTACTGTAGCCCTAATCACTGATTCATATGTAAATTTTCGAGTAGATGATTTTTCATATAGAAAACTTTTTATTCCGAGTTCGTATGCAAAAGTTATGTCCATTTTACTAAATTCGAGAGAGATTTTGCAAATAAAGTCGAATTAATATTTGTAAATTTTCCCAACAACTAGACCACATATCACATGGGAAACTTATTTTCTTTTTTTTGACATTTCCATCATTTTTTAATTTTTTTAAACTGCAAAGGCGGTCCACCGGGGGGTGCATTTAGCACCAGGGTTACTAATGGCGCACCTGGTGTGTGGTGCGCCATTAGCATTTGCCTCCGCATTACTGTTTCCAGTGTAGTAGTTATTAGTGGCGTCGCTAGAGCCGGATGCAATACCTTTGCCTGATCCATGGCCACTAGATCCCTGTCCTCCGGTCGCTTGTCCTCCACCAAGGCCGCCGCCGGTACCACCAGTGCTAGAAAATCCACCAACATCCCCATTTCTTCCTTCACTATACTGACCAGCCTGCACCGAGACCCGATCCCCTCCCAGAAACAATGCCACCGTATTGGCTACTACCACCTCCTCCGCCTCCACCGGCACCGTTTGCATGTACACCACTGCTAGAACTCTGGACAGACCCAGACCCAGCTCCAGAACCTGAGCCAGCACCACTCACTTCACCCCACCCTCCCCTCCTCCATAGCCCGTTCCATAGGTACTAGCATATCTAGTCACCCTTGCAGCATTGCCTAATCCAATGCTCAAGAGAACAATAAAACTAAGAGCTACTAGTTTTGTGCCTGCCATCATGAGAGACCGAGATGATGTGGGTTGCTAGTGAAAGCTTCCATGTGGTGGTTATTTATAGAGCTACAGGCGAAGGATTTTTATCTTTCTAGCATGCTTCTTCTATTTCTGCGCGGATATCTTAATAGCCTGTTGGTGACTTTGAATTTTCAAGGAGGCTGCAGGCTAATCGCATCCATGTTCAGTCGACAGTCGACACATGCCAGCATCTATTAATGAGCACCGTTAACTTCCAGTTGACATTGCGGAGGTGACCTTGAAGTTTTCAACATTGACATTGACATCGGTATATTCCTTTTAGTGGGTGCTGCACCTAATGGCGGAATCTAGTTTACCACGTTCATGCATGCTTGAAGGCTATTCCAGTTTACCACGTTCATTGATGAGTGAACCTCTCTTGGGTGGGGATTCTTTATCAATCAACTTCCACTTCTCACTATTTTGAAGCAATTTCCAACAATGCTCTAGTGTAAATGACTTGCCATTGGAAGCTTCATGTCCTTGTACCTTTATTGCACAATTTTGTCCTACAAAACAAACTCACATAATTGGCTTCAATGGTACCACTTGGAGGTGCATTGCGAACTTGCTCGAAGTAACCACTCTAATGGCTACAAACCTGCTTGATCACATCCCAACGACCGTGGAGTGACCTATACGTGTGTGGTGTCCTCAAGGAATACTTTGCCATCATTCGGAAGAACTGGTCCTCTATCCTTTCCCAATACCGCATATCGGTTTAGTCAGTGCCGGTGCACGCATCAAGAGACACGGATTCCCAAGCCTTGATCAAGACTTAATCTTCCAATTGCGTGCAGTTCTTTGATCTCGTGCGCACTTTTGCTTGTGCTTGGTCGAACACCCCCTCCCCAATCTCCTCCACCTCATCTTCTTCCTCACTGTGACCGTCCACACCACCATCCATCTCACTGTATCCCTAAGCTCTGATTCGTATGTAACTTTTTGAGTAGATGATTTTTCATATAGAAAACTTTTTAATCCGAGTTCATATGCAAAAGTTATGCCCATTTTACTAAATTCTAGAGAGATTTTGCAAATAAAGTCAAAATTAATATTTGTAAATTTTCCCAACAACTAGACCACATATCACATGGGGAACTTATTTTCTTTTTTTGACATTTCTATCATTTTTAATTTTTTTTAAACTAAAAAGGCA
>NC_041386.1:492196509-492313776 GCF_002162155.2 Triticum dicoccoides
TAGCATGTGCCTCTGCATTACTCTTTCCAGTGTAGTAGTTATTAGTGGCATCACTAGAGCCGGATGCAATACCTTTGCCTGATCCATGGCCACTAGATCCCTGACCTCCGGTCGGTTGTCCACCACCAACGCCGCCGCCGGTACCACCAGTGCTAGAAAATCCACCAACATCCCCATTTCTTCCTTCACAATACTGACCAGCCTGTACCGAGACCCGATCCCCACCTCAAACCAATGCCACCGTATTGGCTACTCCCACCCCTCCGCCTCCACCAGCACCGTTTGCCTGTACACCACAGATAGAACTCTGGCCAGACCCAGACCCAGCTCCAGAACCTGAGCCAGCACCACTCTCTTCAACCCCGCCCTCCCCTCCTGCATAGTACATTCCGTAGGTCCTAGCATATCTAGTCACCCTTGCAGCATTGCCTAATCCAATGCTCAAGAGAACAATAAAACTAAGAGCTACTAGTTTTGTGCCTGCCATTATGAGAGACTGAGATGATGTGGGTTGCTAGTGAAAGCTTCCATGTGGTGGTTATTTATAGATCTACAGGCGATAGATTTTTATCTTACTAGCATTCTTCTTCTTTTTCTGCGCGGATATCTTAATAGCCAGTTGGTGACTTAGAATTTTCAAGGAAGCTGCAGGCTAATCGCATCCATGTTCAGTCGATAGTCGACACATGCTAGCATCTATTAATGATCACAGTTAATTTCCAGTTGACATTGCGGAGGTGACCTCGAAGTTTTCAACATTGACATTGACATCCGCATATTCCTTTAGTGGGTGTTGCACCAAATGGCGGAATCCAATTTACCACGTTCATGGATGCTTGAAGGCTAATCCAATTTACCACATTCATTGTTGAGTGAACCTCTATTGGGTGGGGATTCTTTTTCAATCAACTTCCACTTCTCACTATTTTGAAGCAATTTCCCATTGCTCTAGTGTAAAAGACTTGCCATTGGAAGCTTAATGTCCTTGTACCTTTATTGCGCCATTTTGTCCTACAAAACAAACTCACATAATTGTCTTCAACGGTACCACTTGGAGGTGCATTGTGAACTTGCTCCAAGTAACCACTCTAATGGCTACAAATCTGCTTGATCACATCCCAACGACCTTGGAGTGACCTATATGTGTGTGGCGTCCTCAAGGAATACTTTGCCATCATTCGGAAGAACTGGTCCTCTATCCTTTCCCAATACCGCATGCCGGTTTAGTTAGTGCCGGTGCGCGCACCAAGAGACACGGATTCCCAATCCTTGATCAAGACTTGATCTTCCAATTGAGTGTAGTTCTTTGATCTCGTGCGCACTTTTGCTTGCGCTTGGTCAAACACCCCCTCCCCAATCTCCTCCACCTCATCTTCTTCCTCCCCATGACCATCCATGCCACCATCCATCTCACTGTAGCCCTAATCACTGATTCGTATGTAACTTTTCGAGTAGATGATTTTTCATATAGAAAACTTTTTTATCCGAGTTCGTATGCAAAATTTATGCCCATTTTACTAAATTCCAGAGAGATTTTGCAAATAAAGTCGAAATTAATATTTGTAAATTTTCCCAACAACTAGACCACATATCACATGGCAAACTTATTTTCTTTTATTTTTTGACATTTCCATCATTTTTTTAATTTTTTTAAACTAAACAGGCGGTCCACCGGGGGGGGGGGTCCATTTAGCACGAGGGTTACAAATGGCGCACCTGGTGTGTGGTGCGCCATTAGCATGTGCCTCCGCATTACTGTTTCCAGTGTAGTAGTTATTAGTGGCGTCGCTAGAGCCAGATGCAATACGTTTGCCTGATCCATGGCCACTAGCTCCCTGACCTCCGGTCGCTTGTCCTCCACCAACGCCACCGCCGGTACCACCAGTGCTAGAAAATCCACCAACATCCCCATTTCTTCCTTCACTATACTGACCAGCCTGCACCGAGACCCGATCCCCTCCCAGAAACAATGCCACCGTATTGGCTACTACCACCCCCTCTGCCTCCATCGGCTCCGTTTGCATGTACACCACTGCTAGAACTCTGGCCAGACCCAGACCCAGCTCCAGAACCTCAGCCATCACCACTCACTTCACCCCCGCCCTCCCGTCCTCCATAGCCCGTTCCATAGATACTAACATATCTAGTCACCCTTGCAGCATTGCCTAATCCAATGCTCAAGAGAACAATAAAACTAAGAGCTACTAGTTTTGTGCCTGCCATTATGAGAGATTGAGATGATGTGGGTTGCTAGTGAAAGCTTCCATGTGGTGGTTATTTATAGAGCTACATGCGATAGATTTTTATCTTACTAGCATGATTCTTCTTTTTCTGCGTGGATATCTCAATAGCCTATTGGTGACTTAGAATTCTCAAGGACGCTGCAGGCTAATCGCATCCATGTTTAGTCGACAGTCGACACATGCCAGCATCTATTAATGATCATAGTTAACTTCCAGTTGACATTACGGAGGTGGCCTCAGTGGGTGCTGCACCAAATGGCGGAATCCAATTTACCACGTTCATGGATGCTTGAAGGCTAATCTAATTTACCATGTTAATTCATGAGTGAACCTCTCTTGGGTGGGGATTCTATGTCAATCAACTTCCACTTCTCACTATTTTGAAGCAATTTCCAATAATGCTCTAGTGTAAATGACTTGCCATTGGAAGCTTCATGTCCTTGTACCTTTACTGCGCAATTTTGTCCTACAAAACAAACTCACATAATTGGCTTTAACGGTACCACTTGGAGGTGCATTGCGAACTTGCTCCAAGTAACCACTCTAATGGCTACAAATCTGCTTGATCACATCCCAACGACCTTGGAGTGACCTATAGGTGTGTGGCTTCCTCAAGGAATACTTTGCCATCATTCGAAAGAACTGGTCCTCTATCCTTTCCCAATACCGCATGCCGGTTTAGCCAGTGTTGGTGCGCGCATCAAGAGACACGGATTGCCAAGCCTTGATCAAGACTTGATCTTCCAATTGTGTGTAGTTCTTTGATCTCGTGCGCACTTTTTCTTGCGCTTGGTGGAACACCCCCTCCCCAATCTCCTCCACCTCATCTTCTTCCTCACCGCCGTCCACACCACCATCCATCTCACTGTAGCCCTAATCATTGATTCGTATGTAACTTTCCCATGGTAGTAGTGGCGCACCATGGGACAGTGCGCCATTACTAGTCGTGGCGCACAGTTCCATGGTGCGCTACTACTAACATTTTTTTTATTTTTTTTCAAAACTACTAATGGTGCACGGTGGGTGTGGTGCGCCATTACTATGTGAACTAGTAATGGTGTACTATCCCCTGGTGCGCCACTGCTAACAATTTTTTTATTTTTTTTCAAAACTACTAATGGCACACCACACACCAGGTACGCCATTAGTAATATGTCAATAATGGCGCACCTGTATTTGGTGCGCCACTGCTACCAAATACATGGTGCACCATTAATGTCCATGTTAGCTATCACTACAAAAAAATACACTTCCGTGATGATACGTGTTGGTCACAGTAGGTCTTGTTTTCTGTCATGCATTTACATCCATGACGATTTTATGACAGAATCAAGATAGTCATACATGCGCTGTCGTAGAAATGTTCCATGACATTACCAAAATTATCATCACAGAAGTGTCCACTTCCATGACGATAAATCGCGCGTCACAGAAGTGCTTTCGTCAAGGGTGACCGACACGTGGCATCCACCATAACAGAACACTGTTAAGCTATCGGGTCGGGTTTTGGATCCGATAACCCGTTAACAGCCCCGACCAATGGGGATTTTCCACGTGTAAAATCATCATTGGCTGGAGGAGACACGTGTCAGGTCCGCGTTGGCACAGGTGTCACTCATCCAATGGGCGAGACGCGCCTATGATATGTTGACACGTGGACCGGCCCATCAAGTTTAAATGGGCCGGCCCAACTGAAGGCCCACAAGATTTTGCGGTCCATAATGGGCTGGCCTAGCTAAAGGCCCACGAGATTTTGTGGACCATAATGGGCTGGCCCAGCTAAAGGCCCAAATGATTTTGCGGGCCATAATGGGTCGTCCCAGGTAAAGGCCCACAAGATTTTTGTGTTCCATAATGGGCCGGCCCAGGTAAAGGCCCACAAGATTCTTGCAGATCATAATGGACCAGCCCAGCTAAAGGCCCACGAGATTTCGCCGACATTAATGGGCCGCCCCAGCTGTAGGCCCACGAGATTTTGAGGACCCTAGTAGGCCGGCCCATTAACTGGCTGCCATGTTTTGGGCCAAATGTCGGCCCATATTTGATCCGGTCCATTAATGGCCTGCCACGCTCCGGGCCTAATAGTGGCCCATATGAGATCCGGCCCGTTAAAAGCCTACCACGTTCTGGGCCAAATTACGGCCAAGATGAGGTCCGGCCCTTTAAGAGGCTTTGGGCTCAATTATGGCCCATATCAGATTCGGCCCGTCAACTGGACACTATGCTTTTGGGCCCACTTGCTAAAGGCCCACTTAGTAATTCGGCCTGATATTAGTTCTGGCCTGTTAAGGGACCGTTTAACATTTCGGCCATATATTAATTTCGGCATGTTAAAAGCCCGTCATATAGTTGGGCCTAACTATGGCCCGGTTTGCATCCGGCCTCCTCGCAGCCGATATCTGATTGGGCGAAACAAGGACCGAGACAATTTTGGCTTGTTAAAAGCCCGTGATTTGATTCGCACAATCATGGGTCGGGGTTCATTTCTGGCTGCTGCCGGCCCGTGAGCTGTTCGACACGTTTCAGGCCCAACCTACATCGTGATTGCATGACGGCCCGATTATGTACCGTAATTTTACGGTTTGGCCAGTTTACTGCGAAGACAGAATATATGTATAGTAAAATAACTGCAGCATCGTGAATAAGAAAAAACCTAGACTATACAATAAAGAAATTACGGCATATTACATCCACTGGGCATCAAAGTTTGCCACTATGATAATAAAGCACAAGCAGACAACAGATTACATACACTGGGCATCAAAGATCGCCACCAGTGCACATAAACACGTTGACAAAATAATATACAAAACCAATAGCACTTCAATAGAGTTCAAGAAAGGTTAGCCCTGCTGGGGAGCTGCAGCGCAAGCAGCTGAGCAAGATGATGAGACTGTGCTTGTTCAACACTTATATCTTCCTCACTCTGAAAGATAAACAAGCAGACAAATGACAAGTTTTGCACATAAACGTATCAGTGCTGAAAATTCATCACATTTCTTACTGACGAATAAAGTGACACAGTTTAAAATTGCATTAACATAATATGGTATTGTTCAGGTCAAGACATGGCAGGAAATGACATTGTGAAGGAGTTGGCAGCTTCACGACACCACTGGATTACAGATCAAGAACTCATAAGTATCAATGGTTAGTGTGCTGTCAATTTATACCATTTCAGATTGGCAAATAAAGAGACGGTTTAAATAATAGTAGAATGATATGACATTGTTCATAGTTAAGACATTGCAGAATATGACATTGTGCTGTAGTGGGTAGGTTCACCACACCACTGGATTACGGATGAAGAACAGAAGCATACATGCAGTGCAAAAGAAGATCACTTGCTCTGTATAGTTTAATTTACATGGTATGAAGAAGGAACTTGGTTGTACAACTGAAAACTTAAATTGAGAAAGGACAAACTTTTGTTTATGAACTACATAATAAACTTTAAACAAGCAATTTGATGCAAGCACCAAAAATAAACAGCTGTTGCAGTCATGCCTAACCAAATATATACAACAAAGTTTAAAGGCTTGAGATGGACAAACTTACATTATTGGTGAAGACAGGCTCTATAAAGGCCTTGTCCATGCTGATGGGGGGCAATTCAAGAAGTTTACCACATAATCTTCTTGAAAAGTATTGCCTTTATTCTACATTTTGTTAAGAGTAAATATACATGTGATAATATACGAAAAAATGTAGAATATTTAAGATAAGATGAAGAGTGATGCTACATAACCAAGTAGCTATAAATGTAAGTGCAGCGATATAGGCAAAAGGTACAGCCAAGAGCAATGCACAGCTAAACTTCTTCAGTACCAACCTTATGGTAAGAGTAAATATAGATCTGATGTGTAGAAATGGAGGGCAAAGGAAAATAAGATGCAGAGTGATGGTACATGAACAACTACCTGTCATTATAAGTACACTAATAAAGGACAGCATGTACTTACAAGAACAATGCAGAGCTAAAAAACATTGGCATTGGATATATTATACACTAATGTAACCATTCATACAGATCAGATAATTTGGAGCGAACAATTGATAAGCAAGCTATCATGCATACTGTTGTCACATAATGAACCAGGTATGTATGCAAGTACAGTGATACAGGACAACGGGTACTAACAAGAGCAAAGCAGCGGGCAGCATATTTGCGATATCCTGTCGTTCTTGTCAAACCAGAATTCTTCTTTGAGCAGATTTCCTGCAAAAAAGATCCGTAAGGCACAGGCGGAAAAGTAGAAGTTCAAATTGTCATGTGATTTCATAGACAGTACCTCATCCTAGGAACGAGACCAGTGCATAACAAGGTTTTTCCATTCAATGTCTTCTAAATTTAGCACAGGGGACTTCACCGGAAATTCGTTTATAGACTTGCCATCAAAGTGTGATTTCCTCAGGTAACACTGATACTGTTGCAATGCTTCCTTGAAAAGCACAAGCAAGCTTTGCTCGTCATGACTATCCAGATTGACCCTCGCCTAGTTACAACAATGTAATGTAAATCATTGATGTGTTCAATCAGCAGAAAACAGGAAAATAATAACCATGAATAATAGCACTTACACGTAAGTTGGACAGGAAGATGTGAAAATGGTGTTTGTCTTCACAATAATCTTCCCATGATGGGAATATATGGATGTAGTCCCTAACAACATTGAAAGCATTGTCTTTTAAACTGGGAATAAATGGAATGGGGTTCCAATCTGCAGGAATTGGTCGTCTCTGCAGTTGGGATAGGTCTTCGGCCGGTGGACTTGCTGTACTTTTGCCTGGAGTGGGATTTTTCTATGGTGCAGGTGGTGCCATGGCAAATGAAATCGGTATACATTTTGCTGGCGTGTAGGTCCTGTGTGGTGGGGCTAGTGGTGTGGCCAGTGAAGTATGGGTACAGTCTGCTGGAGTCGGTCCTACATTTTGTGTCACTGGTTATAGAGCCAATATAAGTGGGGTGTTGTCTGATTTCTCCGGCACCACCACGTTTTTCAAGGACTTTGCTGGTTCTCCTTTAGGTTCGGCAATCACCCTCTTCCTTTTTGATGTCTGATGCACAAGAATAGCATTTGAGTGGGAAAACATGGTATGATGACAGATGGAATATGTATTGATAATGGATGGGCATGGCATCTCGACATATATGATGAGTAAACTAAGCAGATGGCGGTGCAACAAAGTAGAAGAAATGCAATACAACATATTGAAGATACCCACAATCAATAAAACATTGCCAAATTAGAACAGGCACCTTGATGGGTGAACAGGACAGGCCATCTGCCTTTGACTCCTCGAGGTTAGAATAGTCATTAGGATCATATTCTGAACAAGAATCAACAGGTGGGAAGCGTATGAGTTTCATTGCATCCAGAATGGCACTCAATGCCTTGGTGCCAATTTTGTAAGTCATTGCAGTGTTTAGCTTCAAGACTGGACTGCTGCTAGTGCGACATAAAGCAGCTACAGAGATCATAGTGTAGATATAACGGGAAAACCTTAAGCATCAGAGTATAATCAGCAAAGTGGAACTTGCTGGAATATATGTGCTAGTATTGCCGGTATGGCTTGAAAGGCTTCGGATACCAGCTCTCTTCAAGTGAAGGTGTGGTACTGTTAATATCAGTGTAACTCTCAAAGGCGACACAGCTCCCCGCATTTCCTTGCTATTCTTATAGGATTCAAGTGGGCAGGCCACAACAAATCCTATTCCTATGTTTACAAGATCCTACGAATCAAAGAGGCTCAAAGTCTCCATCACAACCAACCGTATAGACCTCTACACTACAAATGTCCCTGCTCATCTTCAATACAAGGAATATAATGTACTACTATCATACTCCCTCTGTTCCAAAATATAAGTCTTGGTAGATATTTCCACTATGGATCACATACAGATGTATCCAGATACATTTTAGAGTGTAGATTCACTCATTTTGCTCCATATGTAGTCCATGGTGGAATCTATACAAAGACTTGTATTTAGGAACGGAGAGAGTACATATTAAAGAAGAACAGAAGAGGAACATGGTAAAGAAGAGCAAGCAGATTTTGGATAATAAAATGTTGGTTGCGCAGTGCCCACACATGATGAACCAGAGCGCATTAAGAATGGAACTCCCAGCTGTCTCTCGACCATTTCAGGCGGTTGGATGAAGATCCTATGTCTCCTAACCCTTCTTCCTTGTCTCTGATTCTTCCCATACAGAACACCACACGGGCTGCCGGCCGGACCACCGGCCCCCACCGCCTGTGTTCCTCCGCCACCCCCACCCCACCCCCGCCCCAACCCCCACCCGCGTCGAGTTTTCTTCATTCGGCGAGGCCCCACAACCACTTGAGCCCCTTCGATCGCACCGATGAACTCCGGCGAGCTCTGAAAAATTGACTGGCCCAATTTTGAAATTTAGTCTGCTGTGATTTAACTAGTGTGGAATATAAAAGAGGAAAACCATAAGCATTGGTAGTATAGTGTTGAGCGTGCCATGGCATATCTGAAGGTGCAAACCGGACAAAGGCAACTTCACAACCAAGACAAGAAATCAGAGTAAAGCAGCGGTGATCTATTTTCTTGCTGCGATAAATAAGTTGAGCAGATACGAAAGAGTACCGCCTCTGGTGCGGCGCCGTGTACGCATCTACTGAGAATTTGATGGTGCTGCGGTAGCGATGGCTGTCGGCGGCGTGGAAGTAGATCTAGGAGGGTAGACGGTGGCGGCGGGGCTCGGTGGACAAGACGGTCATAGGAGCGGCACCGGCAAGGTGGACGACGGCGGGGATGAAGCGAGAGGACGGGATGCAAGGATCCCGGTCCGAAGTCGTGGATGAGAGAGGTCGATCTCTTGTAATGGATGGCGGCGTCGAGGTATCAGCTCCGGCATGGTGGAGGAGGACGGCGGTGGATGTGGTGGCGGACGGCGGCGGACAGAGGAGGGTGGGGCGAAGAGGGTGTTTTGGTGCCCACGGAGTACGAACGGGGAAAAGGGAGGTAGAGAGGAAGGGGGGAACCATGTATTCAGGGTGCACTTGTCTCAAATACGATGAAATTTACAAACTTAGCCCCCATTTCAAATTTCTACTACATCACAACAACATTAGTCTATTGGGGATAGGACGGTAATCTCACATACACCGAATATTTGCCGACGAGATTTTGAAAGTGCAACTATCCCTAGGTGGTTTTGGTAATTCATAACAACATATAGCTCATTGAGCTAATGCTATTCCAAGATGATTATTTCAGGAAAGCTCAATGATTGGCATGGCATGGATGTGAAAGTGGAACCCTCAAAATGCTAAGGACAAAGGATTGGCTCAAGCTCAAAAGCTCAAGACTCTTCATTTTATATTTTAGTGATCCAAGATCACATTGAGTCTTTAGGAAAAGCCAATACTATTAAGGAGGGATGAGGTGTTGCTTAATGAGCCTCTTGCTTGATGTGCTTAGTGATATGCTCCAAAACCCTCAACTACTTTCCCATATCCACATTTGACCTAAACCCTAAGCCAAACTCGGTCCTACCGATTCTTCCTATCCGGCGCCACCAAGTTTTCATTTGTCATAAGCCACTGCCAAACCCTAGCAATTCGGTCCTACAGATAGGGATCTCGGTCTCACCGAGATGGGGTTGCAAACTCTCTGTTTCCCTTTCGTAACTTTTCGGTCTCACCGAAAGAGCGAATCGGTCCCACCGAGATTGCAATGTAAACTCAGTGTTTCCCCTTTGTAACTTTTCGGTCTCACCGAGTTCCACTCGGTCTCACCGAAAGAGCAAATCGGTCCCACCGAGTTTGCCTGACCAACTCTCTGGTTAGCTAATTACCAAATTCGGTCTCACCGAGTTTGTGTAATCGGTCTCACCGAGATTACGTTATGCCCAAACCCTAACCATATCGGTCCTACTGAGTTGCATGTCAGTCCCACCGAAAATCTCTAACGGTCACTAGGTTTACATTTTCGGTCCGACCGAGTTTATTGATTCGGTCCCACCGAGATTGGAAAACTATGTAACGGTTGGATTTTGTGTGGAGGCTATATATACCCCTCCACCTCCTCCTCATTCAATGAGAGAGCCATCAGAACACACACACCATTCCAACTCATATGTTCTGAGAGAGAACCACCTACTCATGTGTTGAGACCAAGATATTCCATTCCTACCATATGAATCTTGATCTCTAGCCTTCCCAAGTTGCTTTCCACTCAAACCTTCTTTCCACCAAATCCAAATCCTGTGAGAGAGAGTTGAGTGTTGGGGAGACTATCATTTGAAGCACAAGAGCAAGGATTTCATTACCTACACACCATTTGTTACTTCTTGGAGAGTGGTGTCTCCTAGATTGGCTAGGTGTCACTTGGGAGCCTTCGACAAGATTGTGGAGTTGAACCAAGGAGTTTGTAAGGGCAAGGAGATCGCCTACTTCGTGAAGATCTACCGCTAGTGAGGCAAGTCCTGTGTGGGTGATGGCCATGGTGGGATAGACAAGGTTGCTTCTTCGTGGACCCTTTGTGGGTGGTTGCTTCTTCGTGGACCCTTCGTGGGTGGAGCCCTGTGTGGACTCGCACAACCGTTACCCTTGGGTGGAGCCCTGTGTGGACTCGCGCAACCATTACCCTTCGTGGGTTGAAGTCTCCATCAACGTGGATGTAGGATAGCACCACCTATCCGAACCACAGGAAAAACATCCGTGTCTCCAATTGCGTTTGAATTCTCCAAACCCTTCCCTTTACATTCTTGCAAGTTGCATGCTTTACTTTCCTCTGCCAATATACTCTTTGCATGCTTGCTTGAATTGTGTGATGATTGCTTGACTTGTCCTAAAATAGCTAAAATCTGCCAAGAACTAAAATTAGGAAAAGGTTAAGTTTTTATTTTGTCAAGTAGTCTAATCACCCCCCTCTAGACATACTTTCGATCCTACAAGTGGTATCAGAGCTTTGGTCTCCATTTGCTTTGATCTCCATAGATTTGGTGGTCATAGCCTTGGTTTCACAACCTAGGAGAGTATGGCGTCTAGCGAGGGAAATTATCACCGTAGAGGTCCTTACTTTGATGGTACTAATTTTGCTAGTTGGAAGCATAAAATGAAAATGCATATTCTTGGACATAACCCCACCGTTTGGGCTATTGTGTGTGTTGGCTTGCAAGGTGACTTCTTTGATGGGAGAGAACCAAACCGTGAAGCTACTGCGGATGAATTGAAGATGTTGCAATACAATGCTCAATTGTGATATTCTCTTCAACGGATTATGCCCCGAAGAATTCAACAAAATCAGCCGTCTTGAGAATGCAATGGAAATTTGGGACACTTTGATTGATATGCACAAAGGTACCGACTCTGTCAAGGAATCCAAGTTGGATGTGCTTCAAAGCCAACTTGACAAGTTCAAGATGAAGGATGGTGAAGGTGTCGCTGAAATGTACTCTAGGCTTGCTCTCATCACAAATGAGATTGCCGGCTTAGGAAGTGAAGAGATGACCGATAGATTCATCATCAAGAAGATTCTAAGTGCCTTGGATGGAAAATATGATATTGTGTGCACATTGATCCAAATGATGCCCAATTACAAAGATCTCAAGCCAACGGAGGTGATTGGAAGAATTGTTGCTCATGAGATGTCACTTAAGGATAAAGAGGAACTTCACAACAAATCAAGTGGTCCCTATAAAGCCTCATGTGAAGCCCCTACATCATCAAGTGAGAAACAAGACTTCAATGAAGAATTGAGCTTAATGGTGAAGAACTTCAACAAGTTCTACAAGAGTAGAAGCAAAGATAGAAGCTTCAAGTCAAGGTCCTACAATGACAAAAGATCTTCTAGTCGAGAGCGAAGCTGCTACAATTGTGGAAGACCCGGACACTATTCCAATGAGTGTACGGCTCCCTACAAGAGAAGAGAAGATTCTCCAAGAGGAAGAAGCAAAGAATCACCACCAAGAGAAAGAAGGAGTAGAGATGATCGTTATGAACGAAGATACTCACGGAGAAGCAAGGATTCGGAAAGGAAGGAAAAATCATCAAGGAGCTACACAAGACGAAGACATCAAGCTCATGTTGGTGAATGGGTATCCGGCTCCGATTCCGACAGCCACTCCGAGAGAAGTTATCACTCCGACTCCGAAGATACTCAAGATGAAGGTGTTGCCGGTCTAGCACTTGTGTCAACCAACTCCTACAACATATTTGACTCACCAAATGAAGGAATTGGAAGATGCTTCATGGCCAAAGGTCCTAAGGTAACACACCCCGAGTATGTTGATTTCAATAGTGATGAAGATGACTTGTTAGGTGATGATTTGCTTGTTGACAACTGTAGTGATGAATACTACGATGAAACGTCAATTAATCATTCTAATCAGGATAAAACGAATGACAATGATAAGGAGAAAATTGAGGCTCTAACTAAAGAACTAAACACTCTTAAGTTAGCTCATGAAACTATCTTCGAAGAATCATCAAGAACTTTTAAGAGCTCATGAGAAATTATGCTTTGAAAAGCTCAATCTTGAGCAAGAGCATGAGTTCCTAAAAGCAATCAATGATGATCTCCGCAAGAAAAGTTCTTCTTACATTGCCAAGTGTTTACTCTTATCCACCTACATGCCTCAAGTCAAGTCTAGTAACAAGAACAAGAAAGATTCTTCCTCTAGCAGTAACAATGATCATGTTAAATCCAATATTGTTGCTTCTAGTAGTTCTCTTGATTCCACTAATGATTCTCTTAGCCAAGTTACACTTGAGCAAGAAAATAGCTTATTGAAGGGAATTATAGAGAAAGGAGTGTACAAAATCCTTGCCGGGAGTAAGCAATTTGAGGAAATTGTGCGCAAGCAAGGAATGCACTGGAAGAATCAAGGTGTTGGTTTTGAACGAAAGTTCAATGCCAATGGAGTTGAGTGAGAAGAAGATCAATACCCCAAGACAAAGTTTGTCCCTCAACAAGAGAAATATGATGCTTCTTTCAAGGGGACACAAGCTCAAGATGATCTTCCACCACAAGACTACAAGCAAAAAGGCAAGGACAAGCTTCAAGAGGAAATTGATGCATTTGAAGAAGCTCCTAAGACCTTAGTCAAGTGGATTCCCAAGACTACTTCAAGTTCCACTTTATCAAGTACAACTACAACTCCAAGGATTCCCATCAAGATGATGTGGATCCAAAAGAAGAAGACCTAGAGAGTTCTTGAGGGTGACTCCGCCAACATACCTCACTCTTATCATTTTGGCAAGAACAAGTGCAATCAACTTCCACATCGTGCACTAGTTCAAGGAGTCACAAACCCTCTTGTTGGTAAGACAAGGGACAAGGTAACCTAAAAGTTTTCATGGACATCATCTTTTGTGTGCATCACTCTATGTCTATGGATATCCTTGTTTGTTCCTTGTGGGACTAACCCATGTAGGTATTGAAAGTGCAATTCACTCAAATGGATAGCTCCAAGTGATCTACATCAACATTGAGCATCCACATCTTCAACATCTACATGAAGTCATCATCGACAAAACCCAAGGTTAGTTCATCCCTCTTAGGGGGGATATCACATCTAGGGGGAGCTTTACTCTAAGACTTGAGCTAAAGCAACTCTAAAGATGTGAACAAAACAATGCTTTATGTAAAAGTGGTAACCCCACTTGAGCTTAAACGATGAGTATGACCTATGATCAAGTGTTCTCACTTGACTCCTAAGTCAATATACTCATATATACATGACCTAGTCATCGCAAATTGTTTGATAGATGCTAGAATTGGTTGTGCATGCCTTGTCACATATTTCATTTGCCATCTTATTGTGTGAGCATGCTGGTTGCATATTTTACTCATTCGAGGACATCCACTTGTTGTTTTGATTGATTGGTTTTATCCTCTTTTGCCAAGTGGATGGACAAGAATGCCTAAGAACCTCCTCTAGCTATCTATGCTTTTCTCGTCTCAAACTCTATTCATATTGCATCACAAAATTTAAGCAAGTCAGATTCGAACCACTCTGTGTGAGGAGCGCTCGGAGTCCCCGATTCATCATAGACTTAAACTTCCAAAACCTCTTTATGATTCTCGGTCTGACCGATACCCCACTTTCGGTCCTACCGAGATCATTAAGTTGATCTAGGTTTTCGATCTCGGTGCAACTGATTTGAACATTTCGGTCACACCGAGTTTCAGTAACTGCACGCAGTTATGAATCTCGGTGCCACCGAGTTGTTCCACTCGGTCACACCGACAGGGTCGGGCTATATATAGTCACGGGCAAAATTTTGGAAATTTCTCTGAACCCCTTCGCCCGCGCGATAGCCTGCTCTGCCCTTGTGGTCTCCGGATCGTCTTCTCGCCGCCAGCCGCCTCCAGTCGCTGGTCTCCGTCACCGTCAACGGGAATTCTGCCCCGCCGTTGCCACCGTAGCAAGTCCACGCCGAACTAGGGTATGGACTTGATCTTTGTGCTATTCCCCAATCTGATTCCTAGCACATTGTGATCATATTGATTCTAGCCACGTTTGAAACACCTCTATCCAGTCAATGAACTCATAGATTAGGTTTGATTCAAAAATTCTAGGTTTAGGTTTCCGCCGAAACCATCTCGGACCCACTGAGTTGAAAAACTCGGTCCCACCGATTTGGCTTATGCCATTGCACAAGTGAGACTCGGTCTGACCGAGAATTACTTATCGGTGTGACCAATTTTGGAACTCTGTGAAACCCTAGCAGTCTCGGTGCCACCGAACTGTGACTCGGTCCAACCGAGTTCACTAGTTTAGGTTCCAAAACTGCTTCGGTATCACCGAGTTTGAAAATCGGTAGATCCGAGATGATTTCAGTGGGAAACTAAAACTAAGTTTTTGGATCATTCTTTGCAAAAATCTCTGCATTTTGTGATGCTCATCTTTTCTACCTCATCTATAATCTGTTCACAGGGTTAGCAGTCAGAGCTTGCAGCATGTCTGATCAAAGTGATAGCCAGAATCTGTCAGAACAGCAAGTGGTGATGAGTGAGGGCACTAGTCCCTCTAGCTCTTCTGATGAAGGCAGCAGGAGCACTCCTAGCAACTTGCCAAAAGCTGCCACGAGACAGAGAAAGAAGAGGACTTCAGATTCCGAAGATGAAGACTATGTGGCAGAGGAAGAGGCCACTTCCAAGAGAGTTGAGCCAGCTCAAGGCACTAAGCCATGCCTGAAAATCAAAAGGCCAGCAGGCAGGCAGCCAATGTCAAAGGCCAGAATGTCAACTGAGAAGCCCATAGAGCCAGTTGCAGCTGAGGGCAAGAAAAGAAAGGAAAGGGTGAAGAAGACTGTGGCTAGAGTGCTTGGCAAAGCTTCCATCATGGAAGAGGAGGAAGAAGAAGTAGCTGCACCAGCACCCAAGGCACCCAAGCTAATGGGAGATGCCATAAAATCAGGGGGAGCTTCTTCCAAGGCCAAGCCAGCTCCAAAGCCAAAGCCAAAGAGGAACACAAGAAGCATTCCTGCAGCTGAGAAGAACAAGGCCCCAGTGCCTGAGACTGTTGCTGAAGAAGAGGAAGAGAATGTCCTGAGAAAGCTCAAGCCCAAGATCCCAGACCATAATGATGCTCATCCTGTGGCTGAGGACATGAAGCTTAGGACAGATTCAGGGCTGAGGAAGTGGAGAGAAGCAGACCCGTATGCTTCAAGGAGAAGGACAGCAGTTGACTACAGGTTTCACACCAAGGAGCAGCAGGATTTCTATGAGACTGTTTTGCTTGATAAGAAGCCAATAGTCTGTGATATGAGATGGGTTGATTGGCAATACATCAAGGACAATGAAGAGTACTTCCCAGGAGTTCAGGACAGCTTCAAGGCATGTGGAGTAGAGGACTTTGTTGGGCAGAAGTTCACAAAGTGGAACGAGGAACTCATCATGCAGTTCTACTCCACAGCTCACTTTTATCCAGATGGGAGGATCACATGGATGTCTGAGGGTACGAGGTACCAATCCACTGTTGAGGAATGGGCAAAGTTGATTAATGCCACAAAGGAGCATGATGATGACTTGGATATCTATGCCAAGAAGAAGATGGACCACAACTCTGTGTCCAACATGTGTAAGGAGATCCCAAATGAAGCACTTGATACCTTCAAGTTTGGCTCAGTACATTACCTTCTGCCAGGGCTCCCGACTATCAATTGGATCTTGAGGCACACCTTATTGCCTAAGTCTGGAGATCACAAGATGATCAGAGGCCATGCTATCAACTTGCTACATGTGTTTGATGTGCCTCAGAAATTCAAGGTGATGAGCCTCATAGTGGAAACTATCAAGAGGACTGCAGCAGACCAGAAGAGGAGTTGCGGATATGCCCCTCAGATTCAGGAGCTCATCAACTCCAAGATGGGCACGGGCATATATTTATTGGACAAGGAACATTTGTCCATCCGTCCAGATTTTGAGAACAATGAAGTTGTGATGACTGAGAACGAGCCATCGTCTGCACAAGCTTACGCAAAGAAGGAGAAGGCGAGGAAGGAGAAAGCTGCCAAGATGCCAACTCAAGAGGAGGCATCTGAGTACTTCTTGAAGACCAAACAAGAGCAGCTTGGTTACTTGATTGCATCCACGCTGAGGATTGAGCAAAGTCTGGCCACCCTCACTCAAAATCAGCAGAGCCTAGAGAGAATCATGGAACAGAAGTTCTATGACTTGGATGTCAAAGTAACGGAAGTTCAGTCTGCAGTGGAGCAGCTCCAGGAGGACATGCAGGAGAGGAGAGGCAGGACTACTACTCATGCCTTTGCTAGAGTGCCAAGAGGTCCGAGGTCGTCTGCCGTGCCAGTTGCTGACACAAGAGCCACCACCTCAGCACCAGCCACAGCCTTAGTTCCACCAGCTCCAGCATCTACTTCAGCTCCAACTCCAGCGTCTACTTCAGCATCTACCGAAGCCTTCGTCCTTGGAGTGATCCGGACTGCACCACCACCTGAAGATCAAGCCTGAGCGTCGATCTAGTGCTATGCATTTTCTAGGAACTTTTTGGTAACTTGTTGCCAAAGGGGGAGAAGATGTATAGATCATAGGCTTCGAGAGAGAGAGTGTTGCTTTTCTCTCTTGCTTTATTTGGTGGTTTTTCAAACTTGTTTGCTTTTGAGTGCTTGAAATACTATGCTTGTGAGACATTGATGATCATGTGTTTGATCATAAGCTACACTTAATGCTTGATGAATGCTATTACCTTATCTATCTTATGTGATCATTCACTATTCTTGGTGATGAGTGCATGTATTTCATTCTTATCATTTTGAGCACTCCACCAAGATGTATGTGACATGGAAGAGTAACCCATGACTCTAACTCCTTGTGCATTTGCAGTCCAAAGCAAATTTTAAATATGCACAAATTTAGGGGGAGCTCTTACTTATCACATACTTCTCAAAGCGACGATATATTTCATGCTTATTATCATTTGTCGAAGCTTTGATATATATGTTGTCATCAATTACCAAAAAGGGAGAGATTGAAAGTGCAACTATCCCTAGGTGGTTTTGGTAATTCATAACAACATATAGCTCATTGAGCTAATGCTATTCCAAGATGATTATTTCAGGAAAGCTCAATGATTGGCATGGCATGGATGTGAAAGTGGAACCCTCAAAATGCTAAGGACAAAGGATTGGCTCAAGCTCAAAAGCTCAAGACTCTTCATTTTATATTTTAGTGATCCAAGATCACATTGAGTCTTTAGGAAAAGCCAATACTATTAAGGAGGGATGAGGTGTTGCTTAATGAGACTCTTGCTTGATGTGCTTAGTGATATGCTCCAAAACCCTCAACTACTTTCCCATATCCACGTTTGACCTAAACCCTAAGCCAAACTCGGTCCTACCGATTCTTCCTATCCGGCGCCACCGAGTTTTCATTTGTCATAAGCCACTGCCAAACCCTAGCAATTCGGTCCTACCGATAGGGATCTCGGTCTCACCGAGATGGGGTTGCAAACTCTCTGTTTCCCTTTCGTAACTTCTCGGTCTCACCGAAAGAGCGAATCGGTCCCACCGAGATTGCAATGTAAACTCAGTGTTTCCCCTTTGTAACTTTTCGGTCTCACCGAGTTCCACTCGGTCTCACCGAAAGAGCAAATCGGTCCCACCGAGTTTGCCTGACCAACTCTCTGGTTAGCTAATTACCAAATTCGGTCTCACCGAGTTTGTGTAATCGGTCTCACCGAGATTACGTTATGCCCAAACCCTAACCATATCGGTCCTACCGAGTTGCATGTTAGTCCCACCGAAAATCTCTAACGGTCACTAGGTTTACATTTTCAGTCGGACCGAGTTTATTGTTTCGGTCCCACCGAGATTGGAAAACTGTGTAACGGTTGGATTTTGTGTGGAGGCTATATATACCCCTCCACCTCCTCCTCATTCAATGAGAGAGCCATCAGAACACACACACCATTCCAACTCATATGTTCTGAGAGAGAACCACCTACTCATGTGTTGAGACCAAGATATTCCATTCCTACCATATGAATCTTGATCTCTAGCCTTCCCAAGTTGCTTTCCACTCAAACCTTCTTTCCACCAAATCCAAATCCTATGAGAGAGAGTTGAGTGTTGGGGAGACTATCATTTGAAACAAAAGAGCAAGGAGTTCATTACCTACACACCATTTGTTACTTCTTGGAGAGTGGTGTCTCCAAGATTGGCTAGGTGTCACTTGGGAGCCTCCGACAAGATTGTGGAGTTGAACCAAGGAGTTTGTAAGGGCAAGGAGATCGCCTACTTCGTGAAGATCTACCGCTAGTGAGGCAAGTCCTGTGTGGGCGATGGTCATGGTGGGATAGACAAGGTTGCTTCTTCGTGGACCCTTTGTGGGTGGTTGCTTCTTCGTGGACCCTTCGTGGGTGGAGCCCTGTGTGGACTCGCGCAACCGTTACCCTTGGGTGGAGCCCTATGTGGACTCGCGCAACCATTACCCTTCGTGGGTTGAAGTCTCCATCAACGTGGATGTAGGATAGCACCACCTATCCGAACCACGGGAAAAACATCCGTGTCTCCAATTGCGTTTGAATTCTCCAAACCCTTCCCTTTACATTCTTGCAAGTTGCATGCGTTACTTTCCGCTGCCAATATACTCTTTGCATGCTTGCTTGAATTGTGTGATGATTGCTTGACTTGTCCAAAAATAGCTAAAATCTGCCAAGAACTAAAATTAGGAAAAGGTTAAGTTTTTATTTTGTCAAGTAGTCTAATCACCCCCCTCTAGACATACTTTCGATCCTACAAGTGGTATCAGAGCTTTGGTCTCCATTTGCTTTGATCTCCATAGCTTTGGTGGTCATAGCCTTGGTTTCACAACCTAGGAGAGTATGGCGTCTAGCGAGGGAAATTATCACCGTAGAGGTCCTTACTTTGATGGTACTAATTTTGCTAGTTGGAAGCATATAATGAAAATGCATATTATTGGACATAACCCCGCCGTTTGGGCTATTCTGTGTGTTGGCTTGCAAGGTGACTTCTTTGATGGGAGAGAACCAAACCGTGAAGCTACTGCGGATGAGTTGAAGATGTTGCAATACAATGCTCAATTGTGATATTCTCTTCAACGGATTGTGCCCCGAAGAATTCAACAAAATCAGCCGTCTTGAGAATGCAAAGGAAATTTGGGACACTTTGATTGATATGCACGAAGGTACCGACTCTGTCAAGGAATCCAAGTTGGATGTGCTTCAAAGCCAACTTGACAAGTTCAAGATGAAGGATGGTGAAGGTGCCGCTGAAATGTACTCTAGGCTTGCTCTCATCACAAATGAGATTGCCGGCTTAGGAAGTGAAGAGATGACCGATAGATTCATCATCAAGAAGATTCTAAGAGCCTTGGATGGAAAATATGATACCGTGTGCACATTGATCCAAATGATGCCCAATTATAAATATCTCAAGCCAACGAAGGTGATTGGAAGAATTGTTGCTCATGAGATGTCACTTAAGGATAAAGAGGAACTTCACAACAAATCAAGTGGTCCCTATAAAGCCTCATGTGAAGCCCCTACATCATCAAGTGAGAAACAAGACTTCAATGAAGAATTGAGCTTAATGGTGAAGAACTTCAACAAGTTCTACAAGAGTAGAAGCAAAGATAGAAGCTTCAAGTCAAGGTCCTACAATGACAAAAGATCTTCTAGTCGAGAGCGAAGCTGCTACAATTGTGGAAGACCCGGACACTATTCCAATGAGTGTACGGCTCCCTACAAGAGAAGAGAAGATTCTCCAAGAAGAAGAAGCAAAGAATCACCACCAAGAGAGAGAAGGAGTAGAGATGATCGTTATGAATGAAGATACTCACGGAGAAGCAAGGATTCGGAAAGGAAGGAAAAATCATCAAGGAGCTACACAAGACGAAGACATCAAGCTCATGTTGGTGAATGGGTATCCGGCTCCGACTCCGACAGCCACTCTGAGAGAAGTTATCACTTCGACTCCGAAGATACTCAAGATGAAGGTGTTGCCGGTCTAGCACTTGTGTCAACCAACTCCTACAACATATTCGACTCACCAAATGAAGGAATTGGAAGATGCTTCATGGCCAAAGGTCCTAAGGTAACACACCCCGAGTATGTTGATTTCAATAGTGATGAAGATGACTTGTTAGGTGATGATTTGCTTGTTGACAACTCTAGTGATGAATACTACGATGAAACGTCAATTAATCATGCTAATCAGGATAAAACAAATGACAATGATAAGGAGAAAATTGAGGCTCTAACTAAAGAACTAAACACTCTTAAGTTAGCTCATGAAACTATCTTCGAAGATCATCAAGAACTTTTAAGAGCTCATGAGAAATTACGCTTTGAAAAGCTCAATCTTGAGCAAGAGCATGAGTTCCTAAAAGCAATCAATGATGATCTCCGCAAGAAAAGTTCTTCTTACATTGCCAAGTGTTTACTCTTATCCACTTACATGCCTCAAGTCAAGTCTAGTAACAAGAACAAGAAAGATTCTTCCTCTAGCAGTAACAATGATCATGTTAAATCCAATATTGTTGCTTCTAGTAGTTCTCTTGATTCCACTAATGATTCTCTTAGCCAAGTTACACTTGAGCAAGAAAATAGCTTATTGAAGGGAATTATAGAGAAAGGAGTGTACAAAAGCCTTGCCGGGAATAAGCAATTTGAGGAAATTGTGCGCAAGCAAGGAATGCACCGGAAGAATCAAGGTGTTGGTTTTGAACGAAAGTTCAATGCCAATGGAGTTGAGTGGGAAGAAGATCAATACCCCAAGACAAAGTTTGTCCCTCAACAAGAGAAATATGATGCTTCTTTCAAGGGGACACAAGCTCAAGATGATCTTCCACCACAAGACTACAAGCAAAAAGGCAAGGACAAGCTTCAAGAGGAAATTGATGCATTTGAAGAAGCTCCTAAGACCTTAGTCAAGTGGATTCCCAAGACTACTTCAAGTTCCACTTCATCAAGTATGACTACAACTCCAAGGATTCCCATCAAGATGATGTGGATCCAAAAGAAGAAGAACTAGAGAGTTCTTGAGGGTGACTCCGCCAACATACCTCACTCTTATCATTTTGGCAAGAACAAGTGCAATCAACTTCCACATCGTGCACTAGTTCTAGGAGTCACAAACCCTCTTGTTGGTAAGACAAGGAACAAGGTAACCTAAAAGTTTTCATGGACATCATCTTTTGTGTGCATCACTCTATGTCTATGGATATCCTTGTTTGTTCCTTGTGGGACTAACCCATGTAGGTATTGAAAGTGCAATTCACTCAAATGGATAGCTCCAAGTGATCTACATCAACATTGAGCATCCACATCTTTAACATCTACATGAAGTCATCATCGACAAAACCCAAGGTTAGTTCATCCCTCTTAGGGGGGATATCACATCTAGGGGGAGCTTTACTCTAAGACTTGAGCTAAAGCAACTCTAAAGATGTGAACAAAACAATGCTTTATGTAAAAGTGGTAACCCCACTTGAGCTTAAACGATGAGTATGACCTATGATCAAGTGTTCTCACTTGACTCCTAAGTCAATATACTCATATATAGATGACCTAGTCATCGCAAATTGCTTGATAGATGCTAGAATTGGTTGTGCATGCCTTGTCACATATTTCATTTGCCATGTTATTGTGTGAGCATGCTGGTTGCATATTTTACTCATTCGAGGACATCCACTTGTTGTTTTGATTGATTGGTTTTATCCTCTTTTGCCAAGTGGATGGACAAGAATGCCTAAGAACCTCCTCTAGCTATCTATGCTTTTCTCGTCTCAAACTCTATTCATGCTGCATC
This sequence comes from Triticum dicoccoides, assembly GCF_002162155.2. Classification (NCBI taxonomy): domain Eukaryota; kingdom Viridiplantae; phylum Streptophyta; class Magnoliopsida; order Poales; family Poaceae; genus Triticum; species Triticum dicoccoides. The sequence continues at coordinate 492,219,024 of NC_041386.1, forward strand.
ACAAAATTTGATCAAGTCAGATTCGAACCACTCTGTGTGAGGAGCGCTCGGAGTCCCTGATTCGTCATAGACTTAAACTTCCAAAACCTCTTTATGATTCTCGGTCTGACCGATACCCCACTTTCGGTCCTACCGAGATCATTAAGTTGATCTAGGTTTTCGATCTCGGTGCAACCGATTTGAACATTTCGGTCACACCGAGTTTCAGTAACTGCACGCAGTTATGAATCTCGGTGCCACCGAGTTGTTCCACTCGGTCACACCGACAGGGTCGGGCTATATATAGTCACGGGCAAAATTTTGGAAATTTCTCTGAACCCCTTCGCCCGCGCGATAGCCTGCTCTGCCCTCGTGGTCTCCGGATCGTCTTCTCGCCGCCAGCCGCCTCTAGTCGCTGGTCTCTGTCGCCGTCAACGGGAATTCTGCCCCGCCGTTGCCGCCGTAGCAAGTCCCCGCCGAACTAGGGTATGGACTTGATCTTTGTGCTATTCCCCAATCTGATTCCTAGCACATTATGATCATATTGATTCTAGCCACGTTTGAAACACCTCTATCCAATCAATGAACTCATAGATTAGGTTTGATTCGAAAATTCTAGGTTTAGGTTTCCGCCGAAACCATCTCGGACCCACCGAGTTGAAAAACTCAGTCCCACCGATTTGTCTTATGCCATTGCACAAGTGAGACTCGGTCTGACCGAGAATTACTTATCGGTGTGACCGATTTTGGAACTCTGTGAAACCCTAGGAGTCTCGGTGCCACCGAACTGTGACTCGGTCCAACCGAGTTCACTAGTTTAGGTTCCAAAACTGCTTCGGTATCACCGAGTTTGAAAATCGGTAGATCCGAGATGATTTCAGTGGGAAACTAAAACTAAGTTTTTGGATCATTCTTTTGCAAAAATCTCTGCATTTTGTGATGCTCATCTTTTCTACCTCATCTATAATCTGTTCACAGGGTCAGCAGTCAGAGCTTGCAGCCTGTCTGATCAAAGTGATAGCCAGAATCTATCAGAACAGCAAGTGGTGATGAGTGAGGGCACTAGTCCCTCCAGCTCTTCTGATGAAGGCAGCAGGAGCACTCCTAGCAACTTGCCAAAAGCTTCCACGAGACAGAGAAAGAAGAGGACTTCAGATTCCGAAGATGAAGACTATGTGGCAGAGGAAGAGGCCACTTCCAAGAGAGTTGAGCCAGCTCAAGGCACTAAGCCAGGCCTGAAAATCAAAAGGCCAGCAGGCAAGCAGCCAATGTCAAAGGCCAGAATGTCAACTGAGAAGCCCATAGAGCTAGTTGCAGCTGAGGGCAAGAAAAGAAAGGAAAGGGTGAAGAAGACTGTGGCTAGAGTGCTTGGCAAAGCTTCCATCATGGAAGAGGAAGAAGAAGAAGAAGTAGCTGCACCAGCACCCAAGGCACTCAAGCTAATGGGAGATGCCATAAAATCAGGGGGAGCTTCTTCCAAGGCCAAGCCAGCTCCAAAGCCAAAGCCAAAGAGGAACACAAGAAGCATTCCTGCAGCTGAGAAGAACAAGGCCCTAGTGCCTGAGACTGTTGCTGAAGAAGAGGAAGAGAATGTCCTGAGAAAGCTCAAGCCCAAGATCCCAGACCACAACGATGCTCATCCTATGGCTGAGGACATGAAGCTTAGGAGAGATTCAGGGCTGAGAAAGTGGAGAGAAGCAGACCCGTATGCTTCAAGGAGAAGGACAGCAGTTGACTACAGGTTTCACACCAAGGAGCAGCAGGATTTCTATGAGACTGTTTTGCTTGATAAGAAGCCAATAGTCTATGATATGAGATGGGTTGATTGGCAATACATCAAGGACAATGAAGAGCACTTCCCAGGAGTTCAGGATAGCTTCAAGGCATGTGGAGTAGAGGACTTTGTTGGGCAGAAGCTCACAAAGTAGAACGAGGAACTCATCATGCAGTTCTACTCCACAACTCACTTTTATCCAGATGGGAGGATCACATGGATGTCTGAGGGTACGAGGTACCAATCCACTGTTGAGGAATGGGCAAAGTTTATTAATGCCCCAAAGGAGCATGATGATGACTTGGATATCTATGCCAAGAAGAAGATGGACCCCAACTCTATGTCCAACATGTACAAGGAGATCCCAAATGAAGCACTTGATACCTTCAAGTTTAGCTCAGTACATTACCTTCTGTCAGGGCTCCCGACTATCAATTAGATCTTGAGGCACACCTTATTGCCTAAGTCTGGAGATCACAAGATTATCAGAGGCCATGCTATCAACTTGCTACATGTGTTTGATGTGCCTCAGAAATTCAAGGTGATGAGCCTCATAGTGGAAACTATCAAGAGGACTGCAGCAGACCAGAAGAGGAGTTGCGGATATGCCCCTCAGATTCAAGAGCTCATCAACTCCAAGATGGGCACGGGCATATATTTATTGGACAAGGAACATTTTCCCATCCATCCAGATTTTGAGAACAATGAAGTTGTGATGACTGAGAACGAGCCATTGTCTGCACAAGCTTACGCAAAGAAGGAGAAGGCGAGGAAGGAGAAAGCTGCCAAGATGCCAACTCAAGAGGAGGCATCTGAGTACTTCTTGAAGACCAAACAAGAGCAGCTTGGTTACTTGATTGCATCCACGCTGAGGATTGAGCAAAGTCTGGCCACCCTCACTCAAAATCAGCAGAGCCTAGAGAGAATCATGGAACAGAAGTTCTATGACTTGGATGTCAAAGTAACGGAAGTTCAGTCTGCAGTGGAGCAGCTCCAGGAGGACATGCAGGAGAGGAGAGGCAGGACTACTACTCATGCCTTTGCTAGAGTGCCAAGAGGTCCGAGGTCGTCTGCCGTGCCAGTTGCTGACACAAGAGCCACCACCTCAGCACCAGCCACAGCCTTAGTTCCACCAGCTCCAGCATCTACTTCAGCTCCAACACCAGTGTCTACTTCAGCATCTACCGAAGCCTTCGTCCTTGGAGTGATCCGGACTCCACCACCACCTGAAGATCAAGCCTGAGCGTCGATCTAGTGCTATGCATTTTCTAGGAACTTTTTGGTAACTTGTTGCCAAAGGGGGAGAAGATGTATAGATCATAGGCTTCGAGAGAGAGAGTGTTGCTTTTCTCTCTTGCCTTATTTGGTGGTTTTTCAAACTTGTTTGCTTTTGAGTGCTCGAGATACTATGCTTGTGAGACATTGATGATCATGTGTTTGATCATAAGCTACACTTAATGCTTGATGAATGCTATTACCTTATCTATCTTATGTGATCATTCACTATTCTTGGTGATGAGTGCATGTATTTCATTCTTATCATTTTGAGCGCTCCACCAAGATGTATGTGACATGGAAGAGTAACCCATGACTCTAACTCCTTGTGCATTTGCAGTCCAAAGCAAATTTTAAATATGCACAAATTTAGGGGGAGCTCTTACTTATCACATACTTCTCAAAGCGACGATATATTTCATGCTTATTATCATTTGTCGAAGCTTTGATCTATATGTTGTCATCAATTGCCAAAAAGGGGGAGATTGAAAGTGCAACTATCCCTAGGTGGTTTTGGTAATTCATAACAACATATAGCTCATTGAGCTAATGCTATTCCAAGATCATTATTTCAGGAAAGCTCAATGATTGGCATGACATGGATGTGAAAGTGGAACCCTCAAAATGCTAAGGACAAAGGATTGGCTCAAGCTCAAAAGCTCAAGACTCTTCATTTTATATTTTAGTGATCCAAGATCACATTGAGTCTTTAGGAAAAGCCAATACTATTAAGGAGGGATGAGGTGTTGCTTAATGAGCCTCTTGCTTGATGTGCTTAGTGATATGCTCCAAAACCCTCAACTACTTTCCCATATCCACATTTGACCTAAACCCTAAGCCAAACTCGGTCCTACCGATTCTTCCTATCCGGCGCCACCGAGTTTTCATTTGTCATAAGCCACTGCCAAACCCTAGCAATTCGGTCCTACCGATAGGGATCTCGGTCTCACCGAGATGGGGTTGCAAACTCTCTATTTCCCTTTCGTAACTTTTCGGTCTCACCGAAAGAGCGAATCGGTCCCACCGAGATTGCAATGTAAACTCAGTGTTTCCCCTTTGTAACTTTTCGGTCTCACCGAGTTCCACTCGGTCTCACCGAAAGAGCAAATCGGTCCCACCGAGTTTGCCTGACCAACTCTCTGGTTAGCTAATTACCAAATTCGGTCTCACCGAGATTACGTTATGCCCAAACCCTAACCATATCGGTCCTACTGAGTTGCATGTCAGTCCCACCGAAAATCTCTAACGGTCACTAGGTTTACATTTTCGGTCCGACCGAGTTTATTGATTCGGTCCCACCGAGATTGGAAAACTATGTAACGGTTGGATTTTGTGTGGAGGCTATATATACCCCTCCACCTCCTCCTCATTCAATGAGAGAGCCATCAGAACACACACACCATTCCAACTCATATGTTCTGAGAGAGAACCACCTACTCATGTGTTGAGACCAAGATATTCCATTCCTACCATACGAATCTTGATCTCTAGCCTTCCCAAGTTGCTTTCCACTCAAACCTTCTTTCCACCAAATCCAAATCCTATGAGAGAGAGTTGAGTGTTGGGGAGACTATCATTTGAAGCACAAGAGCAAGGAGTTCATTACCTACACACCATATGTTACTTCTTGGAGAGTGGTGTCTCCTAGATTGGCTAGGTGTCACTTGGGAGCCTCCGACAAGATTGTGGAGTTGAACCAAGGAGTTTGTAAGGGCAAGGAGATCGCCTACTTCGTGAAGATCTACCGCTAGTGAGGCAAGTCCTGTGTGGGCGATGGCCATGGTGGGATAGACGAGGTTGCTTCTTCGTGGACCCTTTGTGGGTGGTTGCTTCTTCGTGGACCCTCCCTGGGTGGAGCCCTGTGTGGACTCGCGCAACCATTACCCTTGGGTGGAGCCCTGTGTGGAATCGTGCAACCATTACCCTTCGTGGGTTGAAGTCTCCATCAACGTGGATGTAGGATAGCACCACCTATCCGAACCACGGGAAAAACATCCGTGTCTCCAATTGCGTTTGAATTCTCCAAACCCTTCCCTTTACATTCTTGCAAGTTGCATGCTTTACTTTCCGCTGCCAATATACTCTTTGCATGCTTGCTTGAATTGTGTGATGATTGCTTGACTTGTCCTAAAATAGCTAAAATCTGCCAAGAACTAAAATTGGGAAAAGGTTAAGTTTTTATTTTGTCAAGTAGTCTAATCACCCCCCCTCTAGACATACTTTCGATCCTACAAGTTTGTTTTTGGCGCCCACCATGTCGGGGAGGGAGTCGATTTCGGCAAAGGACACACTGTGTTTTGGCGCCCACCGTGCATGAATCCGGGTGAGAGGCGGTTACGTCATGTTTGGCATGAAATTACAAACCTACCCCTATCGAAACCTATGGAAATCCAGCAGATAGGCTTTGCGTGGCAGGGATAGGCAGTAGTGATTTCCATCTTGCAAATTTTGGTTTCGGGCGGTTACTGTGACTTTCCCCGCTTCGTTCAAATTTTGCTGAGTGCATGTTTACCGTGCCAACTCAATTCGAATCCTGTTTGTATTCTATTTTTTTCGGGCGGAATACATTTTCATTTGGAATTACATTCTATATACATCATTTTTTATATATACTTTCAAAAGCACAAGAAAGAATTCTGCTCCTTTATATGTATAATATGATTTACAAATACAACGATCTCGAAATCTTAAGGTTGAATTCGAAAAAAATTAACCAAATTATGTTCTACTAAAATGTATGGATCAATAATATCTACATATTAAATAACATAGATGTGCGTGAATTCATATGAGTATGCATGTTTGATAGATCAATATTTGTTCGAGTATGGATTACATGTATCATCATCTCAAATTCAAATATTTGAATCCCTTTTTTGTTCACTCCTTTCACGCCCATCTCTCTCACATGCATGCTCCTTCAGGTAGCTATCACTCTCTTTTCTCCAGCTCACCCGCATGCTCACTTCATGTTTCTCCTATCCTCGCAAACATGGTCTCTCGACGTCTCCCTTGAGAAGTGTCACACTCTCCCTATCATTATACATTACACGGTTTTCATTATCTCTCACATCTCTACTGTTCTCTGGTATCACTCGGTACCTAAGCTTTCTTTTTCACCACCAAACACACAGTCTCCACTCGTCTTTCACTTTGTCTTTCTCTCTATGGGATTCTCTCACACACCATATATGTCTCTACATATGACTCATACCACTAAAATTACTCTCTCTCTCTCTCTCTCTCTCCTGTAGACACAACATTTGTTGCGGTCTCCTTTTCGTCTCCATCCCAGACAGACATTATTCATTTGTTTACCGATCAGACAAGCCCGACTACCGTCTCCTCTCTCTCTCACACAGACACACACACACACAACTCTTGCTTCAACTCCCCTTCCCGACTACCGTCTCTCTCTCACACACACAAAACTCTCGCTTTCTCACCCCGACTCGTATTTCTCTCACAAACATTTATCGACTAGCTAGCCTCTAGATAGGTTTATACACCCGCACACTCGTGCTTCCACCATCGCATACATGTCTCTCTCCCGCTCCTTGTATCTATGTAGAACTTTCTTCCCTTCTTGAGACACGCCCTCTCGATCGTGCACACACACACACTATCGCCTCATTTTAAGCTGATACCTATCGCACACACACTCCTTGTGTCTTTGTCACACATGCACTTCGTCCTCCTCCACTCTCCCTCTCTCTCACACACACATGGACTTTTTGCAACAACTAGCAAGATGCTCATGAGTTGCACGGAACATCAAGATGCATTTGTATGAGTAGTTTATCTTGTGGGGGAAAAGGATGAATGAGGGAAGGCCTTATTTGCAAATGTGGAGAGGGGTGTGGGTGTCTTTTTGCAAAATTGCCATAGTTTCCTTCCTATCCATCAGATATAGATCGAACGGCCTATATTGCAGGATGGCAGGCACACGATCATCACCGACAATGCTTTTTATAAGAGTAGGGATAAAAAATAGAGTTGGTGATGAGGGTGGGCCTGCCATCCTGCAATGTAGGTCGTCCGATTTATATCTGACGGATAGGAAGGAAAATATGGCAATTTACCCGCACTCTTCACCACATTTGCAGATAAGGCCTTCCGTCGTTCATCCTTTTCTCCCACAAGATCTTGATGTTCTGTGCAACGCACATGCATCTTGCTAGTAAGAGTAGAAAATAGACATATACCACTTCTCGAATCTTGAAACCAACAACATTCCTCCCTTATCTCATCAAAACCGCCAAAGGAATATATTTTGAGTGAAACATAACATATTCTTAGTGATATACGTATTTCAAAACTAAATTTTTTTCTATCAAATCGGTGAATATGTATTAATCTACTTTGATCGTGTGGCAACGCATTGGCACATTCCTAGTAGTTATTATAATTTTTTGGACACCAGACAAACGGTGGAGTACATATACGAAGAGAAGAGGCGCACACACGTAGTCGGCCTGTCGCTGTATCGCACACATGAGTGTTACGTAAAGGCGACGTTAACAAATAAACCCTAAAACCCTAGGTGCACGATTGCTGCATTCGCGGGTACCGGGTACGTGGTGGAGCACCTTTGTAGGAATAGTCATCTCGCGTGATAATTTGATCCGTTGGAGTTGATGGTCGGGACCAGAGGTGAACGACTTGGAGCGCGGTGGCTCGCCAGTTGCCACAGATCGAGTAGCCACGTTTAAAATATCGTTTTTTTAGTGGGGTTAATTTAATCTGCATGCATGACTCTCCTCCCCCCACGCTCGTCAAAACCGTTGTGGCCAGCAATATTTCCACCCGTTCGCTACCCCTTAATTTACTCCAACAAATATGCCCACGTAGTTGTTACTTAACTGTAGGTGCATTGGGTCACTGACATATGGGCCCAACAGGGGTCTGGCCCACATGTCAGTGACACAACTGGACCTGAAGTTAAGTCAGTGCAGCTCAGTCCATATCTTACGTAGGTGTGCCGTTGCTCGCTATAAATACTGCGCCTCCCATGACATCGCTATCTCCTCCCCCTCACGTTCACGTTCATCGCTATCTCCATCCCCTCCCTCTCACGTCCACCACCATGGCATCGCCCCTCCCAAGCCCTAGGAGCCCCTCGCTACACCGCATGGACGGTCACGCGTCACCATTCCGTTCCTCGCCGCCACTAGTCAAGGAGGACGCGTCGGTGTTCCGCTTCTCGCCGCTATGCGACGCGTCGCCGTTCCATTCCTCGCCGCCACTAGTCGAGGAGGACGCGTCGGCGTTCCACTCCTCACCGTGATGCGACGTGTCGCTGTTCCGTTCCTCGCTGCCACTAGTCAAGGAGGATGCGTCGGCGTTCCACTCCTCGTCGTAACGCGTCGAGGTGGATGCGTCGGCGTTCCCAATCTCGCCCAGCATGCGCACCAGAGGACGCGTCGGCTCCCCGCTATGAGGAGAACTCTGCGCCGCCCGCCGAGCCCCCCAACCTTGAGGAGCTTTGGAAAGAAATGGATGTCACCTTGTGGGAGGCTTTGCCTCCAGCGGAGCGCGCCAAAATAGCGGCGGAGAAGAAGGCCGAGGAAGAGAAGCGCACGGCGGAACAAGCTGCCTGGGAGGCCTATGTCGCGTCCGACAGAGTCAGGCAATTGGCTCTTTGGCAGAAGGCTCGTGCGAGGGCCGTGAGGGTGGCGGAGGACGCCCGTGCCAACGCCCTGAGTGCAGTCGGGCCCAAGCGCCTCATCTACGCTTGGCGATACGTGGACCGGGTGCACGCTTCCAGCGAGGAGTACCTGTTGGCGCTGGATCACCACACCGGTGAGATCACGCTCGCCCGCTGGCAAGCCGCCAATCAGCACCTCGCGAGTTGCGAGGCTGAGGAAGAGGCGTTGTGTCGGCGCGCTGGGAAACGGCCGCGCACCAGGTCACTCATGGCGCGCCGCAAGCGCTCCTGCGAGCACCGTGGCTTTTAGGAGGAGTATAATTTTTGTTTCGTAAGGCGATCTCATTAGTTTTGGGACGCAAATGATAAATCCTGAACATTCAGGAATTTTTAGCGTCCATAATTAAGTATGTAAAAGGGAAAGTTTGGAAACCTTGTGTATTCTTATGCATTTTGCAAGTACATGCATATAGCACAAACTTTACTATATACTATCGCACTACACGTCTCTCTCGATATATGCTTGCAGACTGTGCTACTCCCTCCGTCCAGGTCAATAAGTCATCTTTGGTTGTGCACCGTGACCAAGAAGGAGGGAAGACTTATCCACCTAGACGGAGGGAGTACTACTATTACTTATGTACTCCCTTCGTCCGGGTTTATTAGGCCTCTCAGCATCACACGCATGTCCCCTTTTATAAGGCCCCGCGTTGGAAAGGTGTATGCGTGCAACCATTTCATTAGTTGTATTGAAAAGTTAATACTATTACGTAGGTGTGCCATTTCATTGTTGTTGGTGCCATGGCTGAAAAGTTAATACACTTCATGTGTGCTTTTTCATTGGCTGCATGCATGTGAGAGAGTGCATTGGGAATGGAATGGAAGAATTAATGTGAGCAAATTACTATGTGTCTTGGTCTAAGACAAGTTGTCTTTAGGCCTAATAAACCCGGACGGAGGGAGTACGTGCAAATGCATGTTTTAACATTACGATGCGGTTTTTGTAAAAGTAGAAAAACATCACTAGTCAAGCTTATGAAACGATTCAATGCAAAAAAAATGCAAAAATGCTCGTTTGATTGTTTACTTTTAGCTTCCTTCTCTGTGGTTATTTCTCTGTCGTACTTTGTATGGAGTATCTCACTGGTTGGAAAGGCATGCAAATTCCCAAACCGCTTCCTACACCCTGTATCGAATTTTTTTCCTAACAAATTTTGTCATGCAATTGGAATTCCATCTTGAGTACTACTACTAGTAGGAGTACCAAGGGCCAATTCTTTTAGGCTTCTAGATTAGTAATCCCATAACTACTACCCCTGTCCTGGTTTATTGGTCCCCATTGTAATCTGTGTCAAATTTTGATCATAAATTTAACTAATGAAATGTTAGTGTATGTCACATGCACTATTCCATCCGTCTAGGTGAGTAAGTCATCTTAGGCTGTGCACCGTGACCAAGGAGCAGGAGAAAATGGGAAATGTTAATGTTTATTTGCTAATTAATAGTATTGCATGCAATGAACTAACCACTTCATGTCATGTTTGATATGTCAAGTCATTAAAAGCATGCACACTCTTTATCTCTTATTGGTTGATATGTCAAGAAACAAGAAATGAGGTAGAAGTTAATGCACCGCGCCTAAGTGTTTTGGGATTATTTGGTTTTCGTAAGATGACTTACACCTAGACGGAGGGATTACAATGGTGAGGAATAAACCAGTTAAATATTTGGTCAAAATTTAGCACAAATTACAATGGTGAGGAATAAAGCAGTACAGAGTAGTAGTTTAGAAGCCCAAATAAATGAGAGAGGCACCTTATTATTACTTTCCACTGTGACTAGTCTTGTGGGAAAAGCTGGGGAAGCCGCCAAAAGAACTGGCCCTAGGAGTAGTAGCTAGGGATCGAGTTTGCGAGATGAACTAGAGAAAGTAAATGCAGAGAGATGAAATGCAAAAAAGACGGAGAGGATGTGATGGTTGTTTGTCCATTTATTTTACCAGGCCACTTATTACTGGGAGTGGTTGGGTTTTGTGATACGACGGCTTTACTGCCGCGCCACGAGCGGGGTGAGAGGTGAGACTCCCGTGTAGCGCCGCTCTATACACTTGTACTACATCGGTCGTGGTTTATTAGTCCCCCATTGAATTTGACTGAAGATTTAACTGACAAAATGTTAGTGCATGTCAACAAAAACTATATCGTTGGATTCGTATTTGAACATAGTTTTGAATGATATAATTTTAGGTGACATACATCAGCATTTACCGTACTATATATAATGTTAGTTCAATTTTTGGTCGTACTAATCTATAGTAGCAAGTTACTGTCGGATTTCGGGTTCTGGCAGACCCTTGAGGTTCGAACACTGGGGTGCGCGCGGAGATCCCTCCCCTACCGATCTACGTCCAATCTCATCGCGTGATCTAAGCTGGAAACAATGAACAACACAAGGGACACGAGGTTTATACTGGTTCGGGCCACCGTTGTGGTGTAATACCCTACTCCAGTGTGTGGTGTATTGGATTGCCTCAGGGGAACAGTACAAGGGAAGAACAGCCTCGCGAGAGGTGTTCTTGAGCTGGTGCGATGAACTGCTAGGGTGAGTTCAGTCGCCTCTCTCTCTCTCTCTCTGCTAGGGTTCTATCAGATCTCTCTCCCTATGCTAGGGTTCTATCAGATCTCTAGATGTCTCTCTACTTTGTGGTGGCTAGCTCTATTTATAGAGGCCCTGGGCCTCTCCCCAAATAATGAGCGGGAAGGGCGCCAACAATTGGCCATTTTGAAGGGGAACATCTAGTACAAGTTATCCTGACCAAAGGTGGTCTTCGGTTGCCAAAAGTACTGGTGATGACGCCGTCTTGGGCTCCATGGTGACCTCCGTCCTGCCGCTCTATAGGTCTTGGTCTTGTTGCACCGAAATGGTAACCTTTGCCCTGTACCTTGGCCTGTGCTTGCCCCCTTTGCGCCAAAGGGGAAACAAGGACACTGCGCAGGCCGGCGCCCGCCTGGTCTCGATCGTCATGGCTTGCGTCACGGGTTCCTCGTGAGGTGCCCCCGCCTTGATCTCTCCGCCTCCTCGCGAGCCTGCCTGATGAGGCTGCCTCTGGGAAGCTTCCGGTCATCCGCCCCGCGAGGCTTGGCCCCTCGCGAGGGTCTTGAGCTTGAGCTGATGAAGATGGGCCGCGCTGGGCCCCCACTTGAGCCACACCGCAGGCCGCAGGCAGGCAAGTCTGGGGACCCCCATTCCCAGAATGCCGGCAGTAGCCCCCGGGCCCGAGGCGCGCCCGGGCTTGGCCTAGCAGGGAAGCGAAGAGGCAAGCGCGAAGAGCCGCGGGCCCCAATAGCCTGCGGCCTTGGGCGCCACGTGGAAATTGATTGGTCATGGGCGTCTGTGCTTCCCATGATGCTTCGGCAACTATCCATCTGACAAAAGAGGTGCCCGGGCCAGACTTGCTTTGTTCTCGTCCACCTCGCCCAGATCCCCTTTCTCGCTCTCCTCCATCTTGCTCCCGAAATCCTCCAGATCTGTCTCAATCCTTCTCATCCGGCACGCCATGGCGCCTCGCAAGTCCCCGACCGAGGCTTGGTACTCGCCGGCTCTGGATTCCCCGAACCTGCCGGAGAAGAACCTCGCCCTCACGCGCCTGATGACGGTGGCGCAGGGTAGCAGCGGGGAGACTATGCTCAAGGCTGGCTCCGACCAGCCTGAAGGCAGTGGGAGCACCTTCTATCCGCTCTTTATGAGTGCCATCGTCGCCGGTCTGGTGCCTCCTTTCTCCGAGTTCTTCTTTGCTGTGTCGGTGTTCTGGGAACGGGGGTCCCCAGACTTGCCTGCTTGCGGCCTGTGGCGTGGCTCAAAGGGGGGCCCAGCACGGCCCATCTTCATCAACACAGACCCAAGACCCTCGCGAGGGGCCAAGCCTCGTGGGGCGGACGACGCGGAGCTTCCTCAGGCACGGCCTCACCAGGCTGGCTCGCGAGGAGGCAGAGAAACCAAGGCGAGGTACCTCACGAGGTGCCCGTGACGCAAGCCATGACGACCAAGGGCGCCAGGCGGGCGCAAGCCCGCGCAGTGTCCTCCTTTCCCCTTTGGTGCAAAGGGGGCAAGTGCAGCCGCGGGGTACCGAGGCATCAGGCAAAGGTTGCCATTTCCGTGCAACAAGACCAAGACCAGGAGGACTGCAAGGCGGAGGTCATCGTGGAGCCCAAGACGGCGTCACCACAAGAGCTTTGTGCAGGCGAGGTCCAACTTTAGTCAGGATAAGTGTACCAGATGTTCCCCTTCAAAATGGCCAATTGTTGGCACCCTTCCCGCTCAATATTTGGGAAGAGGCCCAGGGCCTTTGCATATAAATAGGACCAGCCACCCACAGGGTAGGGGGGATCGGATCAAAATCAGAGAGAGAGAAGGGTGACTGAACTCCTCCCAGCAGTTCATCGGCCCCGCCAAGAACAGACCCTTGCGAGGTTGTTCTTCCCTGTATTGTTCATCATCATCAGCCCAAGAGGCAATCCACCACACCACACACTGGAGTAGGGTATTACACCACAACTGTGGCCCGAACCAGTATAAATCCTGTGTTTCTTGTGCTGTTCTTTCCTTAGCTAGATCTTAGCGAGACGGAGGGGTGCAGGTAGGTAGAAGACGAAATCTCCGCGCGCACCCCAGTGTTCGAACCTCAAGGGTCTGCCGGAACCCGAAATCCGACATTTGGCGTGCCAGGTAGGGGTGCACCGGAGTTTTCCCTTCCGCCACCGCCACGACCTGCCTCGCGATGAGTAGCGCGTCGCCCGCTCCGGCCGCTGGCTCCAGCACGGGGGCCAGGGGGCTTCGAGCCCTGGCCACAGCTCTGCAACGGGTACGGTGGCCGGACAAGTTCAAGCCAATGACGCCGCCGCACTACAGCGGCGCGACTGATCCGCTGGCCTTCTTGCTGGCGTACGAGGAGGCCAACCTCGAAGCTGGAGGTGACGATAGGGTCATGGCCAATGGCTCCCCATGGCCCTTACCGGAGCTCCGCGCGCATGGCTGCTCCACCTGCCGACAACCTTCGTGGCCTCTTGGGAAGAGCCCCGCAGCCTCTTCCCCACCCATCACGCTACACCAACACCCCCGGCCGTCGCGGCCCTCCTGGGCGGCTCGCAGGCGCCGCCTACAAGTCACCACGTCAAGTCGTTCATTCGCCGGGTCAGCGCCGCTTCCACGCGGCAGGGGGCTCTCCCGGACCGGGCGGCGCCCAAGGCCGGCCTGACCTTCAGCTCGGAGGACCACCCCTCCAACTCGGCCTGCTCGGGTGCGCTCCCCATGCTGTGCACCCCCACCATCTGCCAGGTGGCCGTCACCAGAACTCTCATCGATGGCGGTGCGGGCCTCAGCGTGCTCTCGGTCGAGGCCTTCAACCTCCTCTGCATACCCCTAGAACGGCTGCAACCCAACCGGCCCTTCTCAGGAGTTGGGGCGGATCATCCAGCTCCTTGGGACAGATCCGGCTCCCAGTAACCTTCGGCACCTACAACAACTTCCGCACGGAGCTGGTCGACTTCGACATCGCCCCCATCGACCTCCCCTACAAAGCCATCCTCGGCTACCCAGCGCTGGCCCAGTTCATGGCCGCGACGCACCCGGCGTACAACCTCATGAAGATGCCCGGGAGCAGCGGTGTCCTCACCGTGCATGGGGACACCGGAGACGCACTGCGGGTGCTCAAGCTCTCCTTCAAGACGGCGGCGTCGGCACAGCCCGCCGACTCGGAGACCCCCGAGCCCAAGGGGGCTGCACCCACCAAGAAGAAATAGTTGTTCACCCAAGACAAGGCAGAAACCAAGCAGATACCCATCGATGAGGACGGGTCCACCAACGCCACTTTCACCATAGGCGCCAACCTCGAACCCAAGCAGGAGGAGGCCCTAGTCGGGTTCCTGCGCGCAAACAAGAAGGTATTCGCTTGGGAGCCTGACCAGTTGGCGGGGATCCCTAGGAGTGTAATCGAGCATCACCTCAACGTGTGCCCCAACATGCACCCTGTGAAGCAGAAGGCAAGGCGGCAGTCCACAGAAAAGCAGGCCTTCATCGTCCAAGAGACTCGCAAATTAGAAGCCGCTGGGGTCATTCGCGAGGTCCGGTAACCGGATTGGTTGGCCAACCCTGTCGTTGTGCCAAAGAAGGGAGGGAAGGAGTGCATGTGTGTCGACTTCACCAACCTCAACAAGGAAGGCCCGCAGAAACCGCCACCGCGGCTGAGGAGGATCAGCCACCGCAGAGGAGTGTACCAAAGGAGGAAGAGGCCCCTCTCCCAGATGGCCAACTTCAGGAGGCCTCATCGCCTCAGGAGGCGCCGTGGTCTCCCAAGGGAGCCACCAGCACTGACGCACCCAACCTCGTTGAGCACCCAGTGTACTTCATCAGCACGGTGTTGCGGGACACGAGGGCACGGTACCCCATGCCTCAGAAACTCCTCCTCACGCTACTGGTGGCCTCGCGCAAGCTGCGGCACTATTTTCAGGGTCACCCCATCAAGGTCGTCTCGTCATACCCCCTGGAGAGAGTGCTCAGGAGCCCTAACTCCGCTGGAAGGGTCGCTGAGTGGAACATAGAACTGCAAGCGTTTCAGCTCAAATTCAGCACGACCAGAGTCATCAAGGGAGCAGCATTGGCAGATTTTGTGGCAGAATGAACGAAGGCACCAGGCCTCAAGGCCGACGAGGATCGGTCCCTCTCCCCGGTAAGCGAGGCGCCAGAAGGCTGGGTCATGTACTTCGATGGGGCGTTCTCCAGGCATGGCGCTGGGGCAGGGGCGGTGCTTATATCGCCCACTCAGGACAAGCTCTACTGCACTGTGCAGCTTTGTTTCCAGCAAGGTGAAAAGGTCTCCAACAACATAGCGGAGTATGAAGGTTTAATAGCAGGCTTGAAGGCCGCAGCTGCCCTGGGGGTGAAACGCCTCACCATCAAGGGCGATTCGCAGCTCCTTGTTAATTTCTCCAACAAGGTGTACGAGCCGAAAGATGAGAACATGGAAGCCTACCTTGCGGAGGTCCGTAGGATGGAGAAGCAGTTCTAGGGGTTGGAGTTGCAGCATGTGCCTCGTGGCACCAATCAGGAGGCCGACGACATCGCCAAACGGGCGTCCAGGCAGTTACCTCAGGAGCCTGGCGTTTTCGAGGAGCGGCTCTTCAAGCCCTCAGCCCTGCCATCATTGTCAAACACAGCTCAGCCTCGGGAGGAGCTCCCCCAGCCACTTGCCTCAGGAGCCCCGGCCTGTGGCCCGGCCTCAGGAGCACGCCTGCTCCTGACGATGGGACTTTAGGAGGGGTGCTGGATCACGGAGCTCCGGAGTTACTTTACACAAGGGACCCTGCCGGAGAAGGAGGAGGAAGCGGAGCGTGTGGCACGGCAGGCCACGGCATACTGCATCAAGGATGGAGAGCTCCACCGGAAGTGACCAAATGGTGTATCCCTGCGCTGCATCTACAGGGAGCAAGGAAAGGAACTGCTGGAAGATATACACGGCGGAGACTGTGGACATCATTCATCATCACGGACCCTCGTTGGCAAGGCGTTCCGCAGTGGGTTTTATTGGCCCACCGCACTCAATGACGCCGTCGAACTAGTGAAAGCTTATGAGGCCTGCCAGTTCCATGGCAAGCAGATCCATCAGCCGGCAGGAGGCCTGCAGACTATACCCCTTTCGTGGCCATTCGCAGTCTGGGGGCTGGACATCCTGGGCCCGTTTCCTCGGGCGCCAGGGGGCTACCGCTACCTCTATGTCGCCGTGGACAAGTTCACCAAGTGGGCTGAAGTAGAGGCCGTCCGCACCATCCCCGCGGGTTCCACGGTCAAGTTCATCAGGGGCATCGTGAGCCGGTTCGGGGTGCCAAACCGCATCATCATGGACAAGGTTCACAGTTCACCAGTAACCTTTTCAAAACATACTGTGCTAACCTTGGAACGCAGATATGCTATGCTTCGGTGGCGCACCCCCGAAGCAACGGCCAAGCCGAGCGAGCCAACGCAGAGGTCCTGAGGGGCCTCAAGACCGGGACGTTCAAGAAGAAGCTGGAGGCCTGCGGCAGAGGTTGGTACGACGAGCTTCAGTCCGTGTTGTGTTCCATCCGCACAACCGTGACCAGGCCGACTGGAGAGACCCCGTTCTTCCTTGTCTATGGAGCCGAAGTGGTCCTCCCTCACGAGGTCAGATGTCGCTCCGTGCGGGTCCTGGCGTTCGACGAGGCGAAGCAGGACGCCATGCGGGGGATGGACCTCGTGCTAGGGGTGGAACATCGCCGAGAAGCCGCGCTGCGAGCGGCGAGGTACCAACAAGCACTGCGACGATATCACTGCCGCAACATCCACCCCAGAACTCTCGAGGTAGGAGACCTCGTGCTCAGGCGGGTTCTCTCCAGAGAGGGATTGCACAAGCTCTCTCCCATGTGGGAGGGCCCGTTCAAGGTTGTTCATGTTTCCAGGCCCGGCTCTGCGCGCTTGGAGACTCAGGAGGGGGTGCCGGTCCAGAACGCATGGAACATCCAGCACCTCTGGAGGTTCTACCCGTAAAAGGCCCAGAGCCTATGAAGAAGGCGAATGCCTGTGAAGCTGTCACGTTTTGGAAAAGGCCCAGAGCCTGTGAAGAAGGCGAATGCCTGTGAAGCTATCGCGTTTTGGAAAAGGCCCGGAGCCTGTGAAGAAGGCGAATGCCTATGAAGCTGTCGCGTTTTGGAAAAGGCCCAGAGCCTGGGAAGAAGGCGAATGCCTGTGAAGCTGTCGCATTTTGGAAAAGGCCCGGAGCCTGTGAAGCTCGCCGCCCATGACACTCTCACGTAATAATGAGTTGGGGCTGTACACGCCCCGGAGTCTCAGGAGAGCCGGCCTCAGGCCCTGGGGCTCCCTCCCACGCCCAGTGGCAGCACTTAGCTCCGCGCTGGTGAGAAGACGTTGAAGACTAGATTAGGTGCCAGATGCGGCTTTTTCATTTGCTTTCCGCAGTTGGCTTGTTCATTCTCATTCGAAGTTTTATTGAAGCTATTGCCGTCTTTGGCTTGTGGTTCTTCGACTTTTCACTTTCCTGCCTCGATTTCTCTTATGCAAGGCCTCGCGAGGGCGGGGGGCAGCCGAGCGCCCTCACGAGTGTTCCTGTCCTAGTCGTTCAGAGGTTTCGCGACCTGGGTCCATTACAGGAGCACCCCTCCAGTCCGTGCCCCATGGGCACCGCGACACGAACACAGGGCCTGGGTCGGTCGCCCCCACGGCTGGGGCCGGGAATTATCCATGCGCGGGCACGTAGCCGGAAGGCACGATAACGGAAGAAAAACGATGATTAACAGCAATAACCCAAACACGCCCCCGCGGGGCTCCACACTACTATGTTTTTATGCAGGAAAAAGGAAAAGAAAGAACAAATCAGGCGCAGCTCGCCTCACACCGGCCTGCAGGGAAGACTCGAGCTACCTCCGGGGCTCAGGCCGACTCCCTCTCGCGCTTCACCGAGGCGCGACGGCGGGCAGACATGCTACCACCTCCCAAGCAGATACGACAGCGTGGAGGCTGACCATGGCCACCGCTAGAAGAGTCGCCGCCTGAAGAAGGACCGGAGAAGCTTGGGGAACCCTGAGCGCCGCCAGTCACGCAAGCGCTGTCCTCTCCATCATCGCGGGAGCTGGGTTCCCGGCCGCGGTCGTCGTCCTCAGGGCAGCACCCTGCGCGGCGGCCATCTTCCCCAAACACCCTCACGTAGAGGGTGGCATCGCCGTCAAACTTGAATTGCAGGGTGCACCGACGGCTCAGGCCACGCGCGCGGGCAAACATCTGCCAACCACGCGCCAAGGCCAGGCCCCCGGCTACGGAGACCTCCAGTGAAGCCCATGAGGCCCGGCTGCAACAGCCATCAGCCTGGAGCCAGAGGCCGCCCGGGGCACCGGCCGGGAGCTCGCCGAGGAGGAAGCGAGGAAGTGGAAGCCGGGTGCTAGTCGGCTCCGCCGACCACACAACAAACTCCGGCAGCACCTCTGCAGCGCGAAAGCGCGGCCTAGGGGGACGCGTGACCGAAGCGCGCCCCCTGGCCGCGGCAGTCCGGCCATCACCGTGCTGGAAATCGTCTTCGCGGCCGCGGGGAGCTGCCGTGGTGGCCACAGGATGTTTGCGAGGGCGCCCTCGGCCGCGCTTGGGCGGGGGAGAGGCAGGCTCTACCCGGCGAGCCTTCCCCTTCTCTGCGGCCGAGAACCTCCTCGACGGGGCCATGAAGAAGGAGAAGCAAAGGGGGATGAACTGGAAGGGCGCGCGCTGATCCGTACTTATAGCCGGCGAGGCCAACCGTCGGCCCCCACTATCGCAGGTAATCATGACCCGCTTTGCATGCAGGGACTTGTCCAATCCGTGCAGTTGGCGAGGCGCCATGGGGAAGTGGAGACGCCCACGTCCAATCAACCGCCACGCGGCACCCAAGGCCGCAGGCTGTTAGGGCCCGCGGCGCTTCGTGCTTACCCTTTCGCCTCCCTGCACGACCAAGTCCGGGCAAGCCTTGGGCCCGGGGGCTACTGTCGGTGTTCTGGGAACGGTGGTCCCCAGACTTGCCTGCCTGCGGCCTGCGGCGTGGCCCAAAGGGGGGCCCAGCATGGCCCATCTTCATCAACACAGACCCAAGACCCTCGCGAGGGGCCAAGCCTCGTGGGGCGGACAACGCGGAGCTTCCTCAGGCACAGCCTCACCAGGCTGGCTCGCGAGGAGGCGGAGAAACCAAGGCGGGGTACCTCACGAGGTGCCCGTGACGCAAGCCATGACGACCACGGGCGCCAGGCGGGCGCCAGCCCGCGCAGTGTCCTCCTTTCCCCTTTGGTGCAAAGGGGGCAAGTGCAGTCGCGGGGTACCGAGGCATCAGGCAAAGGTTGCCATTTCGGTGCAACAAGACCAAGACCAGGAGGACTGCAAGATGGAGGTCATCGTGGAGCCCAAGACGGCGTCACCACCAGAGCTTTGTGCAGGCGAGGACCAACTTTAGTCAGGATAAGTGTACCAGATGTTCCCCTTCAAAATGTGTCGGGTGGTAGGTGCGACATATTCCAACGGGTGGCTTATCAGTGTGGGAGCCAGTAAGACGTCGCTGGTGCCTGGAAGCGGGATGAGGCGAAGACATGCACGCCAGAGAATCTTACCCAGCTTCGGGGCTCTCCGTGGAGATAACACCCCTACTGCTGCTCTGCGGGGTCTCCGCATGATCACTAGATGAGCAAGTAGCTACACGATGCTCCTTGAGCTGTTCGGCGAGAGGAGGAAGAAGGGCACGGCTCGCTCTCTTCTCCTCCCTATGTGGTGTCTAAGACTAGCAGGGATCAACCCTTTTGCATGGGCGTCCCGGGGGGTTTATATAGGCCTACCCCCCGGGGGTATAATGGTAATCCGGCTGGGCATGGGCCCCAGCCGTCTGTGTCTACACTCGCCGGCTTCTGCGCCGGCTGCCGGGGCCCGCCGACTGGTGGGTCCCGCCGGCTGCCGGCTCCTTGGTCTATAGGTAGGCCCCACTATCCAGGGCCCGGTCGGGGGCTGGTTACTGTTGCTCAATTCTGGTGACGAGGGCTTCGCCGAGGTGGGCGTGGCTACAGTGCCGCCATCCGGCGGGTGATTGCTGTAGCCTCACCGCGTCTTGTCTCCTTAATGGGGCGTCTCCTTCGAGGGAGGTGGCAAGCCGGCTATGGAGAGCCGGCTTTGTCTTGGGCTGACTGGGGGAGGCCTGGCCGCCTTCAGGTGTCTCTCTGCCTGAAGGGGCCCACCTCCCGTGGGCCGCACTGGCAGCCCATCATGGATGACGTCAGGGTCAACGTGGCAACAGTGCCGCGCCGGACGGGTCATGGCCACCCGTACGGCGCACTGTGCCAGGCGTGCTCCGGGATTCGGGGGTGGCAGGCTTTACTGTAGCCACGCCCCGTCACATTGCCGTTATGAGGACGCAGACTTCGAGGGTGCGATCTTGACCGGTTTGTGGGAGCCGGCCTCTAGGAGTCGGCCTTCTCGCGGCCGGCTTCTCGGAGTCGGCCCTCCCGCGGCTTTCTTCATGATGGTTGAAGTCGGGCCGCCTTCCGATAGTCGGCCAGGGGGACAGCCAGCAAGGGGAAGGCTGCCCCGCATCTTGGATTCTTGAGGGCCGGATCGGCTCATAATTTTTTTAGAAGGGCCAGGGGTGCCGGCTAGGCTACCCGTGCTGATTTACTCCGACAGTAGTCCCCGAAGCTGATCGAGCTTCGAGGCTGACAAAGGGACGAGAAGCTTGGTCAGCTTCCTATCCCAAGGGGCCGGCTTTGCTTGTGCGCGTCGTCTTCGGAAAGCTCCGTTTCTCGTAGGCGGGAACGCGGGTCGCCCTGCGAGCTGACCGCGCGCCATTCCGCGGGCCACGTGGCAAGGAAATCCTGCCAATGCATGCACGTGACGGGACACCGCCGCAGGCCCAGGCCCGCCACTCGTAGGCCTTGGCCCGAGCGTGGATCTTCTGCGGCCCACATGGACAGCTCGCCTTCCCACGGCGGTTTTATTATGCCATCAGGGCACAATAATCGCGGGACATGGGGGAGTGGGCGCAGTTGATCCCCAAGTTCCCCCACGCCATGCCTCCTCGGCTCCGCCACGCGGGTCTATATGTAGGAGGAGGAGGGGGAGCGGCAGAGGCTCGCACGCTCTCCCTCACTCCGCCCCTTCTCGCCCTACTTCTTCTTCTCTTCGCCGCCGCAGCAACCCATTGCCGCGCCGTTCTGCCGTCGGGCCTCTCGGTTCCTTTGGTCCTGCCGTAGCGGGGTCGCGCGTGTCACCACCGTCGCTTCCTCTTGCTCCCTACCGCATCGCTCCCATGGCGCTGTCGAGCTCGTGGGATGGCTCCAACGTCCACGAGGACCACGTCCAGTTCCTCCGCCGGACGCAGCGCCTGCCGGGCGAGAACTTCATGCGGTTCGTCGGGCGCCATAGAGGGAGATCGTGCCGGCGCCGAAGGAGGGCGAGCGGGTGATCTTCCGCTCGCACTGCCTGCGCGGCTTCGGCCTCCCAGCGAGCGGATTCCTTCGAGCCTTCCTCGAATTCTACCACCTCCAGCCGCATCACCTCACGCCCAACATGGTGATGCTGCTGTCGGCTTTCGTCACCCTGTGCGACGGCTTTCTTGGGGTTCTCCCCGCTCTCGAGCTCTGGGGGGAATTCTTCCAGAGCAAGCTCGGCACCGTCGTCGCGGGCGTGCCCGCCCCCTACGGAGCCTTCATTGCCATGAGGCGGACGGGCGAGAACAATCCGTTCCCGCCCATCCCGCTGATCCAGTCGGTGAAGCTCTGGCAGAAGTCCTACTTTTACGTGAAGAACGTCGCCCAGCAAGGCGACCACGTCAACCTGCCGGCTTACGTAGCCGGCCCGCCAGCTGGGAGGCAACCTTCATGGAGCTACCGGGCCAGGTCGCTGTCTCCCGGCTTCGGGTGATGATCCAGTCGGAGGGCCGGACCAGAGCCCACTTGGTGGCCGCCTTCGTGGAGCGCCGAGTACTTCCGCTCCAAGGCCGGCCTCACATGATTTGCCAGATGAGCGGCCGCTTCGACCTGTGCCGGCTGAGCACCAGGGAGATGCCTCATGCAGAGGTGTCTTACATGGTGAACTACATCTCCAACTACAAGCTCGCCGAGGATTGGCGATACGGCAAGGGGCCGTATTCCCGCGCCAACCCTCCGCCTGCCGTAAGTTTTTCTTCTTTTTCTTCCTTCTTGTGGCCGGCCTCATGATAGCCGACCTCTGATCAGTTGGTTTGCCCTTAGCAGAACCCTCTTCTTCCACCGACGGCCGGGGCCGCGGGGGTAGAGCGCCAGCTCCTCCCCAACCGCACGGTGGACGACGCTGACGATCCGGACCTAGGAGCGGCCGCCATGGAAGACGCCATCGTGGGGGAAGGCGACGAGGCAGGAGGCGCGGGGCCCGGACCCGGCTTCGAGGACTGGCCGGACGACGACGAGGTCGAAGCCGCCCCGCACCGCCAGCCGACGCTTGATCATCAAGGCGCGGGCTCGTCTGCCGCGCCGGCTGCCCATGGCGGCGCGTAGAAGCGCCGGGCCGCGTCGACCTTCTTCGGCAGCCGGCCGAAGAAATCCAAGGCTTCCACGGCAGCGACCAAGCGAGATGAGGCAGCCGCGAAGGCGGCCCGCTTCCGCAAGGCGGTGAAACAACCGCAGGCGATCTCGGCGTAAGTCATCGAATGTCTTGCATATTTTATATATAGTTTTTTGTTGTTGTCCTTTTCGACCGAAGCTCTTCTAAACCTTTCTTTGCATGCCGGACAGGGCGCCGCTTTCCCTTGAGCGAGGTCCTGGCGGCTCCGTAGTCGGGCTGACTGGAGGGTCCTCAGGCTCCCGTCGTGTGGATCCCCGCGCCGACCTTAGGGAGGCCACGGAGCGGAACGCACGGGAGGCGCGGGAGGAGCGGGAGGTGGCGGAGTGAAGGACCGCCCAGGCGACGAAGGAGCAGGCCGACGCGGCGGCCAAGGCCCGGGCGGAGGCGGCAGCCACAGAGACGGAAGTGGAGGCCTCGCACAACCAGCCTCCGCTGCTCGTCGTTCCCCTCCGCGCCGTGGCCCCCGACATTCCCGTGCCCCCGTCGGAGGAGGTCGACCGAGGCCCGCCGGTGATGGAGAGGAGGGAGGACCACGTGATCTTCGTGGAGGGGGCGCCGCAGACAGCGCCGACTGGAGCGGGCCAAAGCGGCCAATCATCTGCGGTGCCAGAGCAGCCGTTCGGGGGCGAGCCGGAGGCAGGGGCCGGCCTCGAGGTGCAGCCGGCATTGCGCCGGCGCGCAGGGAGTGGCGCCTCCGTGCCGGAACCCCACCGAGCAGCAGGCGCTAGCCAGATGGCGGAGGCCCCGGAGGCGGCCAGCACCAGCATGTCCGAGTGGACTCACAGCGGGGGGACGGGCGAGCTGAACGCGGCGGCCCAGGAGGTCCGGAACCGGCTTCAAGCTCAGGCCGCCTCGCTGCAGCGATACACCCAAGAGTTCCTCGCGACGCGGGCCGTCATCTGGGTGAGTCTTCTGGCCTTGGTTATTTTGCTCTTTTGATTTCTTCCGTGGGGGCGCGTCAGCGCACCCACTGGGTGTAGTCCCCGAGTTCCGAGTCGGCTGCTGCGCAGGCGGCTTGGAACTTACTAGGTCCTGACAACTTAACTTATCCTCGCCTCCTGTGTAATCTTCCAGGAGTATCATAACCTCCGCGCAGCCGCCTTCAACTCCCAGGCTCAGGAGATGGGCCGGAGAACCGAGGACCTGACCAGCAGCCGGAGTGCGTGCTTTGTCTCGTTCATCTCCTGTGGGGGCGCGTCAGCGCACCCACTGGGTGTAGTCCCCGAGATTCGGGCCGACTACTGAGCAGCCGGGTCGGATCTTCCTTGACGACTTCTTCCTTATTAATTTTTCCTTTGTCTTCATGCTTGCAGGAGCCAATGCTGACTTGAGGGGCTAGCTTAGCAGGGCCCAGGCCGCCCTTTGCACCAAGGAAGCCGAGTACAACGCCTTGGTCCTGGAGCGTGACCGCCTGGCCAAGAAGTTGGCCGACCAGGAGGAGAGCCACAAGGCTGCCCTGAAGAAGGCGCAGGACAGCGAGGACGCCCTGAAGGCCGAGTTCGAGACCGAAGCGGCGGGCTGGGCTGAAGCGAAGCAGGCGCTAAGCGAGGGCTTCAGTCGTATCGAGGATCTAATCGACGGTAAGCCGCCTTCTTCACTCCCTGCTTGCCCCTTGATCCCTGATTTGTGTTCCGACTTGCGCTGCTTTTTGTTCTCTGTGCAGACTACTTTCCCGGCTACTCCGTCTTCTCCACCCAAACCATCGAGGCCCATCGCGAGGCGCGCCGGCAGGCGAGGGCTGAAATCACGCCGGATGCGAGCCAGATGCTTGAGGAGCAACTCTTGGCGGTCCAAGCCCGGCTGCAGCCGGCTCACCGTATGCTCTGCCGCCTCTAGCGCGCCGGGGCACAGGTGTTGGCCGCCCTCTGGCCAAGCGAGATGATTCCCCGCACCCCGAGTCGGACTGCCGACTGGCTGGAGGTTGCGGTTGGCCGCTTTGAGGCCTGGAAGGTGTCGGCAGCCCGGCTTGGAGCTGGGCGGGCGCTGGAGTTCGTCCGAGCCTGGTATCCGGGGCTGAACCTGGACCAGCTGCGCACCTGGCGGCTCGAGGCCGACAAAGAGATGGAGGAGGTGCGGCCGGCTATCGCTCAGCGTGCTTCGACGATCGCCGAGTGCACTGACATCAGCGTCTTCGCTCCTGAAATAAATGACGAAGGTGTTGCCCAGCCGGAGGAGTGGTTCAGGCTGGACCCGGCAGCGGGTGAGGACTCGGCAGAGGAGATCGCCTCCAGCGATGAAGGCAAAGATGACGAAGGAGAGGAAGGCGAAGATGTTGAGCCGGTCGGTGAAGCGGCCAGCCAGCCTCAGCCTGATCATGCCTCCAGCAACGAGGCACATGCTAGCGCGCCCTCTGTGGGAGGCGGTGATCATGCCGAGGTTCGCCAGACGGCCACTCCTCCAGCCCACACTGCCGTCTCCACCGACCTGCCCGACTCGCCAGTCGCTCCCTTGGCTTAATCTGCTGTCCTTGTTTTTTCCTGCTTGTTGCCTTTTGAACAATTTTATTAAACTTGCGCAGTTCCACCCATTGGGGGTGTATTCGAACTATGTTGAATGCTGGCCTTTTGAAGGTCTTTTATGTAAATATTATTGTGTGCGTGTTTGGTTTCCATTCATGTATGCTTTTTTATCCTTAGGCTGTTTCCTTTGCCGCCTTCCCCTTTTGGGAAGGCAAGTACTCGAGCTTTCTCAGATTGAAGCGCGGTGAATGGAAGCCGGCCGGCCGGCTACTCTGGTAGTCGATCGGTGGTGGGAGAAAATCCGGCTTTTGTTATATTAGTCCGTTAGTCCCTAGCCGTTTTTCGTGTGGGCGTCCTTTCCTGCCTTTAACTCTTGCCAGTCGGACAGCCGGTTCTTAGAACTGTGACTTTTGGCAAGAGAAGGCTTGGGTGCCGGCACACTACTTGTCTGACCGCGGGTAGGACTCCTAATATAACTCCAGGCGGCCAGTCCCCGGGCCGACTAGTCGAACCCGGTGCCGGGCGGAAAAAGTGAATGTAATGCCAAGGTCATAAGCATGATACTTTTCATTCATAGCTAAAAGATGGCAGTCCCCGAGCTCTCCTCGGGGGGCCTATTGTCTCGTACTTAGTACAAAAGTTAGCGTGATACATACTGCATTTCAACTGTAAAACCTTCGGAGGAGGTTGGCGTTCCATGGTCGTTCCGACTCCTTGCCGGAGTCGTCTCTCTTTCGTGCCTTCGGCTTCTGCGTGTCGATCAGGTAGTAGGAGTCGTTGCCTAAGGCTCTGCTGATGATGAAGGGGCCCTCCCAAGGGGCCGAGAGCTTGTGCTGGCCGGCTGTTTGCTGGATTAGCCGGAGCACAAGATCGCCCTCTTGGAAGGATCTTTGCTTGACCTTCCGACTGTGGTAGCGGCGCAGGCCCTGCTGATAGATGGCGGACCGGCTGAGGGCTAACAGCCGGCCTTCTTCCAGCAGGTCGACACCGTCTTCTTGTGCTTCCTTGGCCTCGGCTTCTGTGTACATGGTTACCCGAGGCGAGTCGAACTCGATGTCAGTTGGGATGACCGCCTCGGCACCATACACGAGGAAGAAAGGAGTGAAGCCGGTTGACTTGTTTGGTGTAGTGCGCAGACTCCAGAGGACGGCCGGCAGCTCATCGAGCCAACAGCCGGCTGAACGCTCCAGTGGTACGACCAGTCGGGGCTTGATGCCGGAAAGGATGAGGCCGTTGGCTCGCTCGACCTGGACGTTTGACTGCGGGTGGGCAACGGACGCTAAGTCCAACCGGATGCCTTGCGTCGCGCAGAAACGTGCCAAGGTTCCCTTGGCGAAATTCGTGCCATTGTCGGTGATGATGCTGTGTGGCACGCCGTACCGAGTTGTTATATCTGTGATAAATGTCACGGCAGTCGGCCCATTCAGCTTCTTGATCGGCTTTGACTCAATCCATTTGGTGAATTTGTCCACGGCGACAGGCAGATGTGTCATGCCGCCGCGCGCCGTCTTGAATGGGCCCACCATGTCCAGTTCCCAAATGGCGAAGGGCCAAGTGAGGGGAATGGTCTTGAGTGCTGAAGCTGGCATGTGTTGCTTGGAGCTAAAGAGTTGGCATCCTTTGCAATGTTTAACTAACCCCTTGGCGTCATCCAAAGCATTCGGCCAAAAGAAACCATGGCGGAAGGCTTTGGCGACGAGTGATCTTGAGGCCGCATGGTGGCCGCATTCTCCTTGGTGGATGTCTCTGAGGATTGCAATGCCCTTCTCTTGCTCGACGCATCGCTGGAGGACTCTAGTGACACTGCGCTTGACGAGTTCTCTGTTGACGATTGTGTATGCTCTGGCTCGGCGTTGGACTTGTCTTGCCTCTGTTTCGTCAGCCGGTAGATCTTGGTTTATTAGGAAGTTGAGGATGGATTGAGCCCATGAGGGAGCTGCGACTTCTTCTATTGCCAACACGGCTACTGTGACCAGGGCGGGCGGGCTGGGTGGTGAAATGTTGGAGTCGGCCGCCGCCTGTTGTGTTGGTGCAGTCTCCGAGCCGACTACCACAGTCCCCGAGCCGGGTGTGGCAGTCCCCGGGTCGGGCGTAACTACGGAAGTCCCCGAGCCGCCTGCTGATGTCCCTTGGCCGACTATCGAAGTCCCCGGGTCACCTTCTTGGTTCTTCGAGCCGGGCCTGGCTGTATCGGGGTCAGGCGCTACGAAGATGGAATCGAACTCTGGAGACGGCTTGATAGACGGCTTGAGGAGGCGTTGTAGAGAGACACCGGTTGGTATTGCTTGCCGAGTGGAGCCTATTCGAGCCAGGGCATCAGCTGGCTCGTTGTCGGCTCGCGGTACGTGGAGGAACTCGCATCCTTCAAAATACCCACTGATCTACTGAACGAGGAAGCGGTAGCTTGCCATATTTGCGTCCTTGGCATCCCAGTCGCCGGATGATTGCTGGACCACCAAGTCCGAGTCGCCATAACATAGGATTCGGCGAATGTCGAGTTCTTTGGCAAGCCGGAGCCCGTGTATGAGCGCCTCGTACTCGGCCACATTATTGGAGGCGGCAAAGTGAATTTGCAGCGTGTATCTAAGCTTGTCGCCTTTGGGAGAGGTGAGGATGACGCCGGCTCCCAAGCCGGTGCGCATCTTGGACCCATTGAAGTGCATGCGCTAATGAGTGGAGTCGGGAGCTGGCGGCAGGTACGGTGTCTCGGCCTAGTCGACGAGGAAGTCGGCCAATGCTTGGGACTTGATGGCGGTGCGAGGCTGGTAGAAGATCGTGTAGGGGGCCAGCTCGATGGCCCATTTCGCCACCCGGCCGGATGCATCCCGGCTGCCTATGATCTCGGCCAGCGGGGCGGTGCATACAACCGTGATGGTATGCTCTTGGAAGTAGGGCTTCAGCTTCTTGGCGGCGAAGTACACGCCGTAGCACATCTTCTGGTAGTGCGGGTAGTTCTGCTTCGAGGTAGACAACACCTCGCTCAAATAGTACACCGGCCTCTGGACCGGCTGGGCTCGGCCCTCTTCTGGGTGTTGGACTACGATGACGGTGCTGACCACCCGGCTAGTTGCGGCAATGTAGAGGAGCATGGGCTCTTTCTCAGTGAGCGCCGCCAGGACAGGCGGCATGGCCAACATCTTCTTCAGCTCGTGAAAATCTTGGTCGGCTTGGTCATTCCACTCGAAGTGGTTGGTCTTCTTCATGAGGCGGTAGAGGGGAAGAGCTTTCTCTCCGAGCCGGCTAATGAAGCGGTTCAGGGAGGCCAAGCATCCGGTGAACTTCTGGACGTCTCGAAGTTTGGTGGGAATCGCCATTCTCTCAATGGCCTTGATCTTTACTGGGTTGCATTCGATGCCGCGTTCGGAGACCAGGAAGCCTAGGAGCTGGCCGGCTGGCACTCCGAACACGCATTTCTCGGGGTTGAGCTTGATTTGGAACCGGCGTAGGTTCTCAAATGTTTCCTTGAGGTCTTCCAGCAAGGTGCTGCGCTTCTTCGTCTTCACCAGAATGTCGTCTACGTAGACGTGGGCATTTCTGCCGAGCTGCTTGAGGAGGCACTTCTGCATGCAACGCTGAAAAGTGGCACCGGCATTTCTCAAGCCGAATGTCATAGTCAGGTAGCAGAAGGCTCCGAATGGCGTGATGAAGGCGGTCTGCCGGATCTAACTTTATCTGGTGGTATCCTGAGTAAGCATCCAAGAAACTCAACAGCTCGCATCCGGCCGTGGAGTCTATCACTTGGTCAATCCTTGGCAGGGCAAAGGGATCTTTGGGGCAGGCCTTGTTGAGGCTCGTGCAGTCTATGCACATGCGCCACTTGTTGTTCTTCTTTAGCACGAGGACCGGGTTGGCGAGCCACTCTGGAAAGAAAACTTCCATAATGAAGCCGGCTGCCAGAAGCCGGGCTATCTCCTCTCCCACAATCCTTCTTTTCTCCTCCGACAGTCGGCGGAGGGGTTGTTTGACTGGCTTTGAGTCTTCTCAGACGTGCAGTTTGTGCTCAGCGAATTCCTTCGGAACACCCGGCATGTCCTTGGGGGACCATGCAAAGATGTCCCGATTCTCACGGAGGAAATCGGCGAGCTCGCCTTCCTATTTGCTGTTTAGGTTTGCCCCGATGACGGCAAACCTCTCTGGGTGCTCGGGGTCAAGAGGTATCTTCTTCGTCTCCTTGGCCGGCTGGAAAGATCCTTGAGCATCATGCTCCTTGGGATTGGGGGACAAGGCCGACTGTTTGCCGGCCATGGCCACGACTCGGTCGAACATCTTCTTTTCTTCGGCAATCACAAGGGACTCGGCCAGCCGGCTGCTGGCTGCTGCGCACTCGGAGGACTTCTTGTAATCGCCGGCTATGGTGATGACGCCCTTGGTGCTCGGCATCTTCATCTTGAGGTATGCATAGTGGGGAACTGCCATGAACCTGGCCAAGGCAGGTCGGCCAAGCAATGCATGGTAGGGGCTCTCCAGGTCCACCACTTCAAACCAGATCGCTTCCCGGCGGAAATGCTCCTTGTCCCCAAAAAGTACATCAATCTTGATCTTGCCAATGGGGGCGCAGGACAGGCCGGGTACGATGCCATGGAACACAGTCCGAGTAGGCATGAGTTGCTTCGTCTTGACATTCAGCTTCTCCAGGGTGTCAGGGTACAGGATGTTGATGTTGCTCCTGCCGTCTATCAGCACGCGGGAGAAACGGGCGGCGCGTCTATCTGTTGCAAGGGTGGCATCCAAAACCAACGCATAAGAGCCGGGAGACGGCATCACCTCTGGGTGGTCGGCCCGGCTCCAGCTGATAGGTTTTTCTGACCAGTGCATGTGCTCGGCGGGGTTGGCAGCGACCATGCTGACTTCTTGGTGCTCTCAGCGTTTGCTGCGCCGGTCTTCGGGCTGGCTTGTAAAGATGACATAGGCGGCATGCTCGTCGGGGAACTCATCGTGCACGGCTCCGACTGTGGGCCGAGCGATCGGCGGCTGCGGAGCCGGAGGCGGCGGACCGGCAGGCGGAGGCGGCGCGAGCCCTTCGCCTTTGGAGATTCGTGTGAGCCAGTGGCACTTCCGGGTCGTGTGGTTGGACGGTTTCGCGCCGCTGTGGAACTTCCACATGGCGTCGAGAGTTTGCTCATAGGAGAAGGCCGACTGCCAAGCCGGCTTGCCGCCCCTCTGCTTCTTGGGTGCGGGCCACCCTTCGGGCTGCTCGTCTTCGACTGTGGCCACCTGCCGACTGGTGGTTGGCAGCACGGGACCCTTGCGCTTGTGGTCGTTCTGGTTTGGGCGTCGGCTGGAGTCCCCAGCCGGCGTCTTAGGTGCTGGGTTGAGTACCTTCCCAGACGCGTCTACCCGGAGTTTGGTCTTCATTGAGGAGTCGGCGGTGGCGTACTTGTCCGCTATGACCAGAAGCTCGTCGAGGGTAGTCGGCTCGTTGCAGAGGAGCTTGTGCTTGAGGAGGGTGCCCTCTCGGCACCCGGCAGTGAAGTATTCTATGGCTTGCACCTCATGCACCCCTTCGCAAGAGTTGCGGAGCTCGGCCCAACGCGTGAGTTAGTCGCGAGTGGACTCGGCGGGGCCTTGTACGCATAAGGAGAGCTGTCTGGGCTTGGGAGCCCGCTTGTAGGTGCTGGTGAAGTTGCAGGCGAAGGTTTCTGTGAAGTCTAGCCAGCTGTTGATGCTGTATGGCTTGAGGCTATTGAGCCAGGTCCACGCCGTGCCCTGCAGCATGAGGGGCACGTACTTCACGGCAACGCGCCTGTTGCCGTTGGCTATGCTAACCGCCATGGAGTAGTCGATCAACCAATCTTCCGTCTTCACGGAGCCGTTGTACTTGGGCGTGTCTCTTGGGAGCGAGAACCCTTTGGGGAAAGGCTCGTCGCGATGCGGGGGCCGAAGCAAGGCAGGCCGACATCGTCTTCTTCTTCCAGTGCTAGGGATCGCGCCAGGCGGTCGATCCGATGGCGGGCGTCGTTCTCGCTGACTCCTTCGCGGTGACCTAGCCGGCCGCTGAGAGTCAGATGCGCAATAGGCGGTGGGGTGGGATATCTCTCTCCACGGGGCCAAGGCGGAGGCGGGTTGCCCCGCCACTCCACGGCCCGGGGGTGGCCTTCTGCGTCTCGCTTGATGGAGACTCAGGTTCGGCTTCGGCTGGCAGCCGGCTCTTTCTCCCGCCGCGCGTGGGTTTTACCCGTAGTCGGGGTCTGGGACGTCGCGCCGTGATCTCGGCGCGGGGGAGGGCTTTCCGCGTGGGCGTCGGCTTCGTGCCGCTGCGCGGCTGCATCGATTAGCTACTGGATGCGTCGGGTCATGTGGGGGAGTTCTTCGGCCCCCAGTCCATCTAGCTCGTCTACGGCCGCCTGGGCGGCGCGTAGGTTCTCGAGTGGAGTGGCGTAGACTGGGCGGTCGACTCCTAGCATATCGGCGACGACAGCGACGCGCTATCTGACAGCGCCAGCCCGGCTGGGCCCGCCTAGGGGCGGCGTGCCAAAGGCGGCGCGGTCGGTCTCGCGTCGGTGGGCCTCAGCGAGGCGTCTCATGGAAACCAACTTCCGGCCCTCCGCGAGGAGGGCGAGGCGGCGAGCCTCTAGTGCTTCAGCGTTGGCATCGGCCGGGAGGGGGATGGACAAGTCTTGGACCGCCGCGTGCGGGGCGTCGTGGGCGCTCTCGTCAGAAGCGCCGCCGTGGCCAATGACCATCACCTCGGTGGTGACAGCGTCGCAGCCATCGGCCCGGGGAAGCGGGTCGTTGTAGATCGTGACGTCGGTGGGGAAAGTGTCGAGTGAGGTCGTGTCGGAGTCGACAGGCATCGGATCGGTGGAGCAAACCGACTCCAAGTCCACAGCAGGCTCGCCGGAGACGTGGAGCTAGCCGAGGAGGTTGACGAGGTGTTTGATGCCCGCGTCGGAGGCGAGCTCGTCGGAGATGAGGGTCTTGTCAAGGAGATCGACGAGGCCGCTCGCCGCATAGACATTGGTGATGCCTTGCAGCGCGTCATGGCAAGCGCCATCGGGCGTGCCGGGCTGGCTACGCTCGCGGGGGAGGAAGAGGGTTCCCGTCCAAAACAGTTCTCCGGACGACGGTGCACCTGGCCCCAAGGTGGGCGCCAAATGTCGGGTGGTAGGTGCGACATATGCCAACGGGTGGCTTATCATTGTGGGAGCCAGTAAGACGTCGTCGGTGCCTGGAAGCGGGATGAGGCAAAGACATGCACGCCGACGAATCTTACCCAGCTTTGGGGCTCTCCGTGGAGATAACACCCCTACTGCTGCTCTGCGGGGTCTCCGCATGATCACTAGATGAACAATTAGCTACACGATGCTCCTTGAGCTGTTCGGCGAGAGGAGGAAGAAGGGCACGGCTCGCTCTCTTCTCCTCCCTATGTGGTGTCTACGACTAGCAGGGATCAACCCTTTTGCATGGGCGTCCCGGGGGGTTTATATAGGCCTACCCCCCGAGGGTACAATGGTAATCCGGCTGGGCGTGGGGCCCAGCCGTCTGTGTCTAAACTCGCTGGCTTCTGCGCCGGCTGCCGGGGCCCGCCGGCTGGTGGGTCCCGCCGGCTGCTGGCTCCTTGGTCGACAGGCAGGCCCCACTGTCCAGGGCCCGGTCGGGGGCTGGTTACTGTTGCTCAATCCTGGCGACGAGTGCTTCGCCGAGGTGGGCGTGGCTACAGTGCCGCCGTCCGGCGGGTGATCGCTGTATTCTCACCGCGTCTTGTCTCCTTAATGGGGCATCTCCTTCAAGGGAGGTGGCAAGCCGGCTATGGAGAGCCGGCTTTGTCTTGGGCCGACTGGGGAAGGCCTAGCCGCCTTCACGTGTCTCTCTGCTCGAAGGGGCCCACAGCCCATGGGCCGCACTGGCAGCCCGTCGTGGATGATGTCAGGGTCAACGTGGCAACAGTGCCGCGCCGGACGGGTCATGGCCACCCGTACGGCGCACTGTGCTAGGCATGCTCCGGGATTCGGGGGTGGCAGGCTTTACTGTAGCCACGCCCCGTCACATTGCCGTTATGAGGACGCAGACTTCGAGGGTGTGATCTTGACCGATTTGTGGGAGCCGGCCTCTAGGAGTCGGCCTTCTCGCGACCGGCTTCTCGGAGCCGGCCCTCCCGCGGCTTTCTTCATGAGGGCTGAAGTCGGGCCGCCTTCCGATAGTCGGCCAGGGGGACAGCCGGCAAGGGGAAGGCGGCCCCGCATCTTGGATTCTTGAGGGCCGGATCGGCTCGTAATTTTTTCAGAAGGGCCAGGGGTGCCGGCTAGGCTACCCATGGTCATTTACTCCGACAAAATGGCCATTGTTGGCGCCCTTCCTGCCTAATATTTGGGAAGAGGCCCAGGGCCTTTGCATATAAATAGGACCAGCCACCCACAGGGTAGGGGGTCGGATCAAAATCAGAGAGAGAGAAGGGTGACTGAACTCCGCCCAGCAGTTCATCGCCCCAGCCAAGAACAGACCCTCGCGAGGCTGTTCTTCCCTGTATTGTTCATCATCATCAGCCCAAGAGGCAATCCCCCACACCACACACTGGAGTAGGGTATTACACCACAACGGTGGCCCGAACCAGTATAAATCCTGTGTTTCTTGTGCTGTTCTTTCCTTAGCTAGATCTTAGCGAGGCGGAGGGGTGCAGGTAGGTAGAAGACGAAATCTCCGCGCGCACCCCAGTGTTCAAACCTAAAGGGTCTGCCGGAACCCGAAATCCGACATGCTGTTCTCCGCCAGTACAACTTGCAGGCTCTGCATCTCCACCCCAACTCTGTTCTTCTCCTGCCGATTTTTGCTTACTACTGTGAGGCTCATGTCGGGGTAAAGCCCTCGGTGGCCTTGTTGCGTCACTGTTTTTCCCTCCGGGTTTCTGGTGGCCATATCTCCGCATGTAC
Organism: Triticum dicoccoides; assembly: GCF_002162155.2. Lineage (NCBI taxonomy): Eukaryota > Viridiplantae > Streptophyta > Magnoliopsida > Poales > Poaceae > Triticum > Triticum dicoccoides. Next base: position 492,253,146 of record NC_041386.1, read on the forward strand.
GAGCTTCATCGCATACTCCAATTCCAATGCTATCTCGAAGCTTGGGAAGAGAATAGAAGGCTTCTGGAGCAAGTGGGTCATGGTGGACGTCGGGCGCCTCCACCACCGTCTGGTGTTGCCTACGGGCAGCCCAAGGCTGTTGACGCGTGGTCCCGCGCGGAGCTCGTCGACCTCCGTGCGAGGGCAGTGCTGAAGAGGATGAACGCGGACCTGAGGCCAAGCAACTTGGCGGCGGCAAAGCTGACCGGGGCCACGCTCCTGATGGAGTTCTTGGAGCACCGGGTGGCTCCACTCCAGGAGCACTCTCTCCCGTTCTGGAGGCTTGGGGAAGTAGACGCCGCCTTGCGCCTGAGCTCGGAGGCCCTGACCAACAAGAATCTGGTCGCGGCCCTCCATTCCTTGGTTGGGGGAGACGTGGCGAAGCCGGTGGGCGCCCTCGTCCCCCTGTTCCTTCGTGACGACTGGGAGAAGGTGGTGGACGACATGCCCACCTTCAATGGTGAGGGGCTGGTACCCGCGGAAGCTCCCGAGGGTCTTGTGGAACTGGCGATGGTGAAGGTGTCCTCCGACAACTCCAGCGGGAGCGAGGGAGAAGAAGAGGCGGAGGAGGAAGAGTCTGACTCTGAGGCGACTGGCGAGGAGTCGAGGGAGTCTTTCCCTCGGCGCAGGTCCCAGGCCCTCTGCTCCATGCCAGACGACGACGAGGCCAGCGCCAGGCGAGGAGGGGAGGACTCCCCCTTTGTCACAAGGAAGGGCAGGTCGGGGCTGGTTCCCCCAGGGTCTGCTTTGGTCCCTGGGCGGTCTGAGGCCAGCTCCAGCCCTCCTGACATGCCCTCTTCTTCCGGGCCTCCCGAGGCTAACCCCAGCTGCAGGCTCTCGGGCTTCAAGTTTGGCCGGAGATTGCTTGGGTCCACGAGCAACGACCAGTAAGTGCTCGATTCGTGCTTTGCTTGGTTTCTGCCACCGAGGCTTGATGTCCATATTCTTTTGTCAGGCCGGCGTGTGCGGCGAAGAGATTGAAAGGGGCTTCTGCGGCCCTGCTTGGGGCGAGTCCATCTGCCGGGGCGGCGTCTTCGTCCACTAGGGAGGCAGACGGCGAGGTTCGCGTCTCCCCAGTCTGGTCGTGTTTGCGAGGCCGACCGGGACGCCTTGCCGAGGAGTCAGCCCCCGTGGCCCCGCTGACCCTTGAGTCGACTGCGCTCGATGCTGCAGCCGGGGCAAGCAAGGCCCAGGGGGTTCCTTCCTGCCAAGCCGTGATCACGTTGCCGTCTTCTTCGCCCTCTCCACCAGTTCTCGCTTCTTCTGTTCCCTTTGCCGCCGTCCTGGACCAGGTCGCCAGTGAAATGAGCCAGCTACGGGAGGATCATCTGAGCGTGGACCTTCGCCTAGCGGCCGGGCGCCAGGAGCTAGCTTCTGGCTGGGCCCGTTCCGCTGCCTCCATCAGAGCAGCGCTGAGCCAGGCCGTGTCGGCCTCCGATGGGGAGAAGCAGGCCGCCAACCAAGCCAAGGCCGCTCGCGATGCTGCCCAGGGCGATGCTGCGGCTGCCAAGGCTCGCTGCGAGGCGCTGGAGAGACCGAGCTGCAAGGCCTGCACGATGAGCTCGCCAAGGAGGTCCACGGCCGCCAGGAGAAAGAGAAAGAGATGAAGGCTCATGAGGCTGCCGTCAAGGACCAAGGCATCAAGCTTGATGACCGCCACGGCCGGTTGGAGACACTGGAACGATCGCTGAAGGCGGAGAGGACTGAGCTGGACGCCAAGGTGAAGGTCCTGGCGGAGGATCGAGTGGCCTTCGCAAAGATGGAGAAGAGGGCTCATGCCGCGCTGAAGACGCTTTACGAGAGCGGCTTGGAGGGGTCGTTGGCCGGTGTGGAGGACGGCCCCGCCGAGCTGCTTCCCTTCCTGGTCCGTGCGCTTGAAGATGTCATAGACGACCTTGGCCCCATGGCTGAGGCCGAGGCATGTGCGCTGTCTTCTGAGGCGCTGACACATGTCCTCAGCCGCGTCTACCTGCGCGACCCCGACGTCAACTTCAATAGCCTGCTGGAACCCGTGAGCGGCGACCTTGACGTCGCTGTCGCTGAGGCCGTGAAAGGCCCAGCCCCTGCGCGCGGTGCTCCCGAGGGGAGGCATTGCGATGGTGCCGGACACTGAGCTCTGGGCTCCCTGAGGTTGGTACGGCCGTAGGCCGCCCTCAGTTGTTTATCACCAGCGCGGAGCATAGCACTTCCGTATGTGTACGGGCATAGCCGCTCCTCGGAAGTGTCGTCAGCCAGCATGGAGCATGGTGCTTCCACTGGTATGTGGGAGGTGGCTCCCCTCCGGGAGGAGCCCCCGGGGCGTGTACATCCCCGCCCTGACATGTGGCCGGCACGGTAGGGCTAGGAGAGGTGTATCTGGACACTCATGAGCCAGCGCGGGACTCACGAGGCCCTACCTCGAGGCGGGTTGCGCCTGGCTCTTGGCCTTTATCAATGATGTGTTCCTGCAGGGTGGTTAGAATGCAAATGCTCTACGTCCTCAGGTCCCAGCCCTCGAGCGAGCTCAGCCGCCGCTGGTATGAAAGGTCGCGATGCCGTGGGTCAAGGCCAGGAGTGAGGGCTAGAGAGCTAGTAGGAGCCCATGAGTCGCGATGCTCAGGTACCCCCCCTTTTAACGTGCAAGCGCTTTGCATGAAAGCGGAGAAGTCCGCGATAAGCAGCAGGTGACGATTAAGCGCGAAAGAGCAAATTCATTTTAAGTAGATGCGGGAAAAGCAAACGCCGCTGGGCCAGGCCTGAGCGGCTCGGGGATGATGCAGCCCGAGGGGCGCCCCCGTCAAGGTAAGTAAAAAGCATAAGCAAAACGGATACATGCCGCAGGGACGGACCCACGCGACCTGGGAATGATGCGGCCCTGTGGGCGCTCCCAGCTAAAAACGGAACTTAGAAAGATGACACCTGGTGCCGTTGAAGATGAAGCGATGTTGAAGAAGTGGGCGATGCGCGATGAAGACGTTGACCCTCACGAGCCCCCAGGCCCAGGAGCCTCGGGAGGCTCCGGGGGCACAGGTGGGTCTCCAAGGGCCATCTCCATCTTCGCCAGGACCGCGCAGTGCCTGATCTCCTGAGCCTCCAGAATGCTCCTCAGCAGGCGCTGATGAGCGGCGACCGCGTTCGGCAGGCCGAAAGGCATGCGAACGTAGCTGTGAGTCGGACCCTCGCAACGCCCCACGCGCGAAGGCCAGAGGCACTCCTGAGACGCGGCTCGGTTGAGCCCTGGGACGTTGATGCAGACGTGCAGCCCACCATCCTCGCCTGGATGTGGGCCACGATGGGCAAGCGGCGGCTTCCGCGCATGACTCTCGACTCCTATAGCTCCTGGGTGTTTCTTGCGATGAACTCCTGTGGGTTTGGTCTTCCTTGCCTTGTACCTTCCTGAGGGAAACGTGCCTGGAAGCACCCCTCCAAGTGGTGCCCGAGCGCCTCCCTCGTGACCTTGGCAAAGTCGGTGGCTCTCCAAGAAAGAGCCCCCGAGCCCTGCCTGAGGAGCGCGCCGGGCGCGCCTTCCTATGCGAGATAGGGTGGCGCTCCCTGATTGGGCGCAGATCCTAACGCAACACCTCCGGAGGCGCCTGCCTCCTTGTGTCTTGGGCCAGGCGAAACCTTCTTCTTCTTAAGGGTCGCCTCCAGAAGTCTTCTGTTCCTGTGGTCCGGGTCTTCGATTGTTGCGGCTTGGAACGCGTGCTCAAGTGAACACACTACGTCCCTTTCTTCATAGGGTACGGTGATGACTCCACCGCTTCCTGGCATCTTGAGGACATTGTATCCATGGTGAGTCACTGCCATGAACTTGGCCAGGGCTGGGTACCCGAGGATGGCGTTGTATGGCAGACGGATGTGGGCGACGTCGAAGTCGATGAGCTCAGTGCGGTAGTTGTTGCGCTGCCCGAAGGTGACTGGAAGGCGAACCTGCCCTATTGGAACAGTGGAACCATCAGTGACTCCTGAGAATGGCTTGGCTGGCTGAAGCTGATCGTACGGCACTTGGAGATTGTCGAACGTCTCGACGGACAGGACGTTGAGTCCTGCTCCGCCGTCAATGAGCGTCCTGGTGACCTGCACGTTGCTGATGACCGGGGAGCAAAGCATCGGGAGGACTCCAGTCGTTGCCGCACACTTGAGCTGATCCGCTGAGCTGAACGTGATGGCGCACGCAGACCACCTGAGAGGGCGCGCGGCCTCAAGCCTGGGAAGGACTGCATTCACCTCGAGAGCAAACTGCTTGAAGATGCGCTGTGAGGCTGGGGCCTGCGCTCCACCCAAGATGCAAGCGATTGCGCACGGCTCCTGGAAGCCCTCAGGCCCCTCGTCTTGTTGTTGGCCTTCGTTCCTCCTTCGCGGTGGCGGCAGAGGAGGAAGGCATGCATTGCCGTGCGGGCGATCCTCACGAGGCTGATCTCTCCAGCCTCCCTCGCGAGGCTGGTCCTGCCAGCGATCCTCGCGAGGTCGGTCACGCCACCCTTGGCGAGGGCCACGGTCTTCCCATCGTACACCACCTCTTCCTCCTCCTCAGCCATAGCCCCTGTCGTTGCGCTCGGGGCATCGACTGACATGTCCAGCTCTCATGGTCCTGAGATCTTGACATTCGTTGGTGTTGTGGGTGTGAAGGTCGTGGTACACGCAGTGTCGACTGCCCTTGGATGACTCGGGCCGATCCCTGCCTCGCTTGGTGTCTGGTTCCGCTGCAAGCACAGCAACCCCCTTGCGCTTCACGTCCTTGTCCTTGGACTTCTTCTCTTCTGGGTCGGCAGCCGGGAGTTCGAGGAGGGAAAGGCGCCCTTCCTCAGCCCTGGCGCAGTTTGGTCGCCAAGTTGAACAGCTCCAGGGATGTGCACAGGTCTTCATGGATTGCTAGATCCTCCTTCATTTGATGTTGTGTACGCCATCGGAGAAGGCCGAGATGATGGCTTATTTAGTCACCTTGGGGATCTTGAGGCGAGCGTTGTTGAAGCGCTGGATGTATTTCTGCAGGGTTTCCCCTTGCTGCTGCTTGATGCGGCGCAGATCTCTCACGGCCGGGGGCCGGTCGCGAGTGCCCTGGAAGTTGGCGATGAAGTGAGTGCGCATCTCTTCCTAGGAGGAGATTGTGCCAGGAGCCAGGTTAAGGAGCTAGGTGTGGGCCCCGTCCTTGAGCGCCATGGGAAACCAGTTCGCCATGACCCTTTCGTCTCTGTTGGCGGCTTCGATGCATAGCTCGTAGAGCTGTAGGAACTCCGCGTGGTCCGCCGTGCCATCATAGCGAGGGGGCAGGTCAGGCTTGAACTTGCCTGGCCATGCGACACCGCGTAACTCGGGGGTGAGGGCGCGGCAGCCTGCTGTCACCATCGGTGCCTTTTGCTAGTGCTGGGCTTGTTCCTGGGGATTACCGCGCGCCGCCGCTTGGAGCAGCGCGGGGTCTTGGTGTGGAGGTGCAGGGACGCGATCTTGGCGCGCCAGCGCTGGGAGCGCACGAGCACCTTCTTGGGGACGAGGGATCTCTTGGCAGCTCCTTCTTGCTGCGCAGGCGCCGGACACGGAGGGTCTCGCCCTGGGGCTGTGTGCCTTGGATCCAAGACGCCTTCTTGGGGAGGAGGTGGTGGAGGCACCTCCTGATCCTCGCCTCCTGTGCGGAATGGAGGGCGAAGCAGCGAAAAGGATGGCAAGGGGGAGCCCCCTGTGGTGCTGACGAGCTCGGTGATGCGGGCGAGCCAATCCTCGTAGAGGTCATCGACGGGGCGGTAGTGCAGGAGCTCTCTTGCCAGGAGCAGCGCGGCGTCCGTGTCCGTGGGGGCACGACGGGCGTGGGACGACGAAGCGGCTGGAGTTAGCGACGGTGTGGCGGTCCGGCCCTCCTGCCGCACCGAAGGATTCTGGGACGAGGCCTGCTTCTCGTTCCCCGCCGGGACGGTGGCGGCGTTGGCGGCAGGCGACGGGGAACGACGAGGGCGTCCACCGACGGGCGCCATCTAGGCGACGCGGGTGGCGAGAGCAGCCCGGCGTTTGGTGCGAGCCCGATGAGCGTCAGCCATGGACACGACGAAATATCACACGCGAACAGCGGAAGAAAGATTCCGGCGCACCCCTACCTAGCGCGCCAACTGTCGGATTTCGGGTTTCGACAGACCCTTGAGGTTCAAACACTGGGGTGCACGCGAAGATCTCTCCCCTACCGATCTACGTCCAATCTCCTCGCGTGATCTAAGCTGGAAACAATGAACAACACAAGGGACATGAGGTTTATACTGGTTCGGGCCACCATTGTGGTGTAATACCCTACTCCAGTGTGTGGTGTGGTGGATTGCCTCAGGGCTGATGAAGAATAGTACAAGGGAAGAACAGCCTCGCGAGAGTTGTTCTTGAGCTGGTGCGATGAACTGCTAGGGTGAGTTCAGTCGCCTCTCTCTCTCTCTGCTAGGGTTCTATCAGATCTCTCTCCCTCTGCTAGGGTTCTATCATATCTCTAGATGTCTCTCTACTCTATGGTGGCTAGCTCTATTTATAGAGGCCCTGGGCCTCTCCCCAAATAATGAGCGGGAAGGGCGCCAACAATTGGCCATTTTGAAGGGGAACATCTAGTACAAGTTATCCTGACCAAAGGTGGTCTTCGGCTACCAAAAGTACTGGTGATGACGCCGTCTTGGGCTCCACGGTGACCTCTGTCCTGCTGCTCTGTTGGTCTTGGTCTCGTTGCACCGGAATGGTAACCTTTGCCCGGTGCCTTGGCCTGTGCTTGCCCCCTTTGCACCAAAGTGGAAACAAGGACACTCCGCAGGCCGGCGCCCGCCTGGTCTCGATCGTCATGGCTTGCGTCACGGGTTCCTCGCGAGGTGCCCCCGCCTTGATCTCTCCACCTCCTCGCGGGCCTGCCTGATGAGGCTGCCTCTGGGGAAGCTTCCGGTCGTCCGCCCCGCGAGGATTGGCCCCTCGCGAGGGTCTTGAGCTTGAGCTGATGAAGATGGGCCGCGCTGGGTCCCCACTTGAGCCACGCCGCAGGCCACAGGCAGGCAAGTCTGGGGACCCCCGTCCCAGAACGCCAACAGTTACTACGAGATTTAATCCGAATAAGCACAAAATAAATCATGAATTCTACCATGATTTCGAACAGGAAGGACAGAAACACATATAGTGCAACGGGAGTAGCACCGTTGGCGTTGAGGTTGTCGCCCATGTCCAAACACCACGTAGACACGGTCTTTGAGCACGGTTCGTAGTCGTTCCACGCTCTGGCATTGAAGTTTGTAACTATTTTAGATTAGAATATACTACTCCTCCGGTGCTAGTAGTAGAGCAGAGTCCTACTCTACTACTCTACTCAAGCAAGTTAGGGCATAGCACTATAGGGAGTACCAGTACTGTGATCACTCAAGCAAGTTGTCTGGCATCGACATGACCCTATGCTGCTGGTATGTGTCTCATAAGTCAAGCGGCATGCTGTAGTCATCATCACGTGTCCACTTCCCGCAGCACATATTCTCTTCTCCATCTTTGTCCGCACATAATCTCATCCAATCTTCCATCCCAGCTAAGGCGCCTCCCCCCTCGTCCGAAACCCAAGCACTAACAATGGCAGAACCAAGCAGCGTCCGCCGAAAGAGTGGTTGGAATTCACTCCCCACAGAGGTAATCAAGCTCATTGTTTCGCGTGTGGACAATCTCAGTACCATGCCGCTCGCCGCGTGCTCGTCGGGGCTGTACCTTTTCCTCAGCCTTCAGGCCGGAGCTTTTTAAGCCAGCTCCTTGCTTGCTGATGCCGCCTGATCTTTAGAAACGGCGTGTCACGCAGCATAACGATCATAGGGTGGCGAGCATCAACCCCCTTGACTGCCATCCAATCCCCGTCAGCCTCAACTACATTAACGGTATGTACTGGGTCGGCATGAACACGTCTTGGATGGTGCTCGTCGACGGTTGCGACAGCTGGATGCTCATGGAGGTCTACACCCGGTGATTGGTCCCCCTTCCTTCGAGTAACACTACACTGCTTTGGCACCGTGGCCCAGAATACTTGGAATCTTACAGTAGCCAACATGATACCAAGTTTGATTTGCTCAAGGTTGTAATCTGCCAAGTGCCCACAAGATCTGCGAATTATAAAGACTTCAGGCTAATTGTGTTCTTCAACTGCGGTCTCGCCTATCTGACAGGTTAGTGCGGTAAGTGGATAAATCTGCACGTCCATCATAGGATCATACATCCTCCATGGTTCTCTGATGCCATTGAACACAAGGGCTTCATTTATGTTGTCGACTCCTTCTATGGATGGACATATTGCTGGCCTACTCCAGTCATCGCTACAAACAGTTGTTATAGCAGTATGTTACTTTCCTATGATATCATGATGACTTGCTTATATTACTGTCAACATTTGCTGAAAAAACATTCATGCTCATAACCTGTTGTTCTTAAGATTGACTAAATCAAGAGGCCGTTTTTATTTGACTCCAACTTGATATGATGTTGTAGGCCGCCTGGTGTCCCTACCCTTCCTAATCCCAGAACCTTTCAAAGAAAAGTGGCATGGCAGTTGCAGGTGGTTCCTAGCTCGATCAGACGACGGTGAAAGATTGATGATCGTTCGCACGTACCGGACATGTTGTTTTGCGAAATACAATCATAGTCACTGCAAGGTCTTTGAGCAGGATCCCGTCTTCTCTGGGCCTTCAGGAATTTTTGACTGGAGGCTGGTAAGTAGCCTTGGTACACGATCTCTGTTTGTCGGACTGAATTATCTGATTAAACAGGAGATAACCGATGGAAAGGATCATGATGGAAGCGCGGTTTCGTTCATCAGGCAAAACTATGTGTACACAGCATACCATGCGTCTCTGCATGCACCATACCCTGATATGTGCCACCACGCTCTACAGCCTAAAGTAGGAGAGAGGGTCGCAAGTATCAGACTTCGACCTGCTCGCTAGAGTATCCCTCGTCAAGCACCCATATGGTTCAAGCCGTCAGCCAATCTCCACAGCTTAATAAATAGTAATGTCTAACTGAGCCAGTTAGTTAGATGCGTACACTTGGTGTAGTAGGATCTTTATTTAGTTTGATGCATACACTTGTTCTTTTTTGGCAGCCCTTTTGTAATGATGGCTAATGTTTGGTTTGGAAGAGAGAGCTGCGTCTTCACTCTTCTGGCCTGCTTACTGCTTCTGTTGCACCCCCAGCCCTGGTTGCTGCTGCTGTTTTCAATGTACAATCAGTAGTATATTTCGTCTGTTGGTTGAATAAATGTGTTGTTAGAACGACAAACACAATGTTTTGGAAGTCTTTGCACGGTTCGATCCTTTAGTGCCCCGTACCATACGTAGCGCATACTATTTTTCATACGGAACACATTTTCCACTTGTTGATAACATGCAACCCACTGATGAAGGCCCAATAGAGAAGCCCATAATTAACTGGAAGGGAGGCTCTCACATGAATCCGTCCCAGGTACATGCTCATGGTCCCCTAAACATAAATAAGTAAATAAATAAATAAAGCTAAATGCTCATGCACCAGTTCTTTGGGAAAATAGGTAGCCCAGTATTTCTTTTTGAAGAATACCCAAGCTAGGCCTATTTGTTTTCTTCAAATTACTGAGCTGCAAATCTTTCAAGATGAGGAGGGATGCATTCCGGCCTGGCTTAAGAGTATGGTCAATGTCTGTTAAAAGTAATATCAAAAGGGGTTGAAAATTCCAAAAAAATTATAGCAAATGGGATATAAGTTTCTTTTTTTGTTTGTGTTCTTCACTGATATCTTATACGTATTTCATTGGATTTAACACGACATAGTACTAATTTATTTTTAAATTTGTTTTAGTATGGCTATTAATTTTTGGATAAAGAATATTTCGTTCCCCACCAAAAATTTACGAATTTTCAAAATTTCCCACATATTTAGTTAATTTTTTGACCTTGGTACTGACCAGAAAATGGCCAGCAATTCTAAAAATGGAAAACGGGCTGCAGAAAGTACATATGAATTATAAAATGAGTAAAAATTATAAAAATAATAGCAAATGGGTTGTACACGCCAAAGATTTCGAGGCTGACTTGTTTACGCAAGGCTTTGTCAGTGAACACACGATTCTGGCAGCAGTGACTGTTGGATGTCCATCCAACGACCGAGGTGCTTCTTCAATCTATGATCTTCCTGCTCCAGCCGCCTAAACTAGCATCGGTGGGACTGCCTGCTCCCTCCTCTTGTGGCCCGCTGTGATGCCGTGCAGGCTTCCCCGACCCACCCTACTCCCTCCGCTGGCCTGGCCGCACGCAATCAACTGCCTCCTTATTACGCGAAGAAAAATGATTCCTCCCACTGACATCTGGGGCACACCGGTTGGGAGGCTAACCTGTGGGCCTACTAAGTTGACGCGTACGCAGGGCTTGTCAACTTAGTCAACAAACGATTCTAGCAGCAGTAACCATTGGATTTGAATCGAACGGTCCTGCTTCTTCTTCAATCGCTGCTCTTCTTGCACCAGCCGCCCAAACCAGCGCTGGGGAGACCGCCTGCTCCTGCCTCTAGTGGCCGGCTGTGCTGCCGTTGAGGCCTCATCGCCCCTACTACTCCCACCGCTAGCCTGGCCCTGCGGCTACGGCAGCCTCACACCGCAGCCGAACCAGTGAACCCTCGTACTCCTCTCCGCGTGGGCATCCATTGTCGCGTCTTCCCCGGCTCCGCGTCGTCCCCTTCCTAGGCCTCGCTGTCGTCCACCGCCTTGGTGCTCTCGGCGCGGCGTGGTCAATGTGGTCAACGACATTCCATCGGAAGAGTACTATACATGGAGAGGCTGACAACTGCGTCCACGGCCACATCCCAGTTTTTTTGTGATTTGCCAATTAAGTCGCTTTGTCAGGCCTGTTGGGCTGCAAATCTTTCACGACGAGGAGAGTTTTCATTCGGCTAGCCGAGAAAATGGCCCATCAGTAATGAGAAATGGGCTGTACAATTTTAAAACACATCAAACCGGCAATTAGTTTCAAATATCTTTTTTTCACTTCGAGATTTTAAATTACATTAATTTTTATGCATGGAGAATTTGTTGGATTTTATATTGATATACATTTATTTTTAAAATCAGTTTGAATGTGAGTCGAAATTTCAAGATTAAAAACAGTTCGGACCGCACCGAAATATGCAAATTTTCGTATAGTTTTTTAATCGTGGCCACAATATGGGCTGTAATGCTAACAAAAAGAATATGGGCTCCAAAAAAACCTTCATAATTAGCAAATGGGCTGTAAATTATTAGAAATAATGGAAGATGGGTTGTATGCTGTTTTCCACAGATTTGAGGCTTTCCCAAAAAAAGGTTGACGCACAAGCAGTGACTGTTCGATGGCCATCCAAAGGCCGTCGTGCTTCTTCAATCTCTGCTCTTCTTGCTCCGGCCGCTCAAACAAGCGCCGGCGGGACTGCCTACTCCCTCCTCCCCGCGGTCGGCTCTCCTGCCGCGCAGGCCTCACCGCCCCACCATACTCCCATCGCTGGCCTAGCCATCCCTCTACTCACCCACACCTGCAGTTATTCTCCGAAGACGGCAGACGAACCAGTAAACCATCATACAGTCGTACTCCCCTCCGCGTGGGAAACAACTGCCAAGTCTTCCCTGCCTCCGTGTCATTCCCTTCCTAGGCCTCGCTGTCGTCCACCGCCCTGATGCTCTCGGCGCGGCCTAGTAAACGTGGTCAACGACCGACATGCATCTGAAGTGGACTGTACGTGGAGAGGCCGACAGCTGGGTCCACTGCCGCACGCAAGGAAATGCCTCCTTATTACGCGCAAAATAATGATTCCTCCACCTGACATCAGGGACCCACCGAAAGGGCCTCTGTATTTCGTGAAAAAAAAAACGTTACCGCCGCTGACAGCTCGGACCCACCAGCTATACCTTCACACGCAAGGAATGCCTCCTTATTACGCACAAAAAAATGAATACTCCCCCTATTAGCCGGGACCCAGTATAGTAGCAGGCTGACTTGTGGGCCTACTAAGTTGACGGGGGCGGAGGGCTTTGTCAACTTAGTCAATATGCACGATTCTAGCTCCAGTGACCGTATGATGTCCATCCAACGGCTGTAGTGCTTCTTCAACCTCTGGTCTTCTTGCTCCAGCCGCCCAAACCAGCGCCGGTCGTGCCTCGTGCTCCTGCCTCCCGTGGCCGGCTGCGATGCGGCGGAGGCCACACCGCCCCCTACTACTCCCATAGCTGTTCAGGCCATCCCTCTACTCACCCACACCCCCTGTTATTCTGCGGCGACGGTGATAACCCACAAGTATAGGGGATCGCAACAGTTCTCGAGGGTAGAGTATTCAACCCAAATTTATTGATTCGACACAAGGGGAGCCAAAGAATATTCTCAAGTATTAGCAGCTGAGTTGTTAATTCAACCACACCTGGAAACTTAATATCTGCAGCAAAATGTTTAGTAGCAAAGTAATATGATAGTGGTGATAACGGTAGCAAAAGGTAACAATAGTAAAAGCAATGTTTTTGGTATTTTGTAGTGATGATAGCAATAGCAACGGAAAAGTAAATAAGCAAAGCACAATATATGGAAAGCTCGTAGGCAATGGATCGATGATGGAGAATTACGCCAGATGCGGTTCATCATGTAACAGTCATAACCTAGGGTGACACAGAACTAGCTCCAGTTCAGTGATATAATGTAGGCATGTATTCCGAACATAGTCATACGTGCTTATGGAAAAGAACTTGCATGACATCTTTTGTCCTACCCTCCCATGGCAGCGGGGTCCTTACGGAACCTAAGGGATATTAAGGTCTCCTTTTAATAGAGAACCGGAACAAAGCATTAACACATAGTGAATACATGAACTCCTCAAACTATGGTCATCACCGGTAAGTATCCCGATTATTGTCACTTGGAGGTTAACGGATCATAACACATAATAGGTGACTATAGACTTGCAAGATAGGATCAAGAACACTCATATATTGATGAAAACATAATAGGTTCAGATCTGAAATCATGGCACTCGGGCCCTAGTGACAAGCATTAAGCATAGCAAAGTCATAGCAACATCAATCTCAGAACATAGTGGACACTAGGGATCAAACCCTAACTAAACTAACTAGATTACATGATAGATCCCATCCAACCCATCACCGTCCAGCAAGCCTATGATGGAATTACTCACGCACGGCGGTGAGCATCATGAAATTGTTGATGGAGGATGGTTGATGATGATGATGGCGATGGATTCCCCTCTTCGGATCCCCGAACGGACTCCAGATCAGCCCTCCCGAGAGGTTTTAGGGCTTGGCGGCGGCTCCGTATCTTAAAACGCGATGATTTCTTCTCTTTGATTTTTTTCTCATCGAAACTCAATATATGGAGGTGGAGTAGGAGTCGGAGACGCAACAGGGGGCCCACGAGGTAGGGGGCGTGCCCTAGGGGGGCAGGCGCGCCCCCACCCTCGTGGAGAGGTGTTGGGCCCCCAGGCCTTCATCTTTTGCAGGTATTTTTCATATTTTCTGAAAAGTTGCTCCCTGAAGTTTCAGGTCATTCCAAGAACGTTTGTTCCTGCACATAAATAACACCATGGTAACTCTGCTGAAAACAGCGTCAGTCCGGGTTAGTTCCATTCAAATCATGCAAGTTAGAGTCCAAAACAAGGGCAAAAATGTTTGGAAAAGTAGATACGTTGGAGACGTATCAACTCCCCAAGCTTAAACCTTTGCTTGTCCTCAAGCAATTCAGTTGACAAACTGAAAGTGATAAAGAAAAACTTTTACAAACTCTGTTTTCTCTTGTTGTTGTAAATATGTAAAGCCAGCATTCAAATTTCAGCAAAGATTATAACTAACCACGTTTGCAATAATGCATAGGTCTCAAGTTAACTCATATCAATAGCATAATCAACTAGCGAGCCATAATAATAAATCTCGGATGACAACACTTTCTCAAAACAATCAAAATATGATATAACAAGATGGTATCTCGCTAGCCCTTTCTGAGACCGCAAAACATAAAAGCAGAGCACCTTTAAAGACCAAGGACTGACTAGACATTGTAATTCATGATAAAAGAGATCCAGTCAAGTCATACTCAATGTAAACTAACAGTAATGAATACAAATGACAGCGGTGCTCTCCAACTAGTGCTTTTTAATAAGAGGATGATGACTCAGCATAAAAGTAAATAGATAGGCCATTCGCAGAGGGAAGGAGGGATTTGTAGGGGTGCCAGAGCTCGGTTTTCAAAAAGAGGTGAATAATATTTTGAGCGGTATACTTTCATTGTCAACATAACAACCATGAGATGGCGATATCTTCCATGCTACACACATTATAGGTGGTTCCCAAACAGAATGGTAAAGTTTATACTCCCCCTTCCACCAACAAGCATCAATCCATGGCTTGCTCGAAACAACAAGTGCCTCCAACTAACAAGAGTCCCAGGGGGAGTTTTGTTTGCAATTATTTTGATTTAGTTTGCATAAACCATGGGCTGGGCATCCCGGTAACGATCCATTTATCTCATGAGTGAGGAGCGGAGTCCACTCCTCTTGAGAATAACCTGCCTAACATGGAAGATACATACATCCCTAGTTGATACATGAGCTATTCGAGCATACAAAACATGATATTTATTTGAAGGTTTAGAGTTTGGCACATAAAATTTACTTGGAACGGCAGGTATATACCGTATATAGGTAGATATAGTGGACTCATGTGGAATAACTTTGGGGTTTAAGGAGTTTGGATGCACAAGCAGTATTCCCGCTGAGTACAGGTGAAGGCTAGCAAAAGACTGGGAAGCGACCAGCTAGAGAGCGACAACAGTCATGAACATGCATTAAAATTAATCAACACCGAATTCAAGCATGAGTAGGATATAATCCACCATGAACATAAATATCATGAAGGCTATGTTGATTTTGTTTCAACTACATGCGTGAACATGTGCCAAGTCAAGTCACTTAAATCATTCTCAAGAGGATACCACCCTATCGTACCACATCATAACCATCTCAATATCATGTTGGCACACAAGGTAAACCATTATAACTCATAGCTAATCAAGCATGACACGAGAAACTATGATCTCTAGTTGTCATTCCAAACATGTTTATTCATAATAGGCTGAATCAGGAACAATGAACTAATCATATTTACAAAAACAAAATAGGTCGAGTTCATACCAGCTTTTCTCATCTCAGCCAGTCCATCATATATCATCATAATTGCCTTTCACTTGCACGACCGAACGATGTGAATAATAATAGTAGTGCACGTGCATTGGACTAAGCTGGAATCTGCAGGCATTCAATAAACAGGAGAAGACAATGCAATATGGGCTCTTTTTCAAGGTCAACAATAATGCATATAAGAGCCTCTTTAACAATTTAATCATGGTCTTCTCCTATCGACCCCCAAAGAAAAGAAAAGAAATAAAACTATTTACATGGGAAAGCTCCCAACAAGCAAAAGAAGAACAGGAAATCTTTTTGGGTTTTCTTTTTAATTATTACTACAAGCATGGAAAGTAAACTAATTAAAAGCTACAACTAATTTTTTTGGTTTTTCTTAAGGTTTATTAAACACACAAGAAGAAAGCATAAAAAGGAAAATAAACTAGAATGGATGATAATATGAAAAAGTATGAGCACTGACATCTAGCAATGAGTGTGTGAGCATAAATGTAATGTCGGTGAGAAATACGTACTCCCCCAAGCTTAGGCTTTTGGCCTAAGTTGGTCTATGGCCACGACTGGCCTAGCTGATATCCATAATAGTAGCCGGGTCATACTGTGATGTAGCAGCTATGGCCTGCTGAGCTGCAGCATGGCGACGAGCGGCCTCCTCTCTCCTCTCGTACTCATCTGCCTCCTCTCTGGTAATAGTATATCCTCCTCTTGCCTGATAATCAAAGAAAGCAGGAGCAGGGAGAGTAATACGGGCAGCACGATGTCTGTCAAAGATTAGTCGATACTGGAGAGGTGATTCATTCCTCTCGACAAACTGGTGGTGAACCATAGCATTAAAATCTAGATAGGCAGGAGGTAATTCAATATCATCTTCACGTACATCAATACCAAGAAAATTAGGTACGCGTTTTGCATAAATTCCACCAAAGAAATCTCCATTAAATCTATTAAGATGCAACCTACGTGCAACAATGGCTCCCAAATTATAAGATTTGTCTCCTATCACAGCACTCCTAAGAATACTGAGGTCAGGGACACACATGTGACATGCCTCATCTTTACCATTTATGCATCTACCTATGAAGAGAGCAAAATAATGTATAACAGGAAAGTGAATGCTCCCTATGGTAGCTTGTGTAATATCTCTAGATTCTCCCACAGTTATGCTAGCAAGAAAATCTCTAAATTCAGATTTGTGAGGATCCCT
Organism: Triticum dicoccoides; assembly: GCF_002162155.2. Classification (NCBI taxonomy): domain Eukaryota; kingdom Viridiplantae; phylum Streptophyta; class Magnoliopsida; order Poales; family Poaceae; genus Triticum; species Triticum dicoccoides. The sequence continues at coordinate 492,269,536 of NC_041386.1, forward strand.
TATACTACCCCATTGTGGAAGTCCATGGTATAAGATTTATTATATACAAAGATCAAACAGGGCAGTTGGAGAATTATGTGAAGTAGAAAATTCAAACCTCCTCGCAAAGGAACTAGTGAGATTATGATAATGACTGCACTTCTCTTCCTCGAAACTCACGAGATCAGCGTTATGCAAATATGCGTTGAATTCTTCTTTTATTCCCGCTCGATATATAAAATTTTCAGAAGGCCACTCACAAGGACGCACTGGAGCGTCTGTTGGTGGCTCTTCGTCAGCATCATGCATTGCAAGCCTGGGTCCTTGCTTCTTTGAAGAACCACCTTGGAACATTTTCCTAAGCATTTTTCTTCCTCTGAAAAATTCTGAAATTTTTTAGTAACTTCAAAATAAAAGTAAACCAAACTCAATAATATTGATAGCAACTACTCCTACAAGTGCCTAGGGCCTATATCATGCATCAAAACTACTTTTGACCATATAAATTTGACATGCAAGCTCAAGAATAGGGTCACCTAAGCAACACAAATTTGCAATGAATAAAGCACTAGAACAAAAACTAATTGGACCAATGGAGGAGTCACATACCAAGGAACAATCTCCCCAAGCAGTTTTGTGAGAGGTGCTTTGAGCAAGGAGATCGAAAATGGTAGCAAAACGAGCTTGGACTCGGGTTTGAGTTAGTTATTCATGTTTGGGGGAGGAAGATGAAGTGTGTGGGTGCAGGAATAAGTGGAGGAGGGCCACCGTGGGCCCACGAGGCAGGGGGGCGCGCCCTAGAGTGGTGGCGCGCCCTCCACCCTCGTGGGCAGGTGGTTGACCCCCCTGGTGTGTTCTCAGTTCCATAAATCCTCAAATATTCTAGAAAAAAATCATATTTAAATTTCAGGGCATTTGGAGAACTTTTATTTTCGAGGTATTTTTATATTGCATGGATAATCAGATGATAGATAGAAAAATATTTATTTTTATTTTATTTAATATAAATAACAGAAAGTAAAAGTGGGGTACAGAAGGTTGTGCCTTCTAGTTTCATCCATCTCATGATCATCAAAAGGAATCCACTAACAAGGTTGATCAAGTCTTGTTAACGAACTCATTCCAAATAACATGGAACCGGAGAAATTTCGAATAACACTATGTTACCTCAACGGGGATATGCACATCCCAATAATAAGAATATCATATTTCTTCTTGATAGTAGGAAGAGGAAATTCAAAACCTCCAAATATAATCGATGGAATTTTTCCAATAGAGTTGATACTATAAACTTGAGGTTGTTTCCTCGGAAAGTGTACCGTATGCTCATTACCATTAACATGAAAAGTGACATTGCCTTTAGTGCAATCAATAACAACCCCTGCAGTATTCAAAAAGGGTCTTCCAAGAATAATAGACATACTATCGTCCTCGGGAATATCAAGAATAAAAAAGTCCGTTAAAATAGTAACATTTGCAACTACAACATGCGCATCCTCACAAATACCGACAGGTATAGCAGTTGATTTATCAGCCATTTGCAAAGATATTTCAGTAGGTGTCAACTTATTCAAATCAAGTCTACGATATAAAGAGAGAGGCATAACACTAACACCGGCTCCAAGATCACATAAAGAAGTTTTAACATAGTTTCTTTTAATAGAGCATGGTATAGTGGGTACTCTTGGATCTCCAAGTTTCTTTGGTATTCCACCCTTAAAAGTGTAATTAGCAAGCATGGTGGAAATTTCAGCTTCCGGTATCTTTCTCTTATTTGTAACAATTTCTTTCATATACTTAGCATAAGGATTGGTTTTGAGCATATCAGTTAATCACATACGCAAAAAGATAGGTCTAATCATTTCAGCAAAGCACTCAAAATCCTCATCATCCTTTTTCTTCGATGGTTTGGGAGGAAAGGGCATGGGTTTCTGAACCCAAGGCTCTCTTTCTTTACCGTGTTTCCTAGCAACGAAGTCTTTCTTATAATAACGTTGATTCTTTGATTGTGGGTTATCAAGATCAACAGCAAGTTCAATTTCTACATCATTATCATTACTAGGTTGAGCATCATCATGAACATTATCATTAACATTATCACTAGTTTCAGGTTCATTACCAGATTGTGTTTCAGCATCAGAAATAGAAATATCATTTGGATTCTCAGGTGTTTCAACAATAGGATCACTAGAAGCATGCAAAGTCCTATCATTTTTCTTTTTCTTCTTTTTAGAAGAACTAGGTGCATCTATATTATTTCTCTGAGAATGTCCTTCAGGATACAAAGGTTCCTGAGTCATTCTACCACCTCTAGTCATAACTCTAACATCATTATCATTATTCTTACTGTTCAATTCATTGAGCAAATCATTTTGAGCTTTAAGTACTTGTTCTACTTGAGTGGTAACCATAGAAGCATGTTTACTAATAAGTTTAAGTTCACCTTTGACATTAGCCATATAATCACCCAAGTGTCCAAGCATATTTGAATTATATTTCAGTTGTCTACCAAAATAAGCATTAAAGTCTTCTTGCTTAGCCATAAATTTATCAAACTCATCTAAGCATGGGCTAGCAATTTTAGTAAATGGGATTACAGCTTTATCATATCTATAGAGAGAAAATACCTTTACTACCTGTGTCGGGTTATCAAGACCATGAGTTTCTTCAATAGGTAAAGGATTTGGATTATATGTTTCTTCAACAGGCGGTAAATTAAGACCATGTATTTCTTCAATAGGAGGTAAATTCTTAACATCTCAGCTTTAATATATTTTTCTTTCATAGATTTCTTTGCCTCTTGCATATCTTCAGGAATGAGAAATAGAATACCCCTCTTCTTCAGAGTTGGTTTAGGAATAGCCTCAGGAATTGGCTCCGGAGGTGTCCAATTATTTTCATTTGTCAACATATTATTCAATAGAATTTCAGCTTCATCCGGTGTTCTTTCCCTGAAAACAGAACAAGCACAACTATCTAGGTAATCTCTGGAGGCATCAGTTAGTCCATTATAAAAGATATCAAGTATTTCATTTTTCTTAAGAGGATGATCAGGCAAAGCATTAAGTAATTGGAGAAGCCTCCCCCAAGCTTGTGGGAGACTCTCTTCTTCAATTTGCAAAAAATTATATATATCCCTTAAAGCAGCTTGTTTCTTATGAGCAGGGAAATATTTAGCAGACAAGTAATAAATCATATCCTGGGGACTACGCACACAACCAGGATGAAGAAAATTAAACCATATCTTAGCATCACCCTTTAATGAGAACGGAAATATTTGAAGGATGTAAAAGTAGCGAGTTTTCTCATCTTTAGTGAATAGGGTAGCTATATCATTCAATTTAGTAAGATGTGCCACAACAGTTTCAGATTCATAACCATGCAAAGGATTAGATTCAACCAAAGTAATTATATCAGGATCAACAGAGAATTCATAATCCTTATCAGTAACAAAGATAGGTGAAGTAGCAAAAGCAGGGTCAGGTTTCATTCTAGCATTTAAAGATTGCTTACTCCATTTAGCTAATAATCTTTTAAGTTCAGTTCTATTTCTGCAAGCTAAAATAGCTAAAGAAGCATCTTGATCAAAAACATAACCCTTAGGAATGGCAAGTGGTTCTTCATCATCACTTTCATCAGTATCATCAGATTCAATATTTTCAACCTCTCTGGCCCTAGCAAGTTGTTCATCAAGAAAAGCACTAAGTGGCACAGTAGTATCAGGCATAGAGGTAGTTTCATCATAAGTATCATGCATAGCAGAAGTGGCATCATCAATAACATGCGACATAGCAGAACGAATAGCAGAAGCAGGTGTAGGTGTCGCAAGCTTACTCAAAACAGAAGGTGAATCAAGTGCAGAGCTAGATGGCAGTTCCTTACCTCCCCACGTAGTTGAGGGATAGATCTTGGTTTTTGGATCTCTCAAGTTCTTGATAATGATAAGCAGATATATATCCCAAGTGACTCAAAAAAGAGAGCTATGCTCCCCGGCAACGGTGCCAGAAAATGGTCTTGATAACCCACAAGTATAGGGGATCGCAACAGTTTTCGAGGGCATAGTATTCAACCCAAATTTATTGATTCGACACAAGGGAGCCAAAGAATATTCTCAAGTATTAGCAGCTAAGTTCTCAATTCAACCACACCTAGAAACTTAATATCTGCAGCAAAATGTTTAGTAGCAAAGTAATATGATAGTGGTGATAACGGTAGCAAAAGGTAACAATAGTAAAAGCAATGTTTTTGGTATTTTGTAGTGATGATAGCAATATCAACGGAAAAGTAAATAAGCAAAGCACAATATATGGAAAGATCGTAGGCAATGGATCAGTGATGGAGAATTATGCCGGATGCGGTTCATCATGAAACAGTCATAACCTAGGGTGACACAGAACTAGCTCCAGTTCATTGATATAATATAGGCATGTATTCCAAACATAGTCATACGTGCTTATGGAAAAGAACCTGCATGACATCTTTTGTCCTACCCTCCCGTGGCAGCGGGGTCCTAGCGGAAACTAAGGGATATTAAGGTCTCCTTTTAATAGAGAACCGGAACAAAGCATTAACACATAGTGAATACATGAACTCCTCAAACTACGGTCATCACCGGTAAGTATCCCAATTATTGTCACTTCGGGGTTAACGGATCATAACACATAATAGGTGACTATAGACTTGCAAGATAAGATCAAGAACACTGATATATTGATGAAAACATAATAGGTTCAGATCTGAAATCATGGCACTCGGGCCCTAGTGACAAGCATTAAGCATAGCAAAGTCATAGCAACATCAATCTCAGAACATAGTGGACAATAGGGATCAAACCCTAACGAAACTAACTCGATTACATGATAGATCCCATCCAACCCATCACCGTCCAGCAAGCCTACGATGGAATTACTCACGCACGGCGGTGAGCATCATGAAATTGGTGATGGAGGATGGTTGATGATGACGATGGCGACGGATTCCCCTCTTTGGAGCCCCGAACGGACTCCAGATCAGCCCTCCCGAGAGGTTTTAGGGCTTGGCGGCGGCTCCGTATCGTAAAACACGATGATTTCTTCTCTTTGATTTTTTTTTCTAATCGAAACTCAATATATGGAGGTGGAGTTGGAGTCGGAGACGCAACATGGGGCCCACGAGGTAGGGGGCGCGCCCCCCACCCTCGTGTAGAGGTATTGGGCCCCCTAGCCTTCATCTTTTGCAGGTATTTGTCATATTTTCTGAAAAGTTGCTGCGTGAAGTTTCAGGTCATTCCGAGAACGTTTGTTCCTGCACATAAATAACACCATGGTAATTCTGCTGAAAACAGCGTCAGTCCGGGTTAGTTCCATTCAAATCATGCAAGTTAGAGTCCAAAACACGGGCAAAAGTTTTTGGAAAAGTAGATACGTTGGAGACGTATCAGACGGCAGCCTCACACCGCAGCGAACTAGTGAACCCTCATACTCCTCTACGCGTGGGCATCCACTGCCGCATCTTCCCCGGCTCCGCGTCGTCCCCTTCCTAGGCCTCGCCGTCGTCCACCGCCCTGGTGCTCTTGGCGCGGCGTGGTCAACGTGGTCAAGGAACAGCCTCCATCGGACATGGACTGTACCTGGAGAGGCTGACAGCTGGGTCCACGGCTGCAGCAAGGAAGTGCCTCCTTATTACGTGCAAATTAATTATTCCTCCACCTGACAGCGGGGACCCACCGGATGGGCCACCGTATTTCGCGACAAAAACGTTTCCGCCCTGACTGCTGGGACCCACCAGCTACATCTTCGCATGCAAGTAAGTGCCTGGCAGTCGGGACCCACCTGATCGAAGCGTACGTAGCGTTGTCATTCTGGTCGCGAACATGTACGTACATATATACTGGTGGATGTAGATGCACGCACGTGTCGTAGTAGAGGCGCGCACGTACATATATAGTGGTAGCATGTACAGCATCGTCGTCATGTTCATGGGGAGGCAACGGAATGCGTCGTGTTCATGGGGAGGCAATGGAATGTGTCATGTTCATGGGGAGGCAACGGAATGCGTCGTGTTCATCGAGAGGCAACGGAACGCATGGGAGCCAACCGGCTGGGTCGAAACGGAATGCGTGGTCGTGTTTGTCGGTGTCAAAACCGGCGGATCTCGGGTAGGGGATCCCGAACTGTGCGTCTAGGCGGATGGTAATAGGAGGCAGGGGACACGAAGTTTTACCCAGGTTCGGGCCCTCTTGATGGAGGTAAAATCCTACGTCCTGCTTGATTAATATTGATGATATGGGTAGTACAAGAGTAGATCTACCACGAGATCGGGGAGGCTAAACCCTAGATGCTAGCCTATGGTATGATTGTATGTTGTATCGACTAGCCTGACCCTGGTTAATATAATGCACCAGAGGCCTAGGTTAACAAGAGTGCTAGCCGAATACGCCGGTGGGGAGAAGTCCTTGTCTTGATCGCCAAGTCTTTGTGGAATCTTCCTTGTATGCGGCAGCTGTCCGAACTGGCCCATGAGTATACGGCCATGGGGGGCCTCGGCCCAATCTAATAGATCGGGAGACGACGTGGTGAGTACCCCCTAGTCCAGGACACCGTCAATAGCCCCCTGAACCGGTCTTCAAGTTAGGGACGCTCCTCGATTCTTCCAAACTGTTCTTCATCTTTGGTCATCGGTCTTGAAAACTGGTTCAACAAATCTTCTTTATCTTCGATCTTGAGGATCGCCAAAATGCATTCGACGAGTTTACACGTCGGGTATCCGAGGAGCCCCTTTAAGTTTCCTGCCTTTACCAATGCCTTGTTATTTTTATGCCACACCTCGGGTTTGAAGTTGTTCCCGGGCGGCAGCGTCCTCTTGCATCCGAGCTCCAACGCCAGACTGTATTCGAGGTATCTTTTGCAACCGAGCACCAACGTCGGACCGCTTCCCAGCTCTAACGCCGGAATGTATTCGAGCTCCAACGCCGGACTATGTATCCGAGCTCCAACGCTGGACTGTATATCTGAGCTCCAACGCCGGACTATATCCGAGGTGTCGTAAATCACCGTGGTTCAAAGAAGTTTGAAGGAGTTTAGCCGAGCTTAATGCCGGAAATGCCCTCTATGGAGCCAGCCACTAGCGCCCGAGCTTTATGTCGGGCTGCTTCTGAGGTGGCGCACCACCCCGAATTGTGGGCCGATTTTTGTGGATATTTTTTATTGGTGCAATATATTCTCTGCCGAGATATATAGCCAGTAGCCCTCAAGGTGTGTATCGGTCTAAAACCCGAGATGCACCTGAAGGATGACTTAAGACCGCTGATCCCAGTAGCCGCTGAGACTCAGGTTGATTTGCAAAATCGGCCTGAGGATCAAGTCCAAGCTCGGCAGAATACTTCGGGACACTAAAAGCGGCGCGCTCAGTCCTCGAGACTCAGGTTGGGTGCGGCCGACCAACCTGAGGATCAAAATCTCCTCGGGAACTATATTGCACATAAAATTTTCTGCATTGGACAAGCAATGCAGTAGCCCCCGAGACACTAGTCGGGTGGCAACACCAGATCAGGGGATCGATGTGCCCCCTTCAATATTTGTAAATAATAAGCCCGAAGCCCAGTAGCCCCCGAGCCTTAATGCGGGCATGGGTGGCCGAATTAAGGATCAATATCCATAGTAAAATCACAAATTATGTGTAATGACTCTATGTATCCAAGTACTTTACGTCATTAATGCTCGGATCCGCATTGTACAAAACTTTGTTGACCGACCATCGGCTTCCACCTCCTCGGCCAGTAGCCGAGGAGTTTTTATCCTACTTTATAAAGCCTTTATGAGGGCAAAGATTTACAACAAACAAGGCAATCTGGCCATACGGTTTTATAAACAAAGGTACGCAGAGAGTTATATTACTGTTTAACAGAAGAAATGTCTTCCAAAGAAAATAGTCCCGCTATCAGTTCCTTTCTTTGGGTTGTCATGCTAAGCATGATCATTAAACCTTAGCTCTAATGTAAGTGAAAAATATTGAGGATTTAGTTTGGGAGGCCAGTTAATAGCCCCCGATAGTGTTCGGCGATAGTCGCGGTCAAGCCGTAAACACTTCGGCCAATGTTATGAACGGCCCATCATTTAACATAGTCATCGGATCGCTGACAAGTTTAAGCTTATTGTGAAAGTCAGTTTTCGGCTTTCTCCACTGAGGTGCTTAACCATGTGAGCTAGAAGCACAATCGCAGTGGTTCTCCCTTTGCACGCCTAGCCGAACAAAACGGAACGTAGGAAGCAAGTGCAGGAGCCGGGCAACCCAACTATTGACCGAAGACACAATTCGAAACCGGTGCATATATAGCAATATCTGAGAATGTTTTTGCCGAATCCCTAAATGTTTCCGGCGTTGCACTGCGAGACTAATGCTGGAAAAGCACAAATAGTTTAAAAGTGCCAAAAAGCTTGGAAAACCAAGAAACGTCAGTAAAAATGTGACGTCCGAACAATATCAAGTGTTCGGTGCCAATCCGAAAGTTGGTCTTAGAAAAAAAGAAGTGCTTCTATCGTGCTTTAACATGATACGTCCTACCTCAAGACTTCGAGCGGGTCAGCCTACGGCTTCAACCTCCTACCCCGAGGGCGGAGTACTTCTCATCAGGCTAGTTTAGCAAACTAAACTCTAGCGGCTTTGAGAGAGAAATTAGGCTCCCCGGCTAGTGACCGCACACTCATGTCGAAAAAAGGAGTGATAAATAATAATAATAAAACTTTGCAACGACTAAGAAGAAGAACACTTATTATAAAATGGCTCAAATAAACTTAAGAGCCCCCAAGTGACTTGGGTAGAAGAATGATTGCATGTACCGAAGTACTTATATCATATCTATGTTCAGCCGAACTTTAAACGCGTCTTAACCGACCGTCAGCTTCTCCCTCTTCGGTCAAGGACCGAAAAGTGTTATGTACTCCATCGGTCGAGAATATCGATGGTGTTTTCAATAACCAGGCAATCAGGCCATAAGGCTATAACAGACAAAGCACGCTCAGGGAACTTATGCTATATTACCGTGAAGTGTAAGAAGCATCTTCGAAGAAAATAGTACCCCCACCGATACCTTCCTTCGGTGCTCATTGTTATTATGAGACTTGTGCAATAGATTTTTTTGTACTCATGAGTTCCGTTGTGTGCCGACCATCATTGAAAACTATAAGAGCACTAGCTTTCAGCTTCACCCAGTCTGAGGTCCGGCTCGGGCGACCGGATCGTGATAATCGCAGAGGTGCTCCCTTTACTCCCTAGCCAAACAATCGGGAACGTAGGGGTAAACACATGAGCGAGGCAACCCAGCTTGCAAATCGCTTAAGTCAATATGGTGCATATTGTGGCGTAATACATGAATAAGGAACGAAACCGTACAAGTATAATCATATGCAAGTGGAAAAGCTTCATGAAGGAAGCCCCCAAATGAATTGGGTATTTGAATTTATGCGTCACAAACAAAGTTTGGACAAGGAAATTTTTTACAAGCAACTTTTTTCCAAAAAATTATAATGCTTGGTCGAACCGAACACAAGTTAGAAATTAAAGCTTTGAGCATGAAAGCGACTTAGCTGGTTAATGTGTTTGGTATTGATGACGCGGTCCGAGCTTGATGCGGGGCAAGGTTCCATCCCCCAAGCTGTTCCCGAGGTGGCGGAGTGGAGAGCTCAACACACCGAAGTGGTGACATAGCACGGTCAATGCAGACCGGCAGAGTGATGCCGAAGTCCCCGGATCATTTTCCTGTGCACAAAAAATAATGCAAACCGGAGATAATAGTAATAATGATAATTAAAAAATGTTGCATAATAAATAATTTATGCAAAGTGAGGAATAGAAGAAATATGGCCTGGCGCCGAAGTCAATGTCGATGCAGGGCGTCGGCGTGATGTAGTAAAGGCGTGGCAAAGCCTGAATTCATAGGTCGGTCCGAGCTCCGGATGCGGCGTTCGCCGGACTGTGTACGGAAACTGATCGAACCACCACGCGACCCTCGTTAATGCGGTCACCATTTGATAGACCTGTGTACATATCATGGACAAACCAGAGTAATAATTCCTTGGAAAAAATGAACCCAAACAAGCAAAAAAATACTGGGATTAATAGCACCTGGTTTATTTGTTGTAGCAATACGAAGGAAGGTGATTCCCAAAATTGGGACTCGCTCCGCACACCCATTGCCTGATGGGCGATAAAACGACGGCATGGCAATGATGGTAAAGGTTGACTCGCTGAGACAAAGCCCTCGGCCCAGCTAACGTGACGGAGCTGGTCGGCTAGTGACGCCGAAGTGTCCGGAGTAGGTTGATGAAGAGATGGCGAAGCCCCCGGTCCAGCCGAGATGTCGAAGCCTCGATGTCAGCCGATGAGTCGAAGTAGGTCGGCGTGATGGACACCAGCTTGAAGAAGCAATAGTGCGGCCCTGTCGATGCAGGTCGTGACGTGGTCGATGCCGGCTTGATGAAGCGACCGTGCGGCGATGCCGGTATGCCCGCTCCGTGTAATCCGTAGGGCGGCGATGTTGATGATGATTTATCCTTCGCGATGCCGGACTCTTGTTCGGCTTGCCGAGATGATGATCCGAAGAAGTTGAGCTCGCCTAAAGTGACGACATGTCTAGCGTAGGTCGGCAGCCGTGGAGTAATATTGCCGGACTGGTTTGACATCAGCATAATGTTGAAGATCATGTTCAAAAAATCTTAAAGTTAGTGGTATGTGTTCGGGAACAAAACACAATACCCCATACAAAACTTCCTTCAAAAGGGATGTCCGAAATCCCGTTCATAAAAAAGATGAACTCGGGTCGGATTCGTTTTCGCGCAGAAAACAGATCCGAAAAGTGATGCACTAATCGGAAGGTTCCCGGAGTTTGGACGGTCGGATCGAGCTGAAATTTTGAGAGGTGGTAGATACAGGAATTACGCAGCCGATCAACGGTTGGATCTTCCAAAGGACGTCCGAGCTAGAATCTGGACACCACGCCCTAAACTCATCCAAGTTCCCATCCAGATTTGACAGTGCTCCGGTATATCGTGGATTGCCAGAGATTCCTCCATCGGAACTCGACAAAAGATTCCAGGGTTGTTATAGACTCAATTCCGCACAATTCCACCAAAGCGATCATCAAAGCGATACTCAAGGAGGTGGTGGCGGCAGATACGAGTTCGCTGTCCAAAAAAACAGCACGGTCGCTTGAGGGCAATGTTGACGTTGAGCCCCCGAATTCCATAGATGATTCCTCCGTGATCTTGATAAATATCAGAGTTGATGTTTGATGAAGGCCCTCGTCCGAACATGGTGATCCGAACACGGGGCGCAATTCTTGGTCGAACCAAGGTGACCAGTCGAACTGGTGACGAAGACGCCGAAGTCACAGTTGATCTGCAAGCGAGCCATCGATCCTTTTGTCGATCACACAGCGGAACTCTCAATGAAAGCACCAATGTCAGTGTCAAAACCGGCGGATCTCGGGTAGGGGGTCCCGAACTATGCGTCTAGGCGGATGGTAACAGGAGGCAGGGGACACGAAGTTTTACCCAGGTTCGGGCCCTCTTGATGGAGGTAAAACCCTACGTCCTGCTTGATTAATATTGATGATATGAGTAGTACAAGAGTAGATCTACCACGAGATCGGGGAGGCTAAACCCTAGAAGCTAGCCTATGGTATGATTGTATGTTGTATCGACTAGCCTGGCCCTGGTTTATATAATGCACCAGAGGCCTAGGTTAACAAGAGTCCTAGCCGACTACGCCGGTGGGGAGAAGTCCTTGTCTTGATCGCCAAGTCTTTGTGGAATCTTCCTTGTATGCGGCAGCTGTCCAAACTGGCCCATGAGTATACGTCCATGGGGGGCCTCGGCCCAATCTAATAGATCGGGAGACGACGTGGTGAGTACCCCCTAGTCTAGGACACCGTCAGTGTTCATCGAGAAGACTTGAACGGAACAGATGATGGAAATGAGGCCTGGCGTACCACAAAACGGAAGAAACAGACCTACTACGTTCAGAACAGGGTCCTATTGATCGGGAGGGGTGTGGCATACCACAAAATGGAGGAAACAGACCTCCTACAGCCGAAATAGGGGTCCTGTTGATCGGGAGGGGTGTGGCGTATCGCAAAACGGACGAAACGGACCTCCTACGGTCGAAATGGGAGTCCTGTTGATCGGGAAGGGGTGTGGCGTACCGCAAAACGGACGAAACAGACCTCCTATGGTCGAAACGGGGGTCCTGTTCATCGGGAGGGGTGTGGCATACCGCAAAATGGGACTCCAGGGGATACTGTTCATCTCCACCATCGACCTCCTCCAGCCTCACGGGCTACCGTCGATCTCCTCCAGCCTCCACGGGTGAAAGCACAAGTGCTCCCTGTGTGATTTTGATAATTAATGACAACATATCTCTTGTTGGACTAATACTTTTACCTAGTATGTTTCAGACAAGTTCAACAAATTAAGTGGCATGGACTAAAGGATGTGGAACCCCTTCAAGATGCTAAGGACAAAGGATTAGCTTAAGCTTCAAGATCAAGACTCTGCATTTTCTATTTTAGTGATCCAAGATCACATTGAGTCTATAGGAAAAGCCAATACTATCAAGAGGGGATGAGGTGTTGCGTAATGGCTTGCTTGCTCAAAGTGCTTAATGATATGCTCCAAAACCCTCAACTACCTTACCCACATCCACATATGACCTAAACCAAAAGTCAAACTCGGCCCCACCGATTCTTCTATACGGCGTCACCGAGTTCAGATGTCATAGCCACTGCCAAAAACCCTAGGCAAATCGGTTTCACCGATAGGGATATCGGTCGCACTGAGATGGGATTGTAATCTCTTTGTGTATGTCCATTACCAAAATCGGTCCCACCGAGATTGAGCAATCGGTACTACCGAGATTACAATGCAAACTTTCTGGTTAGCTTATTACCAAAATTGGTCCCACCGAGTTTGTGTAATCGGTCTCACCAAGTTTGCCTGACCAACTCTCTGGTTAGCTTATTACCAAAATCCGTCCCACCGAGTTTGTGTAATCGGTCACACCAAGATTACGTTATGCCCTAACCCTAACCATATCGGTCCTACCGAGTTGCATCTCAGTCCCACCGAAAATCCTAACGATCACTAGGTTTGCTAAATCGGTCCGACCGAGTTTCTCAATTCGGTCTCACCGAGATTGGTAAATTGTGTGTAACGGTTAGTTTTTGTGTGGAGGCTATATATACCCCTCCACCCACTCTTCATTTGTGGAGAGAGCCATCAAAACATACCTACACTTCCAATACACATTTTCTGAGAGAGAACCACCTACTCATGTGTTGAGGCCAAGATATTCCATTCCCACCATATGAATCTTGATCTCTAGCCTTCCCCAAGTTGCTTTCCACTGAAATCTTCTTTCCACCAAATCCAAATCCTATGAGAGATAGTTGAGTGTTGGGGAGACTATCATTTGAAGCACAAGAGCAAGGAGTTCATCATCAACACACCATTTGTTACTTCTTGGAGAGTGGTGTCTCCTAGATTGGCTAGGTGTCACTTGGGAGCCTCTGACAAGATTGTCGAGTTGAACCAAGGAGTTTGTAAGGGCAAGGAGATCGCCTACTTCGTGAAGATCTACCGCTAGTGAGGCAAGTCCTTCTTAGGCGATGGCCATGATGGTATAGACAAGGTTGCTTCTTCGTGGACCCTTCGTGGGTGGAGCCCTCCGTGGACTCGCGCAACCGTTATCCTTCGTGGGTTGAAGTCTCCATCAACATGGATGTACGATAGCACCACCTATCGGAACCACGACAAAAACATCCGTGTCTCCAATTGCGTTTGAATTCTCCAAACCCTTCCCCTTACATTCTTGCAAGTTGCATGCTTTACTTTCCACTGCTCATATACTCTTTGCATGCTTGCTTGATATGTATTGTGTTTGTTAAACTTGTGCCAAAACTCCACTTGAACTTAAAGAAAATAAAAACTGCAACTTTTGGTACTTAGTGTCTAATCACCCCCCCTCTAGACACCTCTTCTCGATCCTTTCAATTGGTATCAGAGCCTTGGTCTCTGTTGCCTTGGTTTAAACATCTTTGGAGGAAGATGGATGTGTCTACTTTGGGGAGTCTTAGACATAGAGTGCCTATTCTTGATGGAGAATATTTTAATGAGTGGAAAAATGAAATGCTTGAGATTTTCAATGAATATCACTTGAACAAGTACATTGCTAGCCCTTGTGCACCTCATATTGATCCCTTGCATCCCACACCCGAAGAGGATCTTGACATGATTCGCAATCTTAGAACCATCAATCTTATCATAAGAGGATTGCCCAAAAATTTGATTGCTAGTTTGCCTACTCTTGATTGTGCCTATACTATATGGAAATTTCTTGAGGAACAATTTCCAGATTATTCCTTGAAAAACTTAGATGAAATTCTCCATAAGTCTATTGCTTTGAGTAAGATGAATTCTAGTGATCCTAGCTTTGGTGATTGTCTATTTGAGCTTACCAATCTCATGCGTGCCATAGGAAATGTTGGGATCATTAGAGATATCATATCCGAAGCTATTAGAATTCATAAAGGTGACCATTGTGATGATCATTTGTCTAATGAATTACCCTCTCTACGAAATGATCAATCACAAAATGATGTTGAACATGGATACTATGATGTGGATGATGATAGTGACTATGATCTCGATGATGCGATGAGACACTTTGGTCTTATGGCAAATCTTCGTGACTAGATGGCTGGAGGAAAGGAATGGGTCCTTGATAGTGGATGTACTGATCATATGACCGGAGATAAAGACATGTTCCGTGAGCTTGCTAGAAACGACGACCCTCGAAAGTATGTCACTTTTGGTGATAATGCAAAGGGTAAGGTGGTTGGCCTTGGTAAGGTGGCCATCGCACATGATAGCTCTATACAAAATGTCATGCTCGTTGAATCTCTTGGCTACAACTTACTTTCAGTATCTAGACTTGCTGATTTCGGTTTCAATGTGCTATTTACTGAAGTAGACTGCCAAGTGTTTCGTAGAGATAATCATAAAATGGTCTTTACGGGTATACGTAGAGGAGATCTTTACATTGTTGATTTCACTAAAAAGGCTCAACCTAGAACTTGCTTAATTGCTAAATCTTCTAAAGGCTGGTTGTGGCATAGAAGGCTAGGCCATGTGGTCATGCGAAACCTTGACAAACTCATTAAAGGAAATCATGTCATTGGCGTTAACAATGTCATATTTGACAAGGATAGACTTTGTAGTGCTTGTCAAGCAGGGAAACAAGTTGGAGGAAGTCATCGCGCTAAGAACATCATGACCACAAGAAGACCACTCGAGCTACTTCACATGGATCTCTTTGGTCCAAATGCCTACAAGAGTCTCGGTGGTAACTCATTTGGTCTAGTCATAGTTGATGATTTTTCAAGATTTATGTGAGTGTTCTTTCTTGATGACAAATCGCAGGTCCAAAAGATCTTCAAAAACTTTGCTAGGAAGGCCCAAAATCAATTTGATGTGAAGATCAAGAAGGTTCGGAGCGACAACGTAACGGAGTTCAAGAACGCAAATGTAGACACCTTTCTTGATGAAGAAGGGATTGTACATGAGTTCTCGGCTACGTACACACCTCAACAAAATGGAGTCGTTGAGAGGAAAAACTGGACTCTTATCGAGATGGCAAGAACGATGCTTGATGAGTACAAGACGCCAAAACACTTTTGGGCGGAAGCGGTTGAGACAGCTTGTCATGCAACAAATCGCTTGTATCTTCACAAGCTACTCGGCAAGACGGCATACAAGCTCCTCACTGGTAACAAACCCCAAGTTGGATAATTTCGAGTGTTCGGGTCAAAGTGCTACATTCTTGATAAGCATCGTCGTTCTAAATATGCTCCTAAGTCTCATGAAGGTTTCCTACTTGGTTATGGCTCAAACTCTCACACATACCGTGTCTACAACAATTTCACCCGAAAGGTTGAAGAAACGGTAGATGTGAAGTTTGATGAATCTAATGGCTCGCAAGTAGAGCAATTGCCAATTGATGTAGGAGAGAAAGATCCCTCGGAAGCAATCCAAGACTTTTCTATTGGCAAGATTCGTCCTACGAAGATAAAAGAGAGTACCTCGTCCGTCCAAGTGGAAGCTTCTACCTCATGACAAGGTGAACCAAGAGTTGATACGGAAGCATCCACGAGTGGGACACACCAAGATAAAGAAAACAAGGAAGTGCACCAAGATGAACGTCAACAACCTCCTTCTCCACCACGACAAGAGAACAACAATGCTAACAATGAAGAAGGCCAAGAAGAAGAATAATAAGATGAAGAAGATGTTCAACCAAGACCCAAGCAAAAGCTTTCACGAGTTCGAGCAAGAATTGCTAAAGATCATCCCGTTGAGCAAATCTACAATGATATCCAAAACGAGAGAATCACTCCCTCTAAAACTCGTTTGGCTAACTTTTGTGAACATTACTCATTCATCTCTAGCATTGAACCTATGAAGGTTGAAGAAGCATTGGAGGATCTGGACTGGATAGATGCTATGCATGAAGAGCTACACAACTTTGAGAGAAATCAAGTGTGGACATTGGTCGAGAAGCACAACAACAACCACAACATCATCGGTACCAAATGGGTGTTTCACAACAAGCAAGATGAAGATGGACAAGTGGTTCGCAACAAAGCACGTCTCGTCGCCCAAGGCTACACACATATCGAAGGTATGGACTATGGTGAGACATATGCTCCTGTTGCTAGACTTGAGTCCATTCGCATCTTACTTGCTTATGCTAATCACCATGATATCACTTTGTACCAAATGGACATTAAAAGTGCTTTTCTAAATGGTGAAATTGAGGAGGAAGTTTATGTTAAGCAACCTCCCGGCATTGTCAATCCTAAGAAACCTAATCATGTCTACAAACTTCACAAAGCCCTTTATGGTCTTAAACAACCTCCTAGAGCACGGTATAAATGCTTGACCAAGTTCCTTATTGAAAAAGGCTTTGAAATTGGAAAAATAGATTCTACTCTTTTTACTAAAAGGGTTAATGGAGAACTATTTGTATGCCAAATTTATGTCGATGATATTATATTTGGATCAACTAACCCTCATTTTAGTGAAAAGTTTGGGAAGCTAATGTCGGAGAAGTTTGAGATGTCTATGATGAGTGAACTCAAATTCTTTCTTGGTTTGAAAATCAAGCAAACTAAGGAAGGCACCTTTGTCTCTCAAACAAAGTACACCAAGGACTTATTCAAGAAGTTCAATATGCAAGAATGCAAAGGTATGACTACACCCATGCCTACTAGTGGACATCTTGATTTGACCAAAGATGGTGAACCGGTTGATCAAAAAGTTTACCGCTCTATGATTGGTTCATTGTTATATCTATGTGCTTCACGTCCCGATATCATGCTAAGTGTGTGCATGTGTGCACGATATCAAGCTGCTCCTAAGGAATGTCATCTTAAGGCCGTGAAGAGGATAGTGAGATACTTAATACATACACCAAATTTTGGCATTTGGTATCCGAAGAGGGCTTCCTTTGATCTTGTTGATTACTCCGAATCGGACTATGACGGTGACCAGGTTGATAGAAAGTCCACTTTGGGTACTTGTCAATTCATTGGTAGATCTCTTGTGTCTTGGTCTTCCAAGAAACAAAACTCGGTATCCTTATCCACCGCCAAAGCAGAATACATTATCGCTGGTTCATGTTGTGCTCAATTACTTTGGATGACCCAAAATCTTAAAGATTATGGGATATATGTGAAACATGTTCCATTACTTTGTGACAATGAAAGTGCTATCAAGATTGCTCACAATCCCGTGCAACACTTTCGAACTAAGCATATTGAAGTTCGTCATCATTTCATTCGAGATCACATTGCTAAGGGTGACATAAACCTTAAGCATGTTCGCACCAATAAGCAATTAGTGGATATATTCACTAAACCACTTGATGAGAAAGTGTTTTGCAGGTTAAGAGGTGAATTGAACATCATTGATGCTTCAAACTTGGAGTAATAACTCCATTGGATACAAGCAAGACTTGAGCTTACGGCTAATCACTTGATATTTCTCCTATGATGATTATCTTATGTCTTGAAAATTTGCATCTTGCATGTTATCTAACCCTTGTAGGTACTTGGATGAATCTAATTCTATGAGATTGCAAATCACTCACATCTTGAGCAATCTCTACATCACCAAGTCTCTACACAATGGTGGTTGATGACAAGGAAGCACGAAACCTTTCAAACATATCCTTTGACAAATTCTATGTTGAGTTTCATGATTGTCATGTTGGATACACAAGTGCTCTTCCTTATGAAAACTAACCCATGTAGGTAGATGAACTCAAAATCCAAAGGGTGCTCCCAACTCTTGATGGGCTACATCAACCTTGAGCAACCCACACAAGTTCAACTACATGATCAAGATCAACACCTCCACCCAAGGTATGTTATTCCATCTTAGAGTAGCTTTACTCCAAGTCATGAGTCAAAGCAACTCGACAAGATGTGAATACATCAAGATACTTAAACAAAAAATGGTAACCCCATTTTGAGCTTAAACAATGAGTACGACCTATGATCAAGTGATCTCACTTGACTCCTAAGTCAATATACTCTAACATAGGTGACTTTGTCACCGCCCAACTCTAGATGAAGTTCTCTTGTGTTCTTTTCTGTGTTCTTGCATTTGTCTCATGCATATTTGTTTCCCCTTTCGAAAAAAACTGGATCTAGATCTTTTAGTTTCTTTTCTTTGCTTTTTGTTCTGCATTTTCTGCATCCAATTCATTGCAAATCTTTGTGAGATCTTATTTGTCCAGTGAGCTGAGGTGACAAGTGTTTTTCTATGTGATGAACTCGGTTCCACCGGTTTCATGTCTCCGGTCTAGCCGAACATTTTCGGAGCAACCGAAGCATACAACTCGGTGACACCGATTTCACTACAGGAAAAACATTTTGCCATTTATTCCTGCTTTATTCTTGATCCAGCTCCACTCAATGAATCTTGTCCTCTGCAAGCATCACATTTACCTTAATGCTTTGTACTATGATTCAAGGACCGAACCCATTCACAACAAATTCCAGAAGACCCTTCTTGGAAATTGATGTCAAAGGGGGAGAGAGAGATCACATCAAAGCTTAATCATATCTCTAGGGGGAGAGATCTCTAGGGGGAGGGAATACTCCAGGAAAGAGTAATCTTCAAGGATCCCAGATGCTTGGTGTTCAAGAGGAGAGATGCCACATGTCTTCTTGGGGGAAAGACATGTTCATATGTGCTTATTTGCATTAGCTCTGTTCATTTGTTTCTTTGAGCTGTTTTTTCTGTTCAATATCTTCTCCCAGTATCCCATGCTAGATTCAGGGGGAGCAAGACATCCAAGGGAAAGAAATTTATTAAATTCTTTGCATATCTTTCTCTTTGGGGACATGTCAATATCTATCGTGGTACTTTGTACTCACTCTACATGTCATCCCAGTCTTGGTACTCTTGTGGTTTCTTTTGTTTGCCCTAGATAGTGGGTGCATCTGTGTTATCTAACCTTGTTTACGCATGCTCATCCCATCCTAGCCAACTCAAGACCACAAGGTAAGTATATGCATCATAGTCATTTGTATGAGAAATTCTTGCTGATGTACATACTGTTTGCAAGAAGGACTCATGGGCATGAAGGTACATTTCCCATATTCATATCTTTTTCCCTGATGCATATAGCCAAGATACATGTAAAACTTTGCTACTCTGTCATGGTTATGCTCTCACATGCTTCTATATTCTATATTCACATGATTGCATACATGTAGGGGGAGCATATGCTTGTTACATGTCTTTCCAAAGCTTTACTTGCTATTCTCTATATCTTTATCTAAAGCTTTGATGTATGTTTCCATCAATTACCAAAAAGGGGGAGATTGAAAGCACAAGTGCTCCCTGGGTGATTTTGATAATTAATGACAACATATCTCTTGTTGGACTAATACTTTTACCTAGTATGTTTCAGACAAGTTCAACAAATTAAGTGGCATGGACTAAAGGATGTGGAACCCCTTCAAGATGATAAGGACAAAGGATTAGCTCAAGCTTCAAGATCAAGAGTCTACATTTTCTATTTTAGTGATCCAAGATCAAATTGAGTCTATAGGAAAAGCCAATACTATCAAGAGGGGATGAGGTGTTGCGTAATGGCTTGCTTGCTCAAAGTGCTTAGTGATATGCTCCAAAACCCTCAACTACCTTACCCACATCACATATGACCTAAACCAAAAGTCAAACTCGGCCCCACCGATTCTTCTATCCGGCGCCACCGAGTTCAGATGTCATAGCCACTGCCACAAACCCTAGGCAAATCAGTTTCACCGATAGGGATCTCAGTCTCACCGAGATGGGATTGTAATCTCTCTATGTATGTCCATTACCAAAATCGGTCCCACCGAGATTGAGCAATCGGTACTACCGAGATTACAATGCAAACTTTCTAGTTATCTTATTACCAAAATCGGTCCCACCGAGTTTGTGTAATCGGTCTCACCAAGTTTGCCTGACCAACTCTCTGGTTAGCTTATTACCAAAATCCGTCCCACCGAGTTTGTGTAATCGGTCACACCAAGATTACTTTATGCCCTAACCCTAACCATATCGGTCCTACCGAGTTGCATCTCAGTCCCACCGAAAATCCTAACGGTCACTAGGTTTGCTAAATCAGTCCGACCGAGTTTCTCAATTCGGTCTCACTGAGATTGGTAAATTGTGTGTAACGGTTAGTTTTTGTGTGGAGGCTATATATACCCCTCCACCCACTCTTCATTTGTGGAGAGAGCCATCAGAACATACCTACACTTCCAATACACATTTTCTGAGAGAGAACCACCTACTCATGTGTTGAGGCCAAGATATTCCATTCCCACCATATGAATCTTGATCTCTAGCCTTCCCCAAGTTGCTTTCCACTCAAATCTTCTTTCCACCAAATCCAAATCCTGTGAGAGAGAGTTGAGTGTTGGGGAGACTATCATTTGAAGCACAAGAGCAAGGAGTTCATCATGAACACACCATTTGTTACTTCTTGGAGAATGGTGTCTCCTAGATTGGCTAGGTGTCACTTGGGAGCCTCCGACAAGATTGTGGAGTTGAATCATGGAGTTTGTAAGGGCAAGGAGATCGCCTACTTCGTGAAGATCTACCGCTAGTGAGGCAAGTCCTTCGTGGTTGATAGCCATGATGGGATAGACAAGGTTGCTTCTTCGTGGACCCTTCGTGGGTGGAGCCCTCCGTGGACTCACGCAACCGTTACCCTTCGTGGGTTGAAGTCTCCATCAACGTGGATGTATGATAGCACCACCTATCGGAACCACGACAAAAACATCCGTGTCTCCAATTGCGTTTGAATTCTCCAAACCCTTCCCCTTACATTCTTGCAAGTTGCATGCTGTACTTTCCGCTGCCCATATACTCTTTGCATGATTGGTTGATATGTATTGTGTTTGTTAAACTTGTGCCAAAACTCCACTTGAACTTAAAGAAATTAAAAACTGCAACTTTTGGTACTTAGTGTCTAATCACCCCCCCCTCTAGAAACCTCTTCTCGATCCTTTCAATGGGCTCCTATTCATCCAGCCTCCACCGCGCGCTACTCCACCGGCTACTGTTCAACCACCCCTCCACGGGCACCCCTCCACCGTCTACTGTTCATCCAGCCCGCCACACCACGGGGTCCTGTTCAACCACCCCTCCACGGGCACCCCTCCACCGTCTACTGTTCATCCAGCCCTCCACACCACGGGGTCCTGTTCATCCAGAGGCAACGCCACCACTCACTGTTCATCCACCCCCCCCCCTGCAACACTCATTGTTCATCCAATTGATCGGCTTCAGTTAGCAGCAGTAGCGAAGGAATCGCTCGATCGGGTTTAGTTAACAGCCATCGATTTGATCGCTCAGGTTCAGTAACGCGCAGCCTGCAGTGCAATCGCTCGGGTTCAGTTAGAGCCCAATGCCTTGCTCGGGTTCAGTTAGAGCCAACGCCTCGCACACACGCGCGTACATGTACGAGAGAAACGTGCATCGCTCGGCCCCTGACCTCCCACCATAACCGGGAACTCCCCGAAATTTTCCTCCCCCTCTCTTCTACCACGGTTTTTTCTATCATGGACGGCCCAAAGAATGTCATGCCACTGCGTCTCCGGCCCGCCCAGGACGAAAAGCCCATTTTCTGTCATGATTTTTTGTCATAGAAGTAGGAGCCCACCACATCTATGATGATACCGGGTTTTGTCACAATTATCGTCATAGAAGTGTCATATGTATGACAGAAAAAAAATTCGTTCGGCCCAAAATGTCACGGATGTGTCTTTTTTTGTAGTGTATAGCCCTTTTCCTAGTAGTGGTGTCTCCGATGGTGTTTGTTGAGTTTGCATAGGTCGAGATTAGGATTTTTCACTCCGTGTACCGGAGAGGTATCTCTAGGCCCTCTCGATAATGCACATTACTATGAGCCTTGCAAGCAATGTGACTAATGAGTTAGTTACGGGATGATGCGTTATGGAACGAGTAAAGAGACTTGCCGGTAACGAGATTGAACTAGCATGATGATACCGATGATCGAATCTCGGGCAAGTAGGGGGGAGACAAATTGGACTAGGGCCCCAAGTCGGATTCCTCCTACTTGGGGCGCCCCAAGGCAGCCCCCCTCCCCTCCAACAATTGTTAGCCGTGTGCGGCGCCCCCCTCCACAGTTTACTCCTCCGGTCATATTGTTGTAGTGCTTAGGTGAAACTCTTCCTCGACACTTTGCTGGATCAAGAGTTTGAGGGACGTTATCGAGCTGAATGGGTGCAGAAATCGAAGGTGTCGTACGTTCGGTGCTTGATCGGTCGGAATGAGAAGAAGTTCAACTACGTCAACCGCGTTGTCAAATGCTTCCGCTTTCGGTCTACGAGGGTACGTGGACACACTCTCCCCCTCTTGTTGCTATGCATCTCCTAGATAGATCTTGCGTGAGCGTAGGATTTTTTTTTTGAAATTGCATGCTACGTTTCCTAATGGGAACGTCCTCGCATCACCGTTGCCATGTCTGCCGAAACCAACCAATTAAGACCAACCCAACAACAAGTAGATAGCACTCTCAACAAGGTAATGATGCAAGTTTGTCATTGCTCAGCCCGACCAATATAGGACAAGTAGTTTTTCTCAAACGTGAAACGGGATAATAATCAACATCTTGAACACGGAATGTTGGATAGTCGCCTCCACTACTCCATGCCAGTCCAAAAAAGGCACTAGTGATTGATATGACACCTTCCCACCTTAAACCATTACCACAACGGTGAGGGTGCTCGGCGTGGATCTGGTTGTTGCCAGCCTAGACCGGACGAGTCATGATGTAGCATCGTCCATACCATCGAAGACGTTGTTGCCCCGGTGATAGACATTGTTGAGGAACCGTTGGTGCGCCTGATAACCCACAAGTATAGCAGATCGCAACAGTTTTCGAGGGTAGAGTATTCAACCCAAATTTATTGATTCGACACAAGGGGAGCCAAAGAATATTCTCAAGTATTAGTAGCTGCGTTGTCAATTCAACCACACCTGCAAACTTAATATCTGCAGCAAAGTATTTAGTAGCAAAGTAATATGATAGTAGTGGTAACGGTAGCAAAAGTAATGTTTTTGGTATTTTGTAGTGATGATAGCAATAGCAACGGAAAATTAAATAAGTGAAGAACAATATATGGAAAGCTCGTGGGCAATGGATCAGTGATGGAGAATTATGCCGGATGCGGTTCATCGTGTAACAGTCATAACTTAGGGTGACACAGAACTAGCTCCAATTCATCAATGTAATGTAGGCATGTATTCCGAATATATCATACGTGCTTATGGAAAAGAACTTGCATGACATCTTTTGTCCTACCCTCCCGTGGCAGCGGGGTCCTAGCGGAAACTAAGGGATATTAAGGCCTCCTTTTAATAGAGTACCGGACCAAAGCATTAACACATAGTGAATACATGAAGTCCTCAAACTACGGTCATCACCGGTAAGTATCCCGATTATTGTCACTTCAGGGTTAATGGATCATAACACATAATAGTTGAGTATAGACTTGCAAGATAGGATCAAGAACTCTCATATATTGATGAAAACATAATAGGTTCAGATCTGAAATCATGGCACTCAGGCCCTAGTGACAAGCATTAAGCATAGCAAAATCATAGCAACATCAATCTCGGAACATAGTGGAAACTAGGGATCAAACCCTAACAAAACTAACTCGATTACATGATAAATCTCATCCAACCCATCACCGTCCAGCAAGCGTACGATGGAATTACTCACGCACGGCGGTGAGCATCATGAAATTGGAGATGGGGGAAGGTTGATGATGAAGATGACGACGGACTCCCCTCTCCAGAGCCCCGAACGAACTCCAAATCAGCCCTCCCGAGAGGTTTTAGGGCTTGGCGGCGGCTCCGTATCGTAAAACGCGATGAATCCTTCTTCTTTATTTTTTTCTCTCCGAAAGCAAATATATAGAGTTGGAGTCGAGGTCGGAGGAGCTCCAGGGGGCCCACGAGGTAGGGGGCGCGTCCTAGGGGGGCAGGCGCGCCCCACCCTCGTGGCTAGGGTGTGGGCCCCCTGGTCTTCATCTTTTGCAAGGATTTATTATTATTTCCGAAAAGATGTTCCATGAAGTTTCAGGTCATTCCGAGAACTTTTGTTTCTGCACATAAATAACATCATGGCAATTCTGCTAAAAATAGCGTCAGTCCGGGTTAGTTCCATTCAAATCATGCAAGTTAGAGTCCAAAACAAGGGCAAAACTGTTTGGAAAAGTAGATACGACGGAGACGTATCAACTCCCCGAAGCTTCAACCGTTGCTTGTCCTCAAGCAATTCGGTTGACAAACTGAAAGTCATAAAGAAAAACTATTACAAATTCTTTTTGCTCTTGTTGTTGTAAATATGTAAAGCCAGCATTCAAGTTTTCAGCAAAGATTATGAACTACCCATATTCACAATAACATTTAGGTCTCATGTTTACTCATATCAATGGCATAATCAACTAGTGAGCAATAATAATAAATCTTGGATGACAACACTTTCTCAAAACAATCATAATATGATATAACAAGATGGTATCTCGCTAGCCCTTTCTGAGACCGCAAAACATAAATGCAGAGCACCTTTAAAGATCAAGGACTGACTAGACATTGTAATTCATGGTAAAAGAGATCCAGTCAAGTCATACTCAACGTAAACTAACAGTAATGAATGCAAATGGCAGCGGTGCTCTCCAACTGGTGCTTTTTAATAAGAGGATGATGACTCAACAAAAAAGTAAATAGATAGGCCCTTCGCAGAGGGAAGCATGGATTTGTAGAGGTGCCACATCTCGGTTTTGAAATAAAGGTGAATAATATTTTGAGTGGTATACTTTCATTGTCAACATAACAACCAAGAGATGGCGATATCTTCCATGCTACACACATTATAGGCGGTTCCCAAACAGAATGGTAAAGTTTATACTCCCCCTCCACCAACAAGCATCAATCCATGGCTTGCTCGAAACAACGAGTGCCTCCAACTAACAAGAGTCCCAGGGGGAGTTTTGTTTGCAATTATTTTGATTTAGTTTGTATAAAGCATGGGACTGGGCATCCCGGTGACCAGCCATTTTCTCATGAGTGAGGAGCGGAGTCCACTCCTCTTGAGAATAACCCGCCTAACATGGAAGATACGGACAGCCCTAGTTGATACATGAGCTATTCGAGTATCCAACACAGGATATTTATTTGAAGGTTTAGCGTTTGCCACATACAAATTTACTTGGAACGGCAGGTAGATACCGTATATATGTAGGTATGGTGGACTCATATGGAACAACTTTGGGGTTTATGGAGTTAGATGCACAAGCAGTATTCCCGCTTCGTACAGGTGAAGGCTAGCAAAAGACTAGGAAGCGATCAGCTAGAGAGCGACAACAGTCATGAACATGCATTAAAATTAATCAACACCGAATGCAAGCATGAGTAGGATATAATCCACCATGAACATAAATATCATGAAGGCTATGTTGATTTTGTTTCAACTACATGCGTGAACATGCGCCAAGTCAAGTCACTTAAATCATTCAGAAGAGGATACCACCCTATCATACCATATCACAACCATTTTAATAGCATGTTGGCACGCAAGGTAAACCATTATAAGCACTTAGCTAATCAAGCATGGCACAAGAAACTATGATCTCTAGTTGTCATTGCAAACATGTTTATTCATAATAGGCTGAATCAGGAACGATGAACTAATCATATGTAACATCCCAAATTTTCAATTTGGAATGTTATACATTAGATCATCATGCATGTCATATTTTCTTGCATTTTGCCCGATCCTAGAAATTTCACGCAACTCAAGGACCCTCGGAGAGAGTTGGAGATTTCGTTATTTTCATATTTGAGTTTTCTCAAATTTTGAAAAAAAGAGGATCATTTGATTTATTTTATTTCATCTTCAATTATTTTTCCAATATCACAATAATGAGAGAGGGAATAATATGACTTCCCAAATTTAGGAAAAATGAAGATTTAATGAATAAATCAAATTTTGGTTTTGCCGGAGTTTTGTTTGCTTTTTATTTGGATAGGAAAAAATGCGTGTTTTCAAAAATTGCATTCTAGGTCCGGAGTAAAGTTCATTTTGTTCGGCTCATTTTTAGGAGTCGGGGAAAATTTACTTTAGAATTTTTGGAGTTCGTTTAGATTTTCTTTTCTTTGTTTTTCTGTGCGCGTAACCGTTTAAAAAAAAAGAGCCAGGCCAGCCGGGCCAAAGGCCCAGCCAGCCGGCCGCCTCCCCAGCCTCCCTACGCGCGTGCGCCAAGCGCCAGGCCGCCGCCTCGCCTCTAGGCCGAGTCCTGGAAGGACTCTAGGCTAGCCCTCTTTCCTTTGTTTCGTTTTCCTTTTCCTACTCTATTTCTTGTCCCCTACCCCAAGTCTCCTCTCCCCTCACCTATATAAATACCCCACACCCCCCTCCAAAACATAAAATCAAAACCCCAAGCCCCTCTCCTCCCCAACCCGCGCCTTAGCCCGCGCCGTGCCGCGCCGCCGCCGCCATAGCCGCGCCGCCCCGCGCCCCACGCCGCCGCCCCTCACCACCACCGCCACCGCACCTTGCCCAACGCCGCCCCTCGCCGGAGCCTCGTCGAGGTAGCCGCGTCTCTCCTGTCCCCTCGGTTCGGTTTTTCTTATAAACCGTTCCGATTCTTTTCTTCTCTTCCGATTCATTTTCTTTCCGGTTCTTTTCTAAACCGTTCCGGTTTCTAGATCGATTTTCCGTGTTCTTTTTCGGTTTCTTTTCCGAAAACCCTAGATCAGTTTTTGTTCTTCTTTTGGACCGTTCGTCTCAACGAACGTGATCACCGATTATTCCTCGGTTAACGATGCCCGTTCATTTAACCGTTCGTCTCTTTCTTTTCGTCGGATTTATTCCGCGATCGCGATCTCAGATCCGATCTTCGTTCTAGTCTTTCTTCTCGCTCGTTTATCGGAATCAGGTGATTCAAGCGCCTGGAGTTTCGTTTCAAAACCGTCGTTCCGTCTAATCAACTTAAACAAGTTTTTGCCCTGGTAAATTTGACCTAGTTTCAACTTGCTAGAACTGAGTTGTTTTCTTCCGCCGTTTGTTTTTCCGTCGTCTGTTCGGTTCTTTCTCTCTTTGCAACCGGAGTTCTAAAATTGAACTTTCTGGTTCATTGTCTTGTTCGAGTTTTACCTGTGCATTAGATGAGTTCTTATTGTATGCTTGTTGTTTGTCTGCGATAGATCACCCGGATTGCGCCGCTTGTTACTTCGAAACCCTAGGTCTCGCGGATCATCAGAAAGGCAAGTAACACTTTGATCATACCTTTTCTACAATCCATGTTTTATTGCATTAGATCAATCCTCTCACATTGCATGATTAGGATCTAATTAAATTGTGGGATGGGAAGTAGATGAGGTAGTACCTATTACCTGTATTATTATGAAACCCTTGGGAGTTACTTCTACGTTTGCTTATTATGCCATGCTATGCTAGTAGACGTGGATTGGGTGAGTGATATCCATGACAGATGTGAGTTTATTAATTCTAATGGTTTATCTAAGGTGGCAACTTGAACACACATATGGGTGGATTGAGGCACCTGATGTCTATCAGGACTTGCCTGTTTTATTTTGGACCGCCACCCAGGCTCAAAGGGATCATAAGATCTTTCATGCTAGAAACTTCCATGTGCAGCCACATGCTACTATGGGCTCTGGCATAGTTGACTAAGTTGTGCGAACTCTTACGGGATGGACTAGCAGATGTAGGGGGTGTAGGTGGTATGGTCTACCCCACATGTAAGGTGCTAGCGCTTCTGAAAGACTATGTCTCGGTCATCCGTTTCTCAAACACCATGTAGTGCGAGAAAACCAACGGAGGCGATCGAGTCTTGTGGGGAAAAGTGCGCAAACCTCTGCAGAGTGTATAAACTAATCATGATTAGCCATGTCCCTGGTTATGGACAACTTGAGTATCTAGTACTTGAATATCATGTGAATCTCATCACGTTACTTCTAACTAATGTTGCTGGGTTTTAATTACCCTAATTGGGATTGAGAATGCTGTCAACCATTCTCAATGTTTCACAACCACCATGATAGTTAAACAAATTTATTCCTTTGTAGTAGGGAAAAACTGGCTTTACGCAAAACTATAACCATAGAGCTTTCCACCAGCCATATATGCATATAGTATAGCTGCTTCAGTCCATTACTCTCTATGTGTTACATTGCCAGCATATTCCATGTGTTGACCCGTTTTCGGGCTGCAACTTCTCATGTTGCAGACTTTTCAGACGACGAGTAAGGTGTTTTTAGGTCGTGGCCCTATACTCAGTGATGCCGTTGGAGTTGATGGACCCATTTATCTTCCGAGTCTTCCGCTGTTATCGACACTAGATGGCCTTAAGCCATGTTTATTGTAATAAGTTCTCTTTGAGACAACGATGTAATAAGTGTGTGATTGCCACTCTGCTATAAATCCTTCGATGTACTGTGTGGTGTCAGCATTATTGATCCAGGGATGACACCTGAGCACAGAGCACTTGATCCATTCGGGTCGGGTCGCTACAGAGAATGGTATCAGAGCACACGCTGACTGTAGGACACGACCACTAAGTTAAAGCCATAGATCACCATTCTCTTCTCATTTTCTAAACTCCTCATCTTTTCTACTCTTTTAGGATGACGAACACGAAGATTAAGTACGCCCAACCGGATGAAGGCACACCATATAGATTTCACCTGAAGGAAGTCACCAAGTACCTGAATATTGGATTACCAAGCTTCACGGGAACCTTCAACGCCACTCTGCCTGAAGAGGAGCGCTGGAAGATTCAAGCTCATGTTCCGGGAAGGACATTCGCGCCAATCACGAAGCCCATAGATAGTGTTTTCAATGCACCAACCTGGAGTCTGGGAAGGAGCATGGTAGCTCATATCACCATAGGACGCATTGGAGAAGTTTATCAAGAAGACCTCAAGGACACTATCTACCAGATTTGCGGACGCCGAGATGAACAATGGGAGTTAGTCAGCACCAAGAAGGATAGACCCATTGCATCTTTCATCCAGGAGTTAAACCAGCACATTCGACGCCACGAGAACCAGATGTGCAATGATATGATAGAGTTGAAGAATGCAAAGGCAAGGACCATCAAGCTAGAAGGAGAACTGAAGTCTACACGCAAGGACTACATGGATGAGATCGTAGCTCTAGCAAGGCACAATGGCGATCTTAAGCAGGAGATTGAAGAACTCAAGAGGAAGTTAGCATCCACGGAGGAAGACGAGTATGTCGCATGTCCGGACAACTACATCATCATCGACGACACTGATTCAGATCCAAGTGAACCCGACTTTGAAGACGAAGCTGGAGCAGATATCATGGAGTCTTCCACCAGTTCAAATTTCTAGATGACCACCAGATAGTAGTAGCATTTTCCCCTGTAAACATTATAGTTCGAGCACTTTTGCGATAGTTTTAGACCGATTGTAAGCCCTTGTTTGATTGAATGAAGTGATTTTGTGTGCATTTGCTCATGTGCATTGGGGTAGTGTTTTCTCTTTAGGCCCTCCCTCTATTCTTAAATCTCGTCTCTTCTAAACCCTCAGATGCCTCCAACCCAAGCTCTTAGGAAACCAATGCTAGTAAGCTCGCCAGGAGCAGAGTACATGGCCAGACAAGGATGTTTTCAAGTGCCATTAAGTATAGGAAGGCATGTTTTCCCAATGGATTTAATTATTCTGGAGTCCCAAGGTATGGATGTGATTCTTGGTATGGATTGGCTGTCGATGTATGGAGGAACCATCGATTGCGCCAGTAAGACAATTTTGCTTACCACACCAGAAGGAGGAAGGATCAAGTATGTATCCCGGCATGTGCCAAACAGGACACAAGTAAACTGCCTAACAGGAGTTGTGCAAGAAGAAGTACCAGTGGTAAAGGATTTTCCTGATGTATTTCCTGAGGAATTACCAGGCATGCCACCGGATAGAGACATTGAGTTTTTGATTGAGTTATTGCCAGGTACAGGCCCAATACCGAAGAGACCATATAGGATGCCAGCAAAGGATTTGGTGGAAATTAAGAATCAGATTAAGGAGTTATTGGATAAAGGTTACATTCGCCCAAGTTCTTCGCCTTGGGGATCACCCGTACTTCTAGTGGAAAAGAAGGATGGATCATTAAGGATGGTTGTAGATTATCGGGGATTGAATGAAGTAACCATCAAGAATAAGTACCCACTGCCAATGATCAACAATCTGTTTGATCGGTTGCAAGGAGCTAAAGTGTTTTCCAAGATCGATTTGCGATCAGGGTACCATCAATTGAAGATTCGAGAGCAGGACATACCTAAGACAACATTCACCACAAGATATGGACTGTATGAGTATACCGTTATGTCATTTGGATTGACTAACGCACCTGCCTATTTTATGAACCTGATGAACAAAGTGTTTATGGAGTTTTTGGATAAGTTTGTCGTAGTGTTCATAGATGATATCCTGGTATATTCGAAGAATGAAGAGGAGCATAAGGAACATTTGCGTTTGGTTTTGGAGAAACTAAGGGAACATCAGTTATATGCCAAATTCAGCAAATGTGAGTTTTGGTTGAAGGAAGTTGGATTCCTCGGACACGTTATATCCGGAGAAGGTATAGTAGTTAACCCCACTAAGGTTGAGACCGTAACCGAATGGGAAGCACCAACAACAGTTGGAGAGATCCGGAGTTTTCTTGGACTCGCAGGATACTACCGGAGATTCATTGGGAACTTTTCAAAGATTGCAAAGCCTATGACGGAGTTGTTGAAGAAGGATACTAAGTTCAAATGGACTGAGGAGTGTGAGGCTAGTTTCCAGGAGTTGAAGAAACGTTTGGTCACCTCACCAGTATTGATTTTGCCAGATCAGACCAAAGATTATGAGGTGTATTGCGACGCTTCACATCGAGGACTTGGAGCAGTGCTTATGCAGGAAGGGAGAGTTGTTTCGTATGCTTCACGGCAATTGAAGCCTCATGAGTTGAATTATGCCACGCATGATTTGGAGTTAGCAGCCGTAGTGCATGCATTGAAGACGTGGAGACATTTCCTCATTGGAAATCATTGTGCGGTGTACACGGATCACAAGAGTTTGAAGTACATTTTCACTCAGAAGGAGTTGAACCTCCGACAAAGGAGATGGTTGGAGCTTATCAAGGATTATGACATGAGATTGCATTATCATCCCGGAAAAGCTAATGTAGTAGCTGACGCATTAAGCCGCAAGAGCCATGTCAACACCCTAGTGACGGGGAAAATACCCAAGGAGTTAGCAGAAAACCTTCGTGAGCTATGTCTGGAAATAGTTCCGAGAGGCTATGTAGCAGCATTGGAGATTCAGTCAACATTGATGGATAAAATCAGAGAAGCTCAGAAATCTGACAAGGAGATTGTTTCTATAAAGGAGAAACTGAGCGAAGGAAAAGCAAAGGGATTTCGTGAGGATGAGCACGATACCTTATGGTTTGAGGACCGTGTTTATGTGCCCAATGACCCAGAGATCAGGAAGTTGATTTTGCAAGAGGCACATGATTCACCGTATTCGATTCACCCAGGGAATACCAAGATGTATTTGGATTTGAAGGAAACATTCTGGTGGACCGGAATGAAGAAGGATATTGCAGCATATGTAGCAGTTTGTGACGTATGTCAGAGAGTAAAGACAGAGCATCAGAAGCCAGCAGGATTGTTACAACCATTGCCGATACCCGAATGGAAGTGGGATAAGATAGGCATGGATTTTTTCACGGGACTACCCAGGACAAAGGCAGGCTACGATTCGATATGGGTAGTAGTTGATCGTTTGACAAAGGTAGCACATTTTATCCCAGTTAAGACCACTTACACCAGTGCTAAGTTGGCGAAGATATACGTGACTAGGATCATTTGTTTGCATGGAGTTCCGAGGGGTATCGTATCAGATAGAGGAACCCAATTTACTTCAAAGTTTTGGAATCAGTTGCATGAAACTTTAGGAACCAGACTAGAGTTCAGCACAGCCTTTCACCCACAGACGGATGGACAGACCGAGAGGGTCAATCAAATTTTGGAGGATATGTTGAGAGCTTGTGCACTAGATTATGGATCTAGATGGGACGATAACTTGCCGTATGCGGAGTTTTCTTATAACAACAGTTACCAAACCAGTTTGAAGATGGCACCTTTCGAAGCTTTATACGGAAGGAGGTGCAGGACACCGTTGTCATGGGACGAAGTTGGAGACCGTCAATTCTTTGGACCAAATTTGATTAAGGAGTCTGAACGGAAGGTTAAGTTGATTCGCGAGAGGCTCAAGGTAGCCCAGTCCAGGCAGAAGAGCTACGCAAATTCTAAATGCAAGGAGAAAGTTTACGAAACCAGAGACAGAGTTTATCTTCGAGTATCCCCACTTCGAGGAGTTAAGCGCTTTGGAGTTAAGGGAAAGTTAGCACCGCGTTTCGTTGGACCGTATAAGATCTTGCAACGTATGGGAGAAGTCGCCTATAAGTTGGAATTACCAAAGGGACTGTCAGGAGTTCATGATGTATTCCATGTTTCTCAGCTGAAGAAATGTCATGCCGAGATGGCGAAGGTACCGCTAAGAGACACCGTGCCACTCGAAGCGATTCAGTTAAAGGATGACTTAACATATAAGGAGAAGCTAGTCAAGATTCTCGATTATGCCAGCAGAGTTACTCGCATCAAGGTTATCAAGTTTTGCAAAGTTCAGTGGAACCACCACTCAGAGGATGAAGCCACCTGGGAGAGAGAAGAAGATTTGCTCAAGGACCACCCTCACCTATTTTCTAGCCAACCCGAATCTCGAGGGAGAGATTCATCTTAAGGGGGGTAGGTTTGTAACATCCCAAATTTTCAATTTGGAATGTTATACATTAGATCATCATGCATGTCATATTTTCTTGCATTTTGCCCGATCCTAGAAATTTCACGCAACTCAAGGACCCTCGGAGAGAGTTGGAGATTTCGTTATTTTCATATTTGAGTTTTCTCAAATTTTGAAAAAAAGAGGATCATTTGATTTATTTTATTTCATCTTCAATTATTTTTCCAATATCACAATAATGAGAGAGGGAATAATATGACTTTCCCAAATTTAGGAAAAATGAAGATTTAATGAATAAATCAAATTTTGGTTTTGCCGGAGTTTTGTTTGCTTTTTATTTGGATAGGGAAAAATGCGTGTTTTCAAAAATTGCATTCTAGGTTCGGAGTAAAGTTCATTTTGTTCGGCTCATTTTTAGGAGTCGGGGAAAATTTACTTTAG
Source organism: Triticum dicoccoides (assembly GCF_002162155.2). Lineage (NCBI taxonomy): Eukaryota > Viridiplantae > Streptophyta > Magnoliopsida > Poales > Poaceae > Triticum > Triticum dicoccoides. The sequence continues at coordinate 492,303,417 of NC_041386.1, forward strand.
AATTTTTGGAGTTCGTTTAGATTTTCTTTTCTTTGTTTTTTGCGCGCGTAACCATTTAAAAAAAAGAGCCAGGCCAGCCGGGCCAAAGGCCCAGCCAGCCGGCCGCCTCCCCAGCCTCCCTGCGCGCGTGTGCCAGGCGCCAGGCCGCCGCCTCGCCTCTAGGCCTAGTCCTAGAAGGACTCTAGGCTAGTCCTCTTTCCTTTGTTTCGTTTTCCTTTTCCTACTCTATTTCTTGTCCCCTACCCCAAGTCTCCTCTCCCCTCACCTATATAAATACCCCGACACCCCCCCTCCAAAACATCAAATCAAAACCCCAAACCCCTCTCCTCCCCACCCCGCGCCTTAGCCCGCGCCGCGCCGCACCGCCGCCGCCATAGTCGCGCCGCCCCGCGCCCCACGCCGCCGCCCCTCACCATCGCCGCCGCCGCACCTTGCCCAACGCTGCCGTTCGCCGGAGCCCCTCGCCGGAGCCTCGTCGAGGTAGCCGCGTCTCTCCTATCCCCTCGGTTCGGTTTTTCTTATAAACCGTTATGATTCTTTTCTTCTCTTCCGATTCGTTTTCTTTCCGGTTCTTTTCTAAACCGTTCCGATTTCTAGATCGGTTTTCCGTGTTCTTTTTCGGTTTCTTTTCTGAAAACCCTAGATCGGTTTTCGTTCTTCTTTCGGACCGTTCGTCTCAACGAACGTGATCACCGATTATTCCCCAGTTAACGACGCCCATTCATTTAACCGTTCGTCTCTTTCTTTTCATCGGATTTATTCGGCGATCGCGATCTCAGATCCGATCTTCGTTCTAGTCTTTCTTCTCGCTCGTTTATAAGAATCAGGTGATTCAAGTGCCTGGAGTTTCGTTTCGAAACCGCCGTTCCGTCTAATCAACTTAAACAAGTTTTTGCCCCGGTAAAATTTAACTTGGTTTCAACTTGCTAGAACCGAGTTGTTTTCTTCCGTCGTTTGTTTTTCCGTCGTCTGTTCGGTTCTTTCTCTCTTTGCAACCGGAGTTCTTAAATTGAACTTTCTAGTTCGTTCTCTTGTTCGAGTTTTACCTGTTCATTAGATGAGTTCTTATTGTATGCTTCTTGTTTGTCTGTGATAGATCACCCGGATTGCGCCGCTTGTTACTTCGAAACCCTAGGTCTCGCGGATCATCAGCAAGGCAAGTAACACTTTGATCATACCTTTTCTACAACCCATGTTTTATTGCATTAGATCAATCCTCTCACATTGCATGATTAGGATCTAATTAAATTGTGGGATGGGAAGTAGATGAGGTAGTACCTATTACCTGTATTATTATGAAACCCTTGGGAGTTACTTCTACGTTTGCTTATTATGCCATGCTATGCTAGTAGACGTGGATTGGGTGAGTGATATCCATGACAGATGTGAGTTTATTAATTCTAATGGTTTATCTAAGGTGGCAACTTGAACACACATCTGGGTGGATTGAGGCACCTGATGTCTATCAGGACTTGCCTGTTTTATTTTGGACCGCCACCCAGGCTCAAAGGGATCATAAGATCTTTCATGCTAGAAACTTCCGTGTGCAGCCACATGCTACTATGGGCTCTGGCATAGTTGACTAAGTTGTGCGAACTCTTACGGGGTGGACTAGCAGATGTAGGGGTTGTAGGTGGTACGGTCTACCCCACATGTAAGGTGCTAGCGCTTCTGAAAGACTATGTCTCGGTCATCCGTTTCTCAAACACCATGTAGTGCGAGAAAACCAACGGAGGCGATCGAGTCTTGTGGGGAAAAGTGCGCAAACCTCTGCAGAGTGTATAAACTAATCATGATTGGCCGTGTCCCCGGTTATGGACAACTTGAGTATCTAGTACTTGAATATCATGTGAATCTCATCACGTTACTTCTAACTAATGTTGCTGGGTTTTAATTACCCTAATTGGGATTGAGAATGCTGTCAACCATTCTCAATGTTTCACAACCACCATGATAGCTAAACAAATTTATTCCTTTGCAGTAGGGAAAAACTGGCTTTACGCAAAACTATAACCATAGAGCTTTCCACCAGCCATATATGCATATAGTATAGCTGCTTCATTCCATTACTCTCTATGTGTTACATTGCCAGCATATTCCATGTGCTGACCCGTTTTTGGGCTGCAACTTCTCATGTTGCAGACTTTTCAGACGACGAGTAAGGTGTTTTTAGGTCGTGGCCCTATACTCAGTGATGCCGTTGGAGTTGATGGACCCATTTATCTTCCGAGTCTTCCGCTGTTATCGACACTAGATGGCCTTAAGCCATGTTTATTGTAATAAGTTCTCTTTGAGACAACGATGTAATAAGTGTGTGATTGCCACTCTGCTATAAATCCTTCGATATACTGTGTGGTGTCAGCATTACTGATCCAGGGATGACACCTGAGCACAGAGCACTTGATCCATTCGGGTCGGGTCGCTACATCATATTTACAAAAACAAGAGAGGTCGAGTTCATACCAGCTTTTCTCATCTCAGTCAGTCCATCATATATCGTCATAATTGCCTTTCACTTGCACGACCGAATGATGTGAATAATATTAAGAGTGCATGTGCATTGGACTAAGCTGGAATCTGCAAGCATTCAATAAATAGGAGAAGAAAAGGCAATGTGGGCTCTTTTGTCAGATCAACAATAATGCATACAAGAGCCACTTCAACAATTTAATTATGGTCTTCTCCTATCGACCCCCAAAGAAAAGAAAAGAAATAAAACTATTTACACGGGAAAGCTCCCAACAAGCAAAAGAAGAACAAGAAATCTTTTTGGGTTTTCTTTTTAATTACTACTACAAGCATGGAAAGTAAACTAATTAAAAGCTACAACTAATTTTTTTTGTTTTTTTAAGGTTTATTAAACACACAAGAAGAAGGCATAAAAAGGAAAATAAACTAGCATGGATGATACAATGAAAAAGTATAAGCACTGACATCTAGCAATGAGTGTGTGAACATGAATGTAGTGTCGGTGGGAAATACATACTCCCCCAAGCTTAGGCTTTTGGCCTAAGTTGGTCTATATCCACGGCTGGCCTGGTGGATATCCATAATAATAGTTGGGGTCGCATTGTGATGAAGAAGACTCTGATTGCCACTGGTTGGCAATCATCTCCGGATCCCAATGGTAATTAGACTGTCGTGGAGGACCAATTTGTGGTTCCAACTCTGGCTCTGTGGCTGATGTAGGGTTCCCGTAGGCGTGAATAGCCTCTAACGGAACAAGGTACTGGCCTGAAGATAAATCAAACAAGGAAGGAGCAGGTAGGGTAATAGTCTCAGGATGATGTTTATGCAAGAACAATTTCTATTTAAGCTCCCCTTCCCTATTCTTAACAATAAAATCGTGTGCCACCATACTCTTATAATCTAAATAAACACGAGGCATCAATTTTTATTCCTTCTCATAATGCCTAATAGGTATGTTAAAATGTGCAGCTAGGCGTGAAGCATAGATGCCTCCAAAGATGGGGCCCTTTGTACGGTTCAGACTTAACCGTTTAGCAATAATACCGCCCATACTAACAGAGTTATCACTGAATAAACCATGGAACAAAATAATAATATCAGGAACACTAAGGTTTCCACAGTTTCCACGACCAGTTAAGCAACGACTAGCAAATACTGAAAAGTAGCATAAAACAGGAAAATGTATGCTAGTGATTCGTGCATCGGAAACCTTCCTCGTTTCCCCTACAGTGATGGTATCAATAAACCCATCCACATCGTCAGGATGTGGTTCCTTTGTCGTGCCCTTAAAAGGGACCAAACAAACCCGACAAAAATCATAAAGTGACATCTCCTTATGCTCATCATATAAATAAAACTCCACCGTAGGTGGTGAGCTCCTAGAATGGAAATGAAAGTTTTGCACAAAGATATTGGTGAGTAAGAGATACTGGTCGTGTTGGTCGTGGAGGAAGGCGGTGAGGCATGCATTCTCAGCCAATTCATAAAAATCATCATAAATCCCGGATGCTCTCAAGAAATCATCGGAGGGCCATTCACACGGCCTAACCTTCGCGGTGCGAGGCAGATTATATTTGGGCTTCTCTGCTTCTTCATTTTGCTTTTCCTTCGAGTTTCAGCTCGATGAGCCCCTCAAAAATATCTTCATTATTCTCTGAAAAATTCTGAAATTTTTAGTAACTTCAAATAGAAGTGAGCCAAGCTCAACAAAATTTATAGCAACAACTCCTACAAGTGCCTAGAGCCTATATCATGCATTATAACTACTTTTGACCATATAAATTTGACATGCTAGCTCAAGAACAGGGTCACCTAAGCAGCACAAATTTGCAATGAATAAAGAACTAGAACAAAAACTAATTGGAACAATGGAGGAGTCACATACCAAGGAACAATCTCCCCAAGCAGTTTTGTGAGAGGTGCTTTGAGCAAGGAGATTGAAAATCGCAGCAAAATGAGCTAGAACTCGTGCTTGAGCTAGATATTCATGTTTGTGGGAGGAAGAAGTGTGTGGGTGCAGGAATAAGTGGAGGAGGGCCACTATGGTCCCACAAGGCAGGGGGCGTGCCCAAGGGGGTAGGGCGCGCCCTCCACCCTTGTGGCCAAGTGGATGCCCCCCGTGCTGTGTTCTTGGTGCCAAATATATTCAAATATTCCAGAAAAAAATCATATTTAAATTCCAGGGCATTTGGAGAACTTTTATTTTCGAGGTATTTTTATATTGCATGGATAATTCAGATAACAGACGGAAAATACTTATTTTTATTTAATATAATATAAATAACAGAAGGTAAAAGGAGGGTACAGAGAGTTGTGCTTTCTAAATTCATCCATCTCATGATCATCAAAAGGAATCCACTAACAAGGTTGATCAAGTCTTGTTAACGAACTCATTCCGAATAACATGGAACCGGAGAAATTTCGAATAACACTATGTTACCTCAATGGGGATATGCACATCCCCAATAATAAGAATATCATATTTCTTCTTCACAGTAGGAAGAGGAAATTCAAAACCTCCAATATAATCGATGGAATTTTTCGAATAGAGTTGATACTATGAACTTGAGGTTGTTTCCTCAGAAAGTGTATCGTATGCTCATTACCATTAACATGAAAAGTGACATTGCCTTTAGTGCAATATATAACAGCCCCTGCAGTATTCAAAAAGGGTCTTCCAAGAATAATAGACATACTATCGTCCTCGGGAATATCAAGAATAACAAAGTATGTTAAAATAGTAACGTTTGCAACTACAACAAGCACATCCTCACAAATACCAATAGGTATAGCAGTTGATTTATCATCCATTTGCAAAGATATTTCAGTAGGTGTAAACTTATTCAAATCAAGTATACGATATAAAGAGAGAGGCATAACACTAACACCGGCTCCAAGATCACATAAAGCAGTTTTAACATAATTTCTTTTAATGGAGCATGGTATAGTGGGTACTCCTGGATCTCCAAGTTTCTTTGGTATTCCACCCTTAAAAGTGTAATTAGCAAGCATGGTGGAAATTTTAGCTTCCGGTATCTTTCTCTTATTTGTAACAATTTCTTTCATATACTTAGCATAAGGATTCATTTTAAGCATATCGATTAATCGCATACGCAAAAAGATAGGTCTAATCATTTCAGCAAAGCGCTCAAAATCCTCATCATCCTTTTTCTTGGATGGTTTGGGAGGAAAAGGCATGGGTTTCTGAACCCATGGTTCTCTTTCTTTACCATGTTTCCTAGCTACAAAGTCTTTCTTATCATAATGTTGATTCTTTGATTGTGGGTTATCAAGATCAACAGCAGGTTCAATTTCTATATCATTAACATTGCTAGGTTGAGCATCATCATGAACATTATCATTAGCATTATCACTAGTTTCAGGTTCATTACCAGATTGTGTTTCAGCATCAGAAATAAAAATATCATTTGGATTCTCAATTGTATCAACAATAGGTTCACTAGAAGCATGCAAAGTCCTATCATTTTTCTTTTTCTTCCTTTTATAAGGACTAGATGCATCTATATTATTTATCTGAGAATCTTGCTCAATTCTCTTAGGATGACCTTCAGGATACAGAGGTTCCTGATTCATTCTACCAGTTCTAGTAGCCACTCTAACAACATAATCATTATTCTTAATATTCAATTCATTGAGCAAATCATTTTGAGCTTTAAGTACTTGTTCTACTTGAGTGGTAACCATAGAAGCATGTTTACTAATAAGTTTAAGTTCACCTTTGACATTAGCCATATAATCACCCAAGTGTTCAAGCATATTTTAATTGTATTTCAATTGTCTACCAAAATAAGCATTGAAGTCTTCTTGCTTACCATAAATTTATCAAACTCATCTAAGCATGGGCTAGCAAACTTAGTAAATGGGATTTTAGCTTTATCATATCTATAGAGAGAATTTACCTTTACTACTTGTGTCGGGTTATCAAGACCATGAGTTTCTTCAATAGGTAATGGATTAAGATCACATGTTTCCTCAACAGGGGGTAAATTAAGACCGTGTATTTCTTCAATAGGAGGTAAATTCTTAACATCTTCGGCTTCAATACCTTCTTCTTTCATAGATTTCTTTGCCTCTTGCATATCTTCAGGACTGAGAAATAGAACACCTCTTTTCTTCGGAGTTGGTTTAGGAATAGGCTTAGGAAGTGTCCAATTATTTTCATCTGTCAACATATTATTCAATAGAATTTCAGCTTCATCCGGTGTTCTTTCCCTGAAAACAGAACCAGCACAACTATCCAGGTAATCTTTGGAAGCATCGGTTAGTCCATTATAAAATATATCAAGTATTTCATTTTTCTTAAGAGGGTGATTAGGCAAAGCATTAAGTAATTGGAGAAGCCTCCCCCAAGCTTGTGGGAGACTCTCTTCTTCAATTTGCACAAAATTATATATATCCCTCAAAGCAGCTTGTTTCTTATGAGCAGGGAAATATTTAGCAGAGAATTAATAAATCATATCCTGGGGACTACGCACACAACCAGGATCAAGAGAATTAAACCATATCTTAGCATCACCCTTTAATGAGAACGGAAATATTTTAAGGATATAAAAGTAGCGAGTTCTCTCATCTTTAGTGAACAGGGTGGCAATATCATTTAATTTAGTAAGATGTGCCACAACAATTTCAGATTCATAGCCATGAAAAGGATCAGATTCAACCAAAGTAATTATATCAGGATCAACAGAGAATTCATTATCCTTATCGGTAACACAGAAAGGTGAAGTAGCAAAAGCAGGGCTAGGTTTCATTCTAGCATTAAGATATTGTTGCTTCCATTTAGCTAATAACCTCTTGAGTTCGTATCTATCTTTGCAAGCTAAAATAGCTAAAGTAGCTTCTTTTTCAAAAACATAACCCTCAGGAATAATAGGTGATTCATATTCATTAGAGGGAGAGTCTTCATCATAACTTCCGTCAATATTATCAAATTCAATATTTTCACTGTCTCTAACCCTAGCAAGTTGTTCATCAAGAAATTCACCAAGTGGCACAGTAGTATCAAGCATAGAAGTAGTTTCATCATAAGTATCATGCATAGCAGAAGTGGCATCATCAATAACATGCGACATATCAGAACGAATAGTAGAAGCAGGTTTAGGTGTCGCAAGCTTACTCAAAACAGAAGGTGAATCAAGTGCAGAGCTAGATGGTAGTTCCTTACCTCCCCTCGTAGTTGAGGGATAAATCTTGGTTTTTGGATCTCTCAAGTTCTTCATAATGATAAGCAGATATAAATCCCAAGTGACTCAAACAATAGAGCTATGCTCCCCGGCAACGGCGCCAGAAAATAGTCTTGATAACCCACAACTATAGGGGATCGCAACAGTTTTTGAGGGTAGAGTATTCAACCCAAATTTATTGATTCGACACAAGGGGAGCATGATATGTCTCCGTCGTATCTACTTTTCCAAATACTTTTACCCTTGTTTTGGACTCTAACTTGTATGATTTGAATGGAACTAACCCGGACTGACGCTGTTTTTAGCAGAATTACCATGATGTTGTTTTATATGCAGAAAACAAATATTCTCGGAATGACCTGAAACTCCACGGAACATCTTAGAACAATTAATAAAAAATCCTCGCCAAAGATGAAGACCAGGGGGCCCACGCCCTGTCCACGAGGGTGGGGGCGCCCCCACCCCTCTAGGGCACGCCCCCTACCTCGTGGGCCCCCTGGATGCCCTCCGACGCCAACTCCAACTCTATATATTTGCTTTCGGAGAGAAAAAAATCAGAGAGAAGAAGTCATCCTCTTTTACGATACGGAGTCGCCGCCAAGCCCTAAAACCTCTCGGGAGGGCTGATCTGGAGTCCGTTCGGGGCTCCGGAGAGGGGGATTCAACGCCGTCATCATCATCAACCATCCTCCATCACCAATTTCATGATGCTCACCACCGTGCGTGAGTAATTCCATCATAGGCTTGCTGGACGATGATGGGTTGGATGAGATTTATCATGTAATCGAGTTAGTTTTGTTAGGGTTTGGTCCCTAGTATCCACTATGTTCTGAGATTGATGTTGCTATGACTTTGCTATGCTTAATGCTTGTCACTAGGGCCCGAGTGCCATGATTTCAGATCTAAACCTATTATGTTTTCATGAATATATATGAGTTCTTGATCCTATCTTGCAAGTCTATCGTCACCTACTATGTGTTATGATCCGGCAACACTGAAGTGACAATAATCGGGACCACTCCCGGTGATGACCATAGTTTGAGGAGTTCATGTATTCACTGTGTGCTAATGCTTTGTTCCGGTTCGCTATTAAAAGGAGGCCTTAATATCCCTTAGTTTCCAATAGGCCCCCGCTGCCACGGGAGGGTAGGATAAAAGATGTCATGCAAGTTCTTTTCCATAAGCACGTATGACTATATACGGAATACATGCCTACATTACATTGATGAATTGGAGCTAGTTCTTTGTCACCCTATGTTATGACTGTTACATGATGAACCGCATCCGGCATAATTATCCATCATTGATCCGGTGCCTACGAGTTTTCCATAAACTGGTTCTCGCTTATTTAATTTCTCGTTGCTACGGTTACAATCACTACAAAATACCAAAAACATTACTTTTGTTGTCTTTGCTTTTGTTGCCGCTACCACCACTATCATATTACTTTGCTACTAAACACTTTGCTACAGATACTAAGTTTCCAGGTGTGGTTGAATCGACAACTCAGCTGCTAATACTTGAGAATATTCTTTGGCTCCCCTTGTGTCGAATCAATAAATTTGGGTTGAATACTCTACCCTCGAAAGCTGTTGCGATCGCCTATACTTGTAGGTTATCAAGACCAATTTTGGGCGCCATTGCCGGGGAGCATAGCTCTATTCTTTGAGTCACTTGGGATTTATATCTGCTGGACACTATGAAGAACTTGAAAGTCGCTAAGACAACGATTTATCCCTCAACTACGAGGGGAGGTAAGGAACTGCCATCTAGCTCTGCACTTGATTCACCTTTTGTTATGAGTAAGCTAGCGACACCTAAACCTGCTTCTGCTATTTGTTCCAATATGTCGCATATTATTGATGATGCCACTTCTGTTATGCATGATACTTATGATGAAACTGCTTCTATGCCTAATACTACTTTGCCCCTTGGTGAATTTCTTGATGAACAAATTGCTAGGGCTAGAGAAAAAGAAATTATTGAATCTGAATACGATGATGATAGTGATGATGAAAATATGCCTGCTATTCCTGAGGGCTATCTTTTTTATATGGAATCTTTTGCCGCTATTTTTGTTGGGGAATGTAGTAATTTCAAAATTTTCCTACGCACATGCAAGATCATGGTGATGCATAGCAACGAGAGGGGAGAGTGTTGTCTACGTACCCTCGTAGACTAACAGCGGAAGCGTTATGACAACGCGGTTGATGTAGTCGTACGTCTTCACGGCCCGATCGATCAAGCACCGAAACTACGGCACCTCCGAGTTCTAGCACACGTTCAGCTCGATGACGATCCCCGGACTCCGATCCAGCAAAGTGTCGGGGAAGAGTTCCGTCAGCATGATGGCGTGGTGACGATCTTGATGTTCAACTGTCGCAGGGCTTCGCCTAAGCACCACTACAATATTATCGAGGAGTATGGTGGAAGGGGGCACCGCACACGGCTAAGAAAACGATCACGAGGATCAACTTGTGTGTCTAGGGGTGCCCCCTGCCCCCGTATATAAAGGAGCAAGGGGAGGAGGCCGGACGGCCCTATTGGCGCGCCAAGGAGGAGTCCTCCTCCTAGTAGGAGTAGGACTCCTACTAGGAGGGGGAAAGGAAGTGGGGAGGGAGAAGGAAAGGGGGGCGCCGCCCCCCCTCTCCTAGTCCAATTCGGACCAAGGGGAAGGAGGCGCGCGG